>NC_063196.1:8722554-8800054 GCF_017589495.1 Alosa alosa
TCATAATAGTTTAATAACATATAGATTTGCAATTATACACTGTAGACAACACACACACACACACACACACACACACACACACACACACACACACACACACACACTGACAGACCCTCAAACTTGGAGGTGGACTTGGCTCACCCCATTGGTCTCCCCTTCAACTCTTTCTTACTCTCCCCTTCAACCCCCACACACACACACACACACTTCTGTGTCCATCTGGCCCTTGTTTATCAGGCCAGTGGTCCGACCTGACCCCACCCTGTGCTTCCACTCCCAAACAGACCCCCCCCCCATCCTCCTGCACCCACATCCAATCATTTCCATGCACCCAGATCAGCTTACTCCATGTCTTCAGCCACCACCACTCCCACAGACATGTGTGTGTGTTTATGTGTGTGTGTGTGTGTGTGTGTGAGAGGGAGAGAGAAAGACAGAGAGTGTTTGTGTGTGTATGTGTGTGAGGGAGAGTTGGTGTGTTCTGATAGGAGCCTGCGTTGGTGGCCAAACAGTACATTTGTGACATGTGTAATCTTATTTGGAAGTCACTGTGGGTACAGTTTGATTGAGTTCATGTGAATTCCCATGTATGTTTGGATGTATGTATGTGTGTTGGTGCATCTGTAAATGTGTGTGTGTGTGTGCGTGTGCGTGTGTGTGTGTGTGTGTGTGTGTGTGTGTGTTTTGTCTGAAAGCCCTCTGCTGCTATCAGACGCTAAGAGCCAGTACTGCGCATACAGACGTCAGCATCACTGATATTCCCCATCCACAGCAGCTGGCACAGTGGCTCCTGCTAAGCGGCGTCTGGGCTCGGACACATTGCACACACAGGGATCACTTCTCACTCTGCCTTGTGCTCACAGGATTTGCACATTACGTTTACATTTTACATGCATTCATTTAGCAGATGCTTTTTGTTCAAACACACTCTCTCTCTCTCTCTCTCTCACACACACACACACACACACACACACACACACACACACACACACACACACACACACACACACACACACACATTTACATATACAAATACACACAATAACAACAACAACAATAACTGAAAGGGAGAAAAAGGAAAGACAGAGAAAGATTGAGACAGAGAGAGAGAGAGTGAGACAGAGTGATAGAGAAAAGGAGAGAGAGAGTGAGGCAGAGAGAGAGAGAGTGAGAGAAAAATAGATGTAGGGTGAAAAAGAGAGAGCCACAAAGTCACACGCTCTTCAGCTCAAAGAAGGAGTGACTCGGGCAGGCCTGTCCTGTTATGCAACCACAGACTGACCACAGTGGACAAGAGGAGCTCTCTGTGCCACAATAAGATACTTTTTAACCTTGTTTGCCACCAGATCTCAAAAACAAGCCAAAGCACTCAGTCTCGCCCTGTCTTGCCTGCCTGCTATGAGAACCTTTCCCTGTTCCACGTCCAAGTTCTCCATTACTGTGGGAACCAACTCTCCTTGGGAACCCTGAGCGGGTATGAGAGAGACCCAGAACACAATATTCACCACAGAAATCAACTGGAACTGGCCCATACTGTACCTGAGAGAGAGAGGCTCGCAAAACCAGTCCTCGCCCCCTCAGGACCTCTGGGAGAATTGGCCAGTCAAACGAACCCTGTTCTGTCCTGTGTTTGACCGTGGACAGGAGAGATGCCAGGGAAAGGGCTTATTATCGGTGTGTGAATCTGCCTTGAGAAAGGGTGAGAGTTGAAAAGGTGAAACTTGGGGACAGATTTGCTGCTGCTGAGAGTATTTGTCTTGAATTATTCACACGGTTTCTTTTTCAGTTCCAAACAGGTAAACAGTGAACTGAAGACAGTATAGTCATAAAGCTTAGATTATTTGTATATATATTTAAAGAAATGTAACATGCGCATGCAAAAGTGGGTGCTAGATAAAAAAGTGATATTGTAAAAAATACTTTTGGTGTAACTTTAATAAACAAAAAGAAGGGGAGCTTGTGTGCATATATATATTTAAAGACACCTCAGACACTCAGTTGAATGACTGTGTGTGTGTGTGTGTGTGTGTGTGTGTGTGTGTGTGTGTGTGTGTTTGTTTCTGTCAAGCACTAACAGAGTTACATTCTTTTCTGTCTCAGATATAAACAGCTTTCATCCCCCTTCCATGTTTGTGTCTGTCTCTTTCCTTACTCAGCCTCTGCTACTGGCTCTACTTACAGCCCGCTCATCCTCAAAACTCTTCATCCTGTCTGTGTCCATCTCTTTCACCAACACAATCACTCTCCCTTTTTTCCCTCTAGCACTCTCTCTCTTTTTCTCCCTCCCTCTCTCATGCATTTTCTCATTCCCCCCCCCTCTCTCTCTCCATCCCTCTCCCTCCCTCCCTCTCTCTCTCTCTCTCTGTTTGTAACTCTTAATCCTGATGAAATGTGGTGCTGTAAAAAATAACCCTCTGATCAGATTAGAGCTGTAAAGCAGCACAGCACAGAGTGGAGGCCTTGTGTGGCCCTCTGTGGCTCTGTGGGTGCCTGCTGTGTTGGTGGCAGGACTGACTGACTGCTGGTGGTGAAGGTGAGGACGGAGGGTGGGGGTGGGGGTTGGGGTGGTAGAAACAGCAGAGCTCCTCCTGGGCTAAAGCCCTCTTACACAATCACCCCTCCCCCTGGGAGTTTGGGTGGATGCCCATCCGCCCGTCTGTTTGTTCGCCAGCTCTGCCTGGACACCTGCAGTATGGACACACACACACACACACACACACACAAATGATGAGTGATGAGTATTAACAAGGCAATCAGTTGCAAATGGATAAACATGTACTCTCTCTCTCTGACACACACACACACACACACATACACACATTCGAATTACAAACACAGTTATGCATGCACACACACACACAGATGAAGACACACACACACACATACACAAAATCCCCAGCGATTTGGACAAAAGTCCTAGGATGAGACCTTCCCTCAGACATTTTAATGAAAGTGTCTCACAAATGCTAACCAGTCACATTCCTTCCTACTCCCTCCCATATTTTAAAGGTTCCTTTGTGCATGTGTTTGGGATTCGTGCTAATCTAACAAGCTGATGAAGTTTTATGTGTGTGTGTGTGTGTGTGTGTGTGCGTGCGCGCGCGCGCGTGTGTGTGTGTGTTACTTATTATACAACCACATTGTAACATACAGTAGGTAAATAGCTAATGGCACCCTGCCACTCTTTGCATCACCTGTAAGGGCGTCGTGCCATTGGCGTGTTGGATGCTTTTCTTGGAAGGCCAGGAGAGGATTGCTGTCAGCGTCCAAACTGCAAATCTTCCGCAGCTGAACTCCCCCCACACACTGTCCCACAGCTCCACTTAATGTGACCACTCAGATTCATGCACGCCGGGGGGACGAATTAAACAGAGTCCCAGACAAAACATCAGCAAACCCCTCAGACAGATTGCAGGCAGCAGCGCTAACACTTCATTAACACATTTACATTTGGCAAAGGGAAGTCACACTGGAGTCTGGATTTCTGTCTGTCTGTGTTTATCCATCCATCTATTTACTCTATCTATCTATCTATCTATCTATCTATCTATCTATCTATCTATCTATCTATCTATCTATCTATCGATCTATCTATCTATCTACAGTATCTATCTATCTATCTACTGTATCTATTTATCTATCTATCTATGGGCAGCCGTGGCCTACTGCATCAGACTTATAACCGGAGGGTTGCCGGTTCGAACCCCGACTAGTAGGCACGGCTGAAGTGCCCTTGAGCAAGGCACCTAACCCCTCACTGCACCCTGAGTGCCGCTGTTGTTTCAGGCAGCTCACTGCGCCAGGATTAGTGTGCGCTTCACTTCACTGTGTGTTCACTGTGTGCTGAGTGTTTTTCACTAATTCACGGATTGGGATAAATGCAGAGACCAAATTTCCCTCACAGGATCAAAAGAGTTTATATACTTATACTTATACGTATCTACTCTATCTATCTATCTATCTATCTATCTATCTATCTATCTATCTATCTATCTATCTATCTGTCTATCTATCTGTCTATCTATCTGTCTCTTGCTAGATAGATGCCCACCTGTCTGCTGTCTAGGCTTTTTTGGGTGTCTGTTTGCCAGGTCATCTGTCTCTCTCAAACTGTTCTTCTTTACTTTCTCTTTCTCTCTCTCTGTCTCTTCCTCTCTCCCTTCCACTCCCTCTCCTCCTCAAACCCTCCCTCCCTCCTTCCTTCATGCCTACCCCACCCTCCCTTCCTCCCCCTCTTCAGACACTCGTTTTCCACTCCAGACACAAAGGTCCGTCTCTGTGGTAGCCAGTGGGCCTGTGTGTGTCTCCTCTCCTCTCTGCTGTAGGGTGCTGCAATCCGTCATTCAGTTAGTCAGAGAGAGACACAGAGAGAGAGACACAGAGAGAGAGAGAAAGAGAGAGAGAGATGAAGAAGTAAAAAGTGAGGAAAGAAGGAAAGACATGGAGAGAGAGAGAGAGAGAGAAAGAGAGCCTGAGAGCGAGACAGGAAGAGAGATGGGGAAGAGTGTGATAGTGAAAAAAGAGGGGCAGAGGAAGGAAGACAGATGGGGAAAGGGGGAGAGGAAGAGAGAGAGAGGGGGAGGAAAAGAGAGAGGGGGAGAGGAAGAGAGAGAGAGGGGGGGAGAGGAAAAGAGAGAGAGGGGGGAGGAAGAGAGAGGGGGGAGAGGAAAAGAGAGAGCCGGAAAGAGGGTGGATTGAGGCCAGACAGAGCCTTGTGATGCTCCCCGACCATCAATGGTCTCATACAGTGAATCAGAAACTCATCTGAAAAAGAGGCCAGTATGTGCCTCCTCTGTGTGCTACTATGTGAGCATGTGTGTGTGTGTGTGTGTGTGTGTGTGTGTGTGTGTGTGTGTGTGTATGGGTGGTAAGTGTGTGTTTGTGGGTGTCTAAGTGTGTGTGTGCATGCCTCACGTCACAAGACTGCACCATGATTGCATTTGCTTGAGCTCAAGCTCCTCTCCACCACAACAGCTCTCATAGTCACTTTCACTGTGAAAAGATTGGCCAATCCTTCTAGCATATACTGTACTTACATTCACATTTACTACAAATCTCCAAATATAAATTCTTTACATGCATGAGAAAACCCACCGTTGCATACCCTGCAATCCCACGAACACAGTGTCTTATACTGTAAAAGCAATTGAAACTCAGGCTCATCCAGGGCAGCTATGTCTTAGCTGTTTACGTAAGTGACCCTTGAAGTTGCGTCACTGGCAGTAAAGTGGGAACGCTGTGTTGTCCTTGCTCTCTCTCTGGCCGAAATGTGTTATCGATTTGTCCTATTATGGCCGACCGGTGCCGTATTATCCCGCTGTGTCATGGGACTGGGCTCGCAAGCACACAGCAGGCAGAGGAGGACACCCTCAGGGTGCAATCAGTCACACACACACACACACACACACACACACACACACACACACACACACACACACACACAAGCACACACTCAAGCACACACACACACACACACACACACACACACACTCAAGCACACACACACACACACGCACACACACACACACACACACACACACATACACTCACACACACACACTCAAACACACACACACACACACACACACACACACACACACCCTCAAACACACACACACACACACTCAAACACACACACACACACACACACACACACACACACACACACACACTCAAACACACACACACACACACACACATACACTCAAACACACACACACACACACACACACACCCCCTCAAACACACACACACACACTCAAACACACACACACACACACACACACACACACACACACATACACTCAAACACACACACATACACACACACAAGCACACACTCAAAGCACACACACACACACACACACACACACACACACACACACACACACACACACACACACACACACACACACACACACACACACACACACACACACACACACACACTCACACACACACACACACACACACACACACACACACACACCTCAAACACACACACACACACACACTCCAAACACACACACACACACACACACACACACACACACACACACATACACTCAAACACACACACACACACACACACCTACACTCAAACACACACACACACACACACACACACACACCTCAAACTCAAACACACACACACACACTCAAACACACACACACACACACACACACACACACACACACACACACATACACTCAAACACACACACATACACACACACATACACTCAAACACACACACACACACACACACACACACACACATCCACAAACAGACAATCAGCAACAACAACAACCTGCACCAGGGTGATTTTAACACAGCCTCTCTCACACAGAGACTCCAAACAGCAGTCTAGTCCTCCACAAACAGCTGGAGGCCATCGTCCTCCATGTTGAGTGGGTATGCTGTTTGAGTGAGGTGTGAATAGAATGGATAGTATGCTGGGCCTCTTTTCTCATCTTCTTCAGTACTAACCTGTGAATATACAGATATACATAAAGACAACGTGCTGCTGGCCTGTGACACAATACAACAATTTTCATTACTGTAATGTGTTAACTACAGGATGCCGCAGCTATTTTGTTATGCATTATAAATTGTTCTTTCTTTCTCTCCCTCCCTCCCTCTCTCTCTCCCTCCCTCCTTCTCTCTCTCTCCCTCCCTTCCCCTCTCTCTCTCTCCCTCCTTCTTTCTCTCTCTCTGTCTCTCTTTGCTTGTAGTGATTTTCTCTTATAATTAGAAGTGTAGTTATGTCATTGAGGGAACTGCGTAGCACTCACATGCAGCCCACAATGCCAGAGCACATTACCAATGAAATGCTACTCATCTGTGTAACACGCAACCTCTCTCTCTCTCTCTCTCTCTCTCTCTCTCTCTCTCTAGAGCTTTCTGTTGCTTTCTCATTCACACATATGCATCCTTGCTTGCACACAAACTCACAGGGTATTTTAACTGACATGCATCATGGAATAGCACGCATGTTGTTACACGTCTTCCCTATAGCACTTCTCATGCCTTGACTCTCTATATAAAATGATAAAGTATAAAAACAACACTTTCAGGCCTTTACTCTTTATCGGCACATGTCATGTGTTTTGGCTAAAATAAGAGAAGAAAATAAATAGCATTTGTCAGGCCGCTCTTACTCTCCCGCTGAATGAAGGAAGGACAATTGCAAGGAAATTACAATAGCCATGAAGAAGAACAATGTCACCTTACGAGAAAACCATGTTTGGTATAGTATCACCTCCAGGACTTTAGGGGGAGTAGTTGAGTGAAGGGTCCATAGGGTCCATAGTATCATGTGGCTTTATCAGGGGCTCAGCAGAATGACAGTATCTCTCCCAGTGCTTTCAGGGATCTGTTTCAGGATGGGAGTTTAGAGTTTCAAGCTGATTAAGCTCTTTAAATATTTCCGTTTCTGGTGGTAATGCAAGGCGGGGGCTGAGTCGTGCCTTTCGGGCCTTTTGCCCAGCGGCCAGTCACAGTCACGCTGATCTTTAACTAAGCACAACATACGCGCGGCATCTGGTCAGGCCCTCACAGACACTTGCATGCCCAGGCACGGGCAGACACACACAGACAAATAAACATCACATACATGTATAAACACACACACACACACACACACACACACACACACATTCTGTAATTGCATTGATTCTCCATCCATTTTATTCCATTCCTGCAGCTGCTGTGTCCAGCTTGAATTAACTCAGGCTCTATCCATCATTACCTATTGGACAGTGACCTAAAAACATGTTAAACACTATACCTCAGTCTTTCTATGTGTGTGTGTGTGTGTGTGTGTGTGTGTGTGTGTGTGTGTGTGTGTGTGTGTGTGTGTGTGTGTGTGTGTGAAGATTACCAGTGTGAAGACAAACACTATGCACCTCCTGCAGCAATGGGTGGCTGATGATGCAAAAGCTGCAGAGTGATTGATTGATTCCAATCAAGGAAGAGAGATCAATACATTTTGGGCAGAATGATGGTGTGCCAGGCAATGACACAGCACCCTACACCAATCTACTGTACCCCCCCCCCTCCTCCCATCTTTCTCTGCCTTATCATGGGAGTGTATGGTGCTTGCGTGTAGACATGTCCACAGTGTGTTATGTCACCCCCTACTCTGTAATTGGCTCATTCACTCCATCACTCTCCACCTCAAGCTGGTGTGTGGCAGGCTTGTGCAAAATTCCATAATTGAATTGAAACTGGCTCTTGCATTTCAATTGAGGTAGCAAACAGGAAGCAGAATTGCAATTCGAATTGTGCACAACCCTGGTGTGTGGTGAGCGTTCTGGCACATAATGGCTGCCGTGCATCACCCATGTAGGTGCTACACATTGGTGGTGGTTAGTGAGGTCCCCCTTTCCATGTGAAGCGCTTTGAGTGTTGAGAAAAGCGCTATATCATGTAACATGTTGTTGTTGTTGTTATGTCTACTGACGTAGAAGAACTGAGATGAAAGGTTGTATGTGACAGCTGTATGTAACACTGACTATACCATCTTTCATCTGTTTACACTCAGTCATGGTTTAAATGTGTTTTTTTCTTTCCATTTATCTTTTATTCAGTCTTTTTCACATACTGTGACATTTTTAGGAAGAGAGGTCTATCTGGGCTTTGCTGCTCAGTGTGCGCTCTCCTCCTTGGTGTATCCATCACACACACACACACACACACACACACACACACACACACACACACACACACACACACACACACACACACAAACACACACAGAGACACTGACTCTCTCTCTCTCTCATTCACACACACACACACACACACACACACACACACACACACACATGAATTTTATTTGAAGGACACTCTGGCTTCCCAGATGGCCTCTGCTGGGGAGAAATAAGTGTAGAAGCAGCAAAGGTCCACTGTGAGAGACAGAGCAGGGAGGACCAGCCCAGGACAGATAGAGACGCCACAACACTCACACTAGCAGTTTGTATTAGCAGCAGCAGTAGCAGCAGCAGCCGGTGGGTGTGTGGGGAGCAATCTCCAAGGTTATCCAGCACAGTTCAATTACAGTGAAATCTAACCTTTTCCCAGCCCCCTCTGGGCCTCTTTACAGAGCCACTGCCTCACTGCAATCAATCACAAGGCAAAGGGGGATAAAGATTCATTGCGGATGTGGTCGTGAAATGAAAAAACTGTCACATGGGGCAGAGATCTCAGGGTGGACCCCTCCCTAGAGGAGACGAGGGTCCGGTGTGAGAATGCCAGTGCTGGCCGCTGGTGTATCGGCTGGTTGCGTAACTTGGCGGTGTTGTCAGGATTTGGTATTTAGACAGGACTGAAAGAGAGAGCGAGAGGTGAGCACTCGATGACGGCATCAGACTGATGAATCATCTGATGAAAGAGGAGGGATGGAGAGGAGAGGAAGCAGAAAACCGTCCCACGTGACGATGAAGATGAAAATCAGGAGGATGAGGATGATGATAGAACTCTGCAGTATCTGAATGAAAGCTCTGATTGGATCTGCTTCCTTCTCTCTCATTCATTACAGTAGCTCTGTCATTCCCTCTACCCTTTTTGGCACATATATTTATAAATAACTGTTCCCCTCCCCCTATCAGAAAAAAAACCATAACAGATTGTGATGATGAAAGGAATTAGCTTAATCTGATGAAATGTGCCTCATCAACCTATTCATTCCCTCTGTGCTTATTTATACTTGTCTACTGAATAAACAGCCTCCTGCTTAAAATGATTGCAGTGAAAATAATTAAACCATATTTGAAAAGCAAATTGATAAATGATAGTGAAACTGATGAGCTACTTTGCAGCGGTCCCAAGGTTATTGTCAACATTTTTAAACATGTTCGTATTACAAAGTGGGTAGATCACATAACAATGGGGTGCTGACTGAATGACCTGTCCTGGTTCCTAGTGAAATATTCATGGACCCTAACAACATAAATGATGCAAACCTCCATAAAGTATTTGTGTCCTTTTCGCAAGCCTTTTTATACATAATGCAAAGTTTCTTTAGTTGCACATCTCTAAGTAGCGTGCTCTTATGAGCTCAGATCAAATGTTTGTTTTTCATTGCTGTTAAATCACACTGGTTACCTACACTATCTAGCCCATGTTCAGTTCAGTTGTGTGTGTGAGTGGGGCGTGTGTATTTGTGGGGATTAGAATGCTATTCCTGTTATTCTATGGTGCTTGAGGTAATGTCATAACAAGGCTTTTGGTCGAGCTTAGCTTAAAAAAACATGGCCTTTGGTCTACGCTGATTCATCATTAGTGAGACGCGAGGCCAGCTGCATGCGATTCCTGTCAGCATAACAATAGAGGCTTAAGTGTCAGCCCTCGTTTCAGCCGTCCTCGTTTAAGACAGATGCGGTTAAGACGAGCAAGTTTACCTGTGCAAGTTCACCGAGCACAGGCACCGTCAAAAGGCAAAAATGTGCCGTTCAACCATACCTGTTCTCACCGGCCATCGCAGAAAACACCAGCTTGCCAAAAGAGGCAGAAACCTGCTTAACCTCCAGCAACTTAAACAGTCCTGACCCACAGAAACCTCCTTCTCCATGGGCTTGTGGAACTGTCAATCCGCAGTCAACAAAACGGACTTCATAGCTGCCTATGCAACCACCTTTCGTTGGAACTCCTTGCTCTGACTGAGACTTGGATCAAACCAGAGAACACTGTCACCCCGGCTGCACTCTCCACTAACTTTACCCTCTCTCACACCCCTCGCCCATCTGGACGAGGAGGTGGGACAGGCCTGCTAATCTCCAACAATTGGAAATTCACCCCACTACTGCCTTCAAACAAATATGTCTCATTCGAATTCCATGCCATCACAGTGATCGCCCCAGCAAAACTACGTACTGGTCATCTACCGCCCTCCAGGCCAACTAGGCGACTTTATGGACGAACTTGACACTCTGCTGTCCTCCATCCCTGAGCATGACTGTCCGCTTCTTGTCCTCGGTGATATGAACATCCACTTAGACTTAGACGCCCCAGGCTCAGCGGACTTTTTGGCCCTGATCCACTCTTTTGACCTCAAACTGGTTTAAAGCTCACCTACTCACAAAGCTGGCAAAGAGCTTGACTTGATCCTCACTCGGAACTGCAGCACAGACACCCTCATGGTGACGCCTCTCCATCTTTCTGACCACTTCTTCATCCGTTTCAACGTCAGCCTGACAGAACAGCCTCCGGCTCCTTAGCCGATGGTCACGTTCTGCCGCAACATCCGGAACCTGTCTCCAACCCACTTTTCCTCGGTGGTTGCCTCCGGTCTACCTCCACTCAACACCTACTCCTCTCTGGAGGTTAATGAGGCCACAGACTCGCTCTGCTCCACACTGAGCTTCGGTGTCTAGACGAAGTGCCCCCTCTTACCACAAGGCCAGCTCGATCGAAACACTCGCATCCATGGCTAAATGATACCCTCCGATCGCAGCGCACCAAACTCAGAGCCGTGGAGAGAAAATGGCACAAATCCAAACTAACTGACGACCTCAACAACTACCAGACACTCCTGACCTTCTCAGCCAGCATCACTGCTGCTAAGACAGCTTTCTACAATGACAAAATCAACAGCGCTACAGACACTCGAAAACTTTTCTCAACCTTCAAATTGCTACTCAACCCTCAGCTGCCTCCTCCTCCATCCAGCCTTACTGCGGATACCCTTGCCTCGTTTTTTACAAACAAAGTGGCGGCAATCAGCAGTCAATTCTCTACATGCCCACACAACGCATCAGACTCAGATACCACACTCCTACATCCTCTAGGGGCTGCTGGAACATCTTTTTCAGCATTCAGAGTGAAGTATCTAGACTCCTGACATGTAGCCGTCCTACCACATGCTCGCTGGACCCTATACCTACGAGCCTGCTTCAGTCCATCAGCCCGACCATCGTACCAGCCATCACACATGTGATCAATGCCTCGCTAACCTCCGGCACATTTCCAACAGCGTTCAGAATGGCCCGGGTAACACTGTAAGAAAACTTCTCTCAACCATGCTCAAGTCGAGAACTACGGCCCTGTCTCACTCCTGCCTTTCCTATCCAAAGGCATTGAACGAGCAGTCTCCAAACAGGTCTCTGACTTCCTTTCACAGAACAACCTTCTAGATCCAAATCAGTCTGGGTCAGGGTTGGACTGGGAACAAAATTCGGCCCTGGCAATTTTCTCCTGGACCGGCCCACTACTGGACCGACGACCCCCCTACTTCAAAATCGTAATATATTATGTATTACTTATTACTATCATTTCAAAGTAATTCATTACATTATAATATTACTGTCTCTGAATTGTAAGGCATTACACTACTATTGTATTACTTTTAAGTTACTTTTACCAAAATATCTGGAAATATGGATTTGGAATTCTAAATGCAGTTTATTATGCTCAATGTAGCTCATTGCACTTCTAATGGAGGGTGATGTGGTACAACATAATGAGCTAGGCTTAAGGCGAACAACAGTAGAATGCAATAGCTGCAGTGATAGGTGCAGTGATTGCAATAGAATGCAATAGGTGCAGTGATGGCTCATGATGCAATACAAGGAACAATCATAGCCAGAATTTTGTTAAAAGAAGACAAAAGGTCAAAGTCTGGTCAATTGTGATAGAAATGCTGTAACTTTAGGCTTAGGCCTACTCATTAAAATCAACAGAGAGCCCACTACCTGTATATTGTAACCCAAAACTTAAAGACATGTCAAGATAGGCTACACAGTGCAGCTACTGGCCGTTTTTTGTGCCCTAACTGGTGAAATACAGTATTAACCTAAGTATGTCATTATATGGCCAACTATAAAGATGTAATCTGCCTGTTCCCAGGGACGGGTAGTATTTCTGAAACATGTAATATGTGTTTCAAATGCAAAATAGTATTTTGTCATTTGTATTTTATTGGGTTGAAGGAAATGGAAGCCTTAAAAGAAGCCAGGGCGACTGCTCGGTCATCAGTACTCATTCTGCTTGACTTATCGGCTGCCTTTGACACGGTTAATCACCGCATCCTTCTCTCTATTCTCTCTAACATGGGAATCTCTGGTTCTGCTCTCTCCTGGTTTGAATCCTACCTCACAGGACGCTCGTTTAATGTATCATGGCTTGGTCAGTTATCTGCACCTCACTATCTCACCACAGGGGTCCCCCAGGGCTCAGTGCTGGGCCCCCTTCTCTTAGCTATCTACACCACCTCCTTGGGACAGATTATCCGTTCGCATACCTCTGCTATGCAGACGACACACAGCTCTATCTGTCCTTTCCACCTAATGACCCCTTGGTTTCAGCACGGATCTCGGATTGCCTCTCAGACATAGCTACATGGATGAAGGCCCACCACCTCCAGCTGAACCTCTCAAAGACTGAACTGCTGGTCCTCCCAGCTAAACCTACCATACACCATGACATCAACATCAAATTTGACTGCCTGTCTGTTTCACCTACCAGGACTGCAAGAAATCTAGGAGTTGTTCTCGACAACCAACTAACCTTCTCAGATCATGTTGCCTCAGTCGCCCGGTCATGCCGTTTCACACTCTACAACATACGGAAAATCAGGACTTACTTGACTCAAGATGCTACTCAACTTCTGGTTCAAGCAATAGTGATCTCACGACTTGACTACTGTAACGTACAGGTCTCCCAGCCTGCGCAGTGAAACCCCTTCAGATGATCCAGAATGCGGCGGCGCACCTGGTCTACAACCAACCCAAAAGGGCACATGTTACCCCGCTGCTCATCCAGCTACACTGGCTACCTATGGCGGCCCGCATCAAATTCAAGGATCTAACACTTGCCTACAAAGTAGTCTCCGGGACTGCTCCCACCTACTTGAATGCCCTTATACAGACATACGCTACCTCCAGACTGTTGCGCTCCTCAGACGAACGACGTCTAGCTCTACCACCGGTACGCTCAGGCCAATCCAAACTTTTCTCATCTGTTGTTCCTCGTTGGTGGAACACACTGCCAGTTCCTACTAGCCTGGCTAGCGCCACCACTTCTCAATGAGACGTGGTCTGGGAACCAAACGTTCATTTTCTCGTATTTGAAAAAAATGCCCAGATCCGTTTATTGGGTGCCACGGATGTCTATCAAATGCGTCTGTGCATAGCTCATCATCGCCTTGCTTTCCCCCCTCTGTGATTGGTTCCCTATCTCAGGCGAAAATTTGCTCCATGGTCTCCAGGCTGCCTTAGCAGCGTGAATCAAATCACGCGCAAGGCAGCATGGGAACACCCAGGCTAAGTTCCTACAAGGGCAGGGACATCCCTCTCCATTTTCAAAAAACTTCTGAAGACCCAGCTCTTTAGAGAACATCTCCTCTCATAGCACCACTTACAACAAGTCTTGCTGATGCTAGCACTTACCAGCCGTCTTGAACTGACACTCAACTGTTTAAA
This sequence comes from Alosa alosa, assembly GCF_017589495.1. Lineage (NCBI taxonomy): Eukaryota > Metazoa > Chordata > Actinopteri > Clupeiformes > Clupeidae > Alosa > Alosa alosa. Next base: position 8,736,976 of record NC_063196.1, read on the forward strand.
AACAGGACTCACTGATGCACTTATTCTTACTGTACTCTACCGTTTTTAAATTGTCATAAAATTGTTGAGAGAATTGCTTTAAAACTTAACTGTTACCATGTTGTTATTCGCTTTGGTTAAAAATGTGTCAGCCTAATGTAATGTAATGTAATGTAAAAACAAGGCTTTTGGTTGAGCTTAGCTTAAAAAAACAAGGCTTTTGGTCGAGCTTAGCTTAAACATGTGAACGCTCAATATAGTCTATATAAAGATCAGCCAGCCACAACCCCACTTGTCCATCTGTTTTCGATCCAGTAAACACTAACACACTGCATGAGGTGTTTACAGATGACTGCACTTCATACACACATGTTCCTGCACTTGCATATACTGTATACAACCACTCTGCTATACACCCTGGTAGCTGGAGAGACCTGTGTTTCTCATCAATCGGAATGGTTAGCAGACTGATGAGGAACTGAATATATTTTAGATATTTTTTAGTGCTGTTAATAGTGGGTATTCTCTTCATAATAACTTGAGTACTTGAGAGTAGGATGATGGTAGCCAACACAATCTTTCTGAGTCCTTGCAGAACCAGGGATGGATTACTGCACGGGCCTACCGGGCCCAGGCCCAGGGGCCCAAGGGGTCAGGGGGCCCTAAAGCCCAAGCCTTTGCAGGGAATCATTGCCTCAATATCAACAAATCAGGATGAAGGCTATGAATCTGATTGAATTTAGAATTGTCCATTCCCAAAATGCACCAGAATACAGGAAATCACATCAAACAAATTAAAATATTTCTGGGGGAGGACCCCCAAACCCCACCTCCCACATATACAACAACAAGTGGGGGGCCCTTAATACATCTGGGCCCAGGGGCCCAAAAGTTCATAATCCGCCCATGTGCAGAACATAATGCATTATTTTTTTAGCAGTAAGTCAATGCAAAGAAAATATAGACTGAAGAGCCCATTCGAACACTATCACTATCTATTTTGGCCCGACATCTAGCAGGTGTGGCTGAGACAGAGACATACATACATTCTTGAGGCTGAAAGGCACTTTGAGTGTTTTGTTTTGTGTGCAAAAAAGCTGGTGTTTGATGTCGCTGAGCTGCTGTATAGGTATGCTTCTGTATCAGCTGAGAACCGTGTCCCTGGAGTTGTAGATGAGGGGAGGGGAGGGGAAGGGAGGGGACCGAGAGGCCGATGGACCGGGGTGTGCTACTGCAGGCAGAGAATGCTGCTGTGGTGTGTGTGTGAGAAAATACATACTAGATGTACATGTATACTCTCTCTCTCTCTCCTCCTCTCTCTCTCTCTCTCTCTTTCTCACACACACACAACCTCACACACACACATTCTAATCAAGCACATGATACAGCTGAGTCTGCTTAATGGAACGGCATTGAAACGCTGCTTGTTTATGTATTGGTTTACTAAGATGGGTGTTAAAATACATGCTTATTCAGACATACCACACGTCTCTCTCTCTCTCTCTCTCACTCACACACACACACACACACGCTACACCTTCTTCGGTGATATCACTGTGGACGTCCATGGCCCCTGGATGACCCTGCTGGAGTAGGGTGTGGGTATAAACAGGCATTAGTCATGTAGAAAAAAAGGAAAAGGAGGGGCAAGTCAGTAAGAATGTCAGGAATCAAGTCTCCTTTATCCTGGGCCTTGTCTGTGTATGCAACAGTGTATGAGAATGGCTTTGCTATTTTATGTTTACGCTTTATGTATACGTTCGATGCTTATGTTTACAACTATCATGGTATCATGGAAGTGAAATGATCATTCTCTGTTGATTTCATCCATATACACTCTTGGTACATATACATAGACTGAAATAGACGTTTTAATCCCATCTGATAGTTTCGACTGGAATAAGTACATTACTTTGAGGCAGCCATGGCCTACTGGTTAGCACTTCAGACTTGTAACCGGAGGGTTGCCGGTTCGAACCCCGACCAGTAGGCACGGCTGAAGTGCCCTTGAGCAAGGCACCTAACCCTTCACTGCTCCCCGAGCGCCGCTGTTGTTGCAGGCAACTCACTGCACCGGGATTAGTGTGTGCTTCACCTCACTGTGGGCCAGATGTACGTACATTTGCGAACGTAGCGTTATCAGCGTCATGGACAAACCGCAGATTGCGAACAATGTCAGACTCAAGTTTCCGTCGTATTTATTAAACTAGTGTAAACTGCGCCTTTCTCTGCCTTTCTCCGCCCATAAACGCAATTTACGAACGTCCACAACTGAACGGCAGAGCCTATATACAAGCGCAGTTGAATGAAGTTAACTGATGACAACATTAAAAAGAATCAAACGTTTAGCGATCATGAAATAATACCATACATGATAAGATGTCAACAAGCAGGGAGATAATGAAGATTTATTCAAACTACTTGTGCACGTAGGCTATGGAAAATTGGTCAAATCTAGCAAGTATGAAAGTTTAAGTGAATGACGTGAAAGTGAAAGTAAGACGTTCGAAAGTTAAGGTTGCTTTTGATAGTACTACTTACAAAACTGGTGTTCTAAATAGCGACTCTGTTGTCTTTGAAAGGTTCTCTTATTTACGCATTGAACTGCAATTGGATTAACACCTGCTTTTACAAGGCGGAAGTATTTAGGCGCAGAATAGACGTGCGCTTTCAGGAGCAGTCTTTGTAGCCTACATACCGTGGAATGCATAATAAGGCACTATTTACACTTCCCCTCCCATCTCTTTACGCTAAACTCCCACTTTCCTCTGGATCCTCCCATGAATGCATATGCCCTTGTGCCCTTTTCAGTTCCTGCGACAGGCAGTTTGCGCTTTAACATCTTTGCGGCCTGTTTGTACATACCTCGCAATGATTTTACACGCACGTTGCGAAACAAATACGCCTGAAGTGGGTGCAAAAGTCTTAGTACATCTGGCCCTGTGTGTTCACTGTGTGCTGAGTGTGTTTCACTAATTCACGGATTGGGATAAATGCAGAGACCAAATTTCCCTCACGGGATCAAAAGAGTATATATACTTATACTATACTACCGTCCATATGAATCACGCTAACACTGACTCCACAGAGGTCATCTCCCACTCATGCAAGAGGTCACATTGGCGTGACCCTGATCGTTTGACCCCTAGTGAGCCGCTGCATGCTCAGCCATAATCCTGCTTGGCCCACATGCAACTGCACCTCTCGTGAGAGCAGTCCTGAGCCTCACAGGTCACGCAGACAGCAAGGTGAAATGAGGTCCAAGCCTGATGCTGTGTGGACTCCAGCAGCCATCAGAGGAGGTTGGTTGCACACAGAAATGCTGACGACAACAATGCGCTAATGGAAGGAGTGAGGCAGTGCGGGTGTGCGTTATGTTTTTTTAATGCATCAGATATCACCACGCAGTCATGGACAACCTAACATCGCTGCAGAACAGAATGAATGGCAGATGAATACTGGAACAATGTGGTCATGAGGGAAATTGATATGACCATGAGGTACACAGTCAAGCCTCTAACTCGTTCATGGTGATGTCATACAAAAAAAAGAAAGATAAGAAAAAACCAAAACAATGGGGGAATTTTAGCAAAGCGTGCATATGTTCTATGAGTTGTCATCACTTTGCTATGCTATGCTATACTATGCTATGATGCTACGCTCACAACACAAACACAAACAGCTTTGTCATGTCAGACTGACAGTTTGTGCTTCCTTCCTGGGGGGTATCCGTGTCAGAGACATGCACTGGACAGGGCTAAAGTTACCCCGTTTGCCCTCTTTGTCTGAACTGCCCCTCTTGGAGGAAAAATAAGCTTTTATTATTATTAGAGAAATATCTCTCACTCTCAGCCCACACATGGCGTCTCTCACGCTAACGTTCCATCTGTGTTTAGGTTACTGCCGTCGTGTCGTGATACAGTCAGGATAAGACGACTGAGCGAAGAGGCAGATTTACAAGATCAGGAGCTCCATTAAGACTCACCAAAGTATGGCATGTTTGATCCTACAATGTTGTTTTCCTGTAGAAAACCTGCATTTGTACTCTGCACAATGATAATAAAGTTGAATCTAATCTAATCTAAACTGGTTTCACAAGAAAAGCAGAAACAGCTTCCAAGAGGCATTTTTAATTCCATTGAATTCTACAACTTTCACATACAGTAAGTGATGACTCAAGAGAGGATTATTGTGCTCATGAGATTGATTATTGTACTCAAGAGATTGATTATTGTAAGTCAAGTCAGTGTTTTTTTCCTGGGAATTCTCTGTAATCAAGTTTCTTCACTTATTTGATATCACACACAAACACACACACACACAAACGTGCATGCACTCTGAAGTGATCTTGTCCATTGTGCCCCTGTCTGGCTTGGCTGGTTGTCTCCATGGAGACCTCTCCTAGTCACAATGCTTCTGGCTCATTAGCGATTCTTCCAAAATCATTTTGGAAACGGCGCCCCATCTGGCCCGTCTCACCGATGCCTTGCTGTGTTTGAGAAAGAGGGCAAGAGAGAGAGAGAGAGTGAGCGACAGAGAGAGAGAGAGAGATAGAGAAAGAGAGACAGACAGAGAGATAGATAGAGAGGGAAAGAGAAGAATAAAAAGATTAATGGACTAGTCCATTGTCCCATACTTGCATGTAACTTAAACCGTGATGTGGTCACTGTCAGCTGTGAACGTGGGGAGGATGCCAAACCCAGATCCTTTACAGTTCCGCCATTGACAGAGACAATTAGCACCACACACGCATGCACGCACACACGCACACACACGCACACACACACACACACACACACACACACACACACACACACACACACACACACACACACACACACACAGTACTAACACCAGTGCCCTGTCTAACATTACAGTCACTGTAAACACATTGAAGATGGACTCTAATGGCTTTGTCATCTTCTCACACTCTCAGGCTGTTGACAAGAGAGAGTGGATGATTGCGTCATGTGGCCTCCCATCATTTTGCCCTCGCTGAACTCACTGGAGGGTCGGGGGGGGGCAATGGTAATGCTGGTGGGGACCCTTGGTGGAGAAAGTGAAGCTACTAGCTGGGCAGGTGGGAGGTGTCCTGGAGTCTTCTCTCTCTCTCTCTCTCTGCTAGCGGTTGTGGTTGCCATGTTGGAGATGAATGCCCCCACAGAGCTGCTCTTGTCCGCCAGTCGGTGGCCGTTTGGAGTCGACAAGACTGGACAATAACCCTTCAGTTCACACAGCTTCAGGGAGGCCCTAACTATCCTCGAAACCCCCCCCACACACACACACACATCTCTCTCTCTTTCCCCTGCTCTCTCTGAACATGGTCCTCGAACCAAAACAAATCCTGTTGGAAGAGAATAATCCCAGAGGGTGTTGGGTTTAGAAGGGTGCAACTGAGGGGAGAGGGGTTTGCTGCCCGGCCTCCTCCTCCTCCTCCTCCTCCTCTATACTGGGGGGAGAAAGGAGGGGGAGGGGGTACTGTCTCAGATGAAGGCAGACAGAAGGGTGGGGAGAGGTGTCGGGAGGCTGCTTATACCCAGACAGTGCCGAAGATCTTGTCTGGGTGTGTTTGAATGTGTTATTTTATGCTCCACTCTTCTTCCAGTGTCTTCTTGCTTGGATTTTTCCGAGGATACATTTCCTGAGTGGAAATACCAATCAGCCTAGTTATAATCAAATATTCTGGAGCGCTCCGCTCTAAAATCTTTGGTTATTGTCAAGATGCACAGTGATGGGTCAGGTGCACTAAACAGACTCCAGACAGATTTATAGACATTGTAGTGTGTGCTATCAGCAGAGGAGAGAAAACCTTGTGAGAGAAAAATGAAACAATAAGAAGGGTGTGGAGGGGTGGTGTGTAGGCTCTGTCTGTCTGTCTGTCTGGAGGGAGGGAGAGGGATGTGTTGTTGTAGTGGCTGTGTGTGTGTGTGTGTGTGTGTGTGTGTGTGTGTGTGTGTGTGTGTGTCTCATGTGTGCTTCCCTCCTCCTCTGTGCTTCCTGCACCTCCTCTGGCAAGGCCCTGCCACTGCGCCTTGATGCATCACCTCAGATGACGTCATCAACGCCTCCCTCCATCCCCCAACCGTACACCAGTATGTCCTTTGCTTCTTCTTCTTTGTTTACCTTTTTTGTCCTGTCATCTCTTTTCCATCAGAAGGTCTGGAGTCGAGGCACATGGACACACCCGTGGACACAAATAAAACAGACCAATTGATTGAATTTCCCTATACTTTGCTCCTCAGCCATCGATCACAGTGAATGAGTTTGAGTGGAAACTAAATCTGTTAGCCTGGTGGTGTATTGACATGCATGCTAAAAGCAGCTCAGCTGCCATGCTTAGCACACAAACTTCTGCCAGGCACAATAGCAGCCATAGCAGCAAACATAAATATGGTAGCACACATAAGAAAGTATTGCTATGATCTGAGGTATGTTTTTATTTTATTTTGGGGAGTGCGACAGTGATTCTATTTTTTAATTTGGTCGCATTATTCCACCTCACTTTTCTTTTTTTTCTTTGGATTAAAAAATATCTGCCAAATGTTTAAATGTAAATGATAGGACAATCAGGTAGGAGGGCTAAGGTCTGAGCTTAGTAACTATGTTTACTGTTCTTGGATGTTTTTAAATTATATTATAATTGTTATTTATTGACTGGTGCTGAGAGAGTGCCAAGGCACATTGTATTTCATTGCTGTGGTACTCTAAATATGCACATGATAATAAACCTGAACTGAACTAAACTGAACTGCTTCTAGGGTCTCACTTGATGCCTCAACATCCAGCGACGTTGTGGTTAAATCACACTGAGATCCCACTGATGGCCAAGCATGGGGCCAATTGGAGCAGGACTAATCCCCATTGTCATAGTAACCAACCAGCTGTTGCCAGTCCGAGGAGACGACAAGATTCTTTGGTTGATTTTGTTTCGTTTTCACCACTGATGTGCCCTCTGGCGGTATGAGAAAACCCACCAAACATGAAGATGTTTATTAGGGACCTTTGAGGTGTTTCAGTTCCTTATTCCTTATAACTAACACAGAGCATACTACGTCACAGCTCTGAGGAATATCTGTCTATTATTCTGAACACTTATCAGCAGAGGTGTAGTCTAGTTAGCTGTTGTGGGTATACTGTGATGTAGTAGTTAGCTGTGTAGTGGGTATACTGTGATGTAGTATAGTTAGCTGTAGTGGGTATACTGTAATCAACCCCAAATGTTAACACGTATATTGTAAGTGGGTATACTGAGATGGTGATGCTTTTTAAGTGATGTTTTTTATACTGCGTAGTCCCGTAGTTTCTGTTTTCCTATTTGGAACATTTTGTAAAGTTACAAATTTAGAACACGCCGCATGCTGCATCACTAGTTCATCAGGAAAAGCCACGTTTGGTCCAAGCTCCTAGCTCTCTGCGCCTATGGCCGTCCTTGGGCCAGTGGTGGGAGGCCCTAAAGTGTTGTGAGAGACCATGCCTGTGTGTGTATGTGTGTGTCTGTGTGTGATGCAGGGATGTTTGTGTGTGATGTGTGTTTGATGCTGGCCACTTGTAGTGGTGTGTACATGTGTAAGTGTGTTATGTTTACCCTCTCAGGCTTCCTGATACAGGATTTGTCTGTGTTAGTGTGTGATGTTGGTCATTGTGTGTGATGCGGGCAACTCATAATGTCTGTGGATGTGTGTGTGTTTTCATGTGTATACGTATGTGATGCAGGCCACTCGTAATGTATGTGTGTGTGTGTGTGACACTGGCCACTAGTAGTGTGAAGTCCACTGCCATCGCCCACACACCCTTTCATCCTTCCAGCCCCCCTCCCCCCCTCCCCCAAGCCTCTGCCTTCCCTCTCTTCAGCAACAAAGGAATCCATTTTCACCTCCTTCCTGTAGGCTGCTTCCACTCCTCAACAGTCCTCTCTCACACAGGCAGCATTTCTGCCTCTGTCTTACTGTCTTCTCCCTTCGCTCTCTGTTCGAGTGAGACTTTATACTCTCTTTCATCTCACACTCACTCTCTATCTCTCTTTCTGTGTTCTCTCTCTTACTCCTTCTCTCTCTCTCTCTCTCTCTCTATGTTGAAGTGAGACTTTATATTTTTCCCTTGCGAGCCAAAAAAGCCAGTTCCCCTCTCCCTCTGCTCCTTTCTGTGTCTGCTTGTGTGTTCTTTCTCTCTCTCTCTCTCTCTCTCTCTCTCTCTCTCTCTCTCTCTCTCTCTCTCTCTCTCTCTCTCTCTCTCTCTCTCTCTCTCTCTCTCCTCTTCCCCTTAGCTGAGTGATGGTGATGGTGGAGAGGACGAGAGGGGCATACTAAAAGCCTGTCTGACATTTCCGCCTCGGCGGCGGCGCTGTTCACCGCCCCACACACACCTCCGCAGCACAGTCTCTCATCAGAGACACACACAGTGAAGTGCTCTCTCTCTCCTCCTCCTCCTCTCCATCCGACACGGATGCAGACAGCCATAATTGAAAACTGGGGTCGGGATATTTTTAATCACCTGCCTTCTGCTGGCAGAGAGAGAGAGAGGGAGAGAGGGAGAGAGAGAGAGAGAGATACATAAGTAGAGAAAAGGAGAGAGAAATAGTGAGAGAAGGAGAGAGAGAGAGTCTCTTTGTCTGTACATGGAGGCAGGAGCATTACATAACAGGGACATCAGTAAACAGCTGAACAGAGAAGTGTGTATGTGTATGTGTGTATGTATGTGTGTGTGTGTGTGTGGTGAAAGGAGTTGGTAGGGGTGGGAAGGCGGAGTTTGCTGTACGATGGAGTACAGCTTCTCCACGAGTGGGGGTGGGTCAAATAATCTGGGACAGCCAACCCCATGTGATCGTTGTCATGGAGACGGAGGGAGAGATAGAGGGAGAGAGAGAGGGAAAGAGCTGACAGCAAGCGTATACACTGTGAGGGTATGTTTGTTCCCATTCTTGCATCAGATGTCTGCCTGAAGAGGATGTTCTGGTTCCCCTTGGCAACAGCCTCCCTGTGATACACGATCAGAGGGTCCCACTCGAAGGGCCTTGTGTGTGTCTAATGACTTGTAAGGACCTCTGGTCATCTTCACCAACCGCCTCACGCCTCTGCTGCACCGATCGGCCTATGTGTAGTTCTCTTAAAGGGAGGTTGAACCCTGGTTGTGTTTTCTGTACAGGGGAGCAGAGATGGTTCCTGGACCACAGGACCACAATGGGCCTGTAACCACCTAATGTCCTCCCTTACATATAGTGTGGGGCTCCTACTACTGCCATTATGTCCATCATAAGTGGGAAGTGTGCTATCCTAACAAGTCTGTGTGCTACGCCAACAGGGCTATGGTGTGCTATCCTAACAAGGCTATGCCGTGCTATCCTTACAAGGCTATGCTGTGCTATCCTAACTAGGCTATGCTGTGCTATCCTAACGAGGTTAAGGTGTGTGCTATCCTAACGAGGCTATGCTGTTTGCTACGCCAACAGGGTTATGCTGTGCTATCCTAACGAGGCTATGCTGTGTGCTACGCCAACAGGGCTATGGTGTGCTACCCTAATGAGGCTATGCTGACAGTACGGAATGAAGATACGGAATGTATCTAATTAAGTATCCCACCCCCTTTACATACTATTACAAACAAAAACGTTTTATGGAGTGGCCAGAATATCTTTTATCTTATCTATTTGTCACAAGCCAAAGGTCATTGGTCCAAAAGATCAGATAAATATGACATTATGAATATATTGAATATGAATAGAATTCTGTTATGCTTGTTTAACAAACAGTCATGTTTGATAGCTACTGTTTAAATGTATATGTATTGTTTCGTTCATTCTGCAAACTCTCAGATCTTTTGCTTAATTATCTTTGCACACAGATGCCCGCTGAGCCCACCCCACCCACCCTTAAACACACACACACACACCAACACACAAACTGATCATCAGATTGAGTTAGGTGACTCAGGGCTTTGCAAAGCCCTGTAATGTATTTTGGGTCACAGCATTGGGTCAATACTCCAATAATCCGCAGTGTGAGTTGTCCGTCGACCCCTTCGGCTGGTGACACGTCCCACCACCCAATCCACAGCAGCCAGAAACAACCCCACCATGTCTGCTTGACACCACCTCACACTTTCACCTTATCCAAAGCGACTTACAAAAATGAGGAATAACATTCAAGCTGCAATGCATAGGAAACCTTAGGTAGCAATGCTACATCATAGTATTATTACCAAAGGATGAGAGTGGAAACGTTTAAGTACTAGTCAAAGTGTAGTTGAAGGAGGAAGTGGTAGAAGGAGGCACAGGAGGGAAGAAAGAGAAGTGCGTGGTCAGTACATATTCAAGTCAAGTCAAGTCGGGTCAAGTTTATTTTAACCATAAGAATGTAAAATTATAGTGCTTACGCCCACAGTCATGCCCACAAAAAAAACAAATAAATAAATAAACAACATAAACAAAAAAATACCACTACAAGATAATAAGTTAACATTAAACACACACACAACTAAAAATGTTCTACAAATGTATGTTTAAAGTGCTGTTAAAGTAATGTTAGGTGTGTTGGATTGTTAGAAGTGTTAGGAGAGGAGGTACCCTCAGGCCAGTTGGGTCTTCAAGAGCTTCTTGAAGATAGAGGGATGCCGCTGCTCTGATAACACTGATATACCATACATTCCTATGGGTGCTATGTGACAGACTGCCGCCACTACAGTTGAGTGTAGCCTTTGAGTGTTATGCCAACGAGCCTGGATCATTGGCCATGGAGTTAGGCTACAGGCTTGGTACCCTGTGAACTGGGGTTGAGGCCGTGCAGGGAGACTGCTCTCTCCCCTTTGGTACAAGCGATAGTTTGTTCTATCAAAGATTACAACCCCTTGTGGTTTGATACCATTATGTGATTACACACAAACCATGTACAGTCGCAAACTACTTAGTGTTGTTGGTTACCATCCCCATACACTAAAAATATGAGAAAAATCTCACACATTTGCAGCAGAATGCAGAGTCATTCCCACATGCTAGTGTCATAAGACCAGTGTCCAGGAGGGAAAAAAAAACCCGTCATCCAAGTGGTTACCCTAGCTTACCCCTGCTCCATAGGCCGACTAGTGCTAGGGCCATCATGTCTGGTGTCTGTGTCCCCAGGATCTCCCCCCCCCCCCACACACACACACCAAAGCCAACGTGTCCCTGAAATGAAGTTCATACCCGGCTGGCTGGATTGGCCCCCAGATCAAACATGAGCAGCTGCCAGAACTGTCCTTTCCTCTTAGCGCAGATGCAGCACCAGTCAGGTGGAAACAGCCTTCCAGTGCGGAAGAAGTCTCAATGGCCTGTGGTCCTGATGGCACTTCTGTGGACTATATGAGAGGTCAGGCCTTCCACTACTGAGGGTTGTTGTCTATACCGCCCTCTGCTGGTTGCTTGTCAAACATCAGCATTGCGGTCAAATCTTCCAAAGAGTGTAAATTGAGATATAAACAAGAGATAAAGATTATGAAGAAAAACAGAAATGAAAGAAAGAATGCAACTAATCTGTTTTAAGAGGAGGTTGTTTTTGTGACTCTTTTGGGGCCTGAGGTTGCATGTAGTTTGTGTGATAATGAAACAACTCTGACTTCAATAAAAAACAAACAAAGTTTATTCGATGCATGAATGCACCACAAAAGGTACTCATAAGTATTCATAACTTCAACACTATGACAATAAAAACCAACTGTTTTAAATTACACTTGCCAATAAAAAATAACTACCTCTCACAGCTTTATGGCTTGAGGTATTAGGGACATAAAGTGAGATGGTGAACCACTGCACCATTACTCTTAAAAATGGACTCTTCTCCCTCTCTAAAAACAGGCAAGCATTTCCACTCTGCTGTTTCTGCCTGCCTTTATTGGTACAGGTAAGCTTAGTCATCATAGTGACTCACAGTGCTTAAAGTGCAAACTGCATACATTTCATTATGCCTGTGTCTCTGAGGATGCAGTCAGGTGAGTCTTTAGGCCTCAGGGGGATTTGAACAGCCATTGTTACTCAGCGGCCTCTTGATGGCGGGGAAGAATTTATTTGCCTCAAATTTGTATTATCAGCTATACATTTCATTGGTCCTCTGTGCTGTGTGCTCTTCAACCCTGAGTCTTCCGGGGGGGGGGGCATATTGATTCCTCCTGCTGACACTGCACACAATGGCTGAGGGCAAAGCTAACACGGCTATCGGTTACCTTAGCGACTGAGATAGGTGTGGGTGTAGGCCACGTCAGACCTCTTGGTTCCGTAAAGTTCTGCCCGGTTGTCACGTGTCTTCTGCTCCCTCTGCTCCTGCCGCAGGTCTGTGGGTGGTTCTGACCTGTCCGTCAGGGAGCAGTTGCTGTTGTGGTGGAGGTGGCTCTCTGTGGGTGTCCTCCCCGAGGGGGACACCCCTCACCCCCTCCAGCCAGACCCCGCACAGGCAGCTGTCCCGGGGCAGGTGGGGGGCGAAAACCACCTCCAGACGGCGGGGGATGCAGCTCTGCTCGCCGGCCGTCACGCACCCCCCCAGCCTCCGCAGCATGAGCCGCACCATCACCTGATTGGCCCAGGCCAAGCCTAGAGCAGGAAGGACCCGGCTCTCCACCAGCCTGAGGGCGAACATGAATAACAGAGTTAAGGCAAGGCAAAGCATATTTCATACACAGAGGTAATTCAATGTGTTTTTACAATAATCAACACAAGGACGGATAATGGTTAAAACACCATGGTTAGCTATGATACCAAAGGCCTAGATAACATTCATAATGACAGTATACAGATATACACATAGATAACATTCATATTGACAATATCCTAATAGTGAGGCAAGTAGCATTACAAGACACTTAGGCAAGCTGGGTTTAGACTGCCGTGAGAGATGTTCATTTTGCCCAAGAGATAATGTGTTGCAAATGTGTTGTCACAAAGAATTAGGCTAGGCTTTAGTAATGAGTAGGACTAGGCAGCTCTTACTTTTGCTCCAAGCATTCATTCTGTCTTCTGACTGTAAGCAAGACTGTAAAGAAGAAAGAAGAGGCTGCTCACCCAAAATCACACCTTCCAGGATTTGGGCCGTCTACAACATCGGTGACCTACAAAATACATGTTACTTAGTTGGATTCACCTTTTTAGGTTCGGTACAGACAGAGACTTTCTAATGAGGAGACACAGCACTCAAAAAATCCTCCATAGAAATGCATGGGCTTAGTTTGTAATGCCAATATGGCCGTTGTCTACACATATCCCACCCCTTCTTCTGCAAAACGTCGACATGTGAATACATTGAGCCAATCATGTGGTGTGATGTGAATACATTGAGCCAATCATATGGTGTGTTGTGAAGACATCTTGCAAATCATGTGTTGTGAACTCGCCGCTGGCGCAAGATTGGTGTCGTGAAGCCCTGCGCATGCGCATTTCTGCTGAATAGGATGCCCGATGAGTGCCCAAAAAGCGTTGCTATATGGCGGCCGAGTGGATGGACTTGCCTAAAAGGACTTTCGTACAGACCATCTGTGTAGGTCACAATGACTCTATGAGAGAAGCTGTCGTCCTGTTCCTCTATGCTAAAATGAGATACTACACCAAATGTCAGAACATACTAATGTACTACTCTGTCTCTGTGTAAACAAGATTTGATGTAACATGTAAGATTTGAATATAAAGATGTTCTAACTATGGGACAATCGAAGGTTTTATGCCAACAGCATGAGCCCTAATTTGAATGATGGGCATAGTGCAATGTCTTAAAATAAGGTTTCCAAAATCATTTTCATGGCACATACAACTCTTAATAGGGCGGACGGCACTTCTGCCGCACTCTGAACAGGTCTTATAACTTGTAAAATAGCCTTAGGAAGTTGCTGTTCGGGTAGAAACAGAAATGGAAAAGAGCTGCTATGCTAGAAGAGTACAAATAGGCTACTTACAGGAATTCGGAGCTCTCTTTCTACAGACTGCTGTTGGTGCCTTCCCTCTATATTGTATCCGAGTTATGTTTATGGTTTGTTGCAAAGACGCACACTTAGTTCATTTATTATTGCGCTTCTCAACTGTAGGGGAACCCCGAGAGTAAATCTTCTTTAGTGCTGCTTTAATAACTAAGCAAAATCCAAATTTAAAACCTTAAAGGGCTACGCCAAAAGGTGGCGTATCCCTTTAACCGCAAACATGGATGAGTCAGCTCAATGTTCCCACATGCCCCATAGTTCATCACGAGAACTTGATACACTTTACACTTTGCCTGGCATTTAAAAAGGGGCCCCATGTGTTAGTCTACTATGAATACTGCAACCCTACCTGGTTGATGCAGAGCACAGGTGTGTGGTAGGTGTGGCTGAGGCGGTGGAGGGCGCTGGAGAAAGTCAGCAGGTGCCGTGTTCTCTCAATCGTCTCGTCCGCCTGGAACTCGTTCCGGAACAGTCCTGCCACTGAGTCCACCACCACGAGACGCACCAGGCCTCGAGACAGCAGCACCGGTACCCTCTTACTGATACAGGTCTGTAGCGCTTTCTATATGGATATGGCATCAGCGATTGCTACTTAGCACCTGTAGCTGTTAATCTCAGTGCATCTACAATGACGATACTATTTTGAAGGAATGATTATAAAACGGTTTATGGGTTAAATTAATAAATAGGTTTATGAGTTTATTAGTTTCTTCATGTGGATGCTTGAGTTACTTAGTTTCAAACAATTTAAAACATTGTTTACCTTTTCCATGTCACAACATGTGTTGCCTAATAAATGTCTAGAGGCAAATTACTCCAAGGTACTGTGCAGTACAGCAGCTCTTAATTGATTAAAGGTGTTTCTCACCAGGTCTGCAGTGTGCTCTATGTAGATGTTGTCACTGAAGCGGATGCTGCGCACCAGAGCCTTTGGCAGATCCTCTCTGAGATGAGGCTGCTGGGCGATGAGCTGACGAAGCCGCTTGATTGGAAAGGAGTCCTCGGTGCAAATAAATACAGCTCCTGAACACACACACATACACACACACACACCCTTGTAAGTAAAACACACATTCAAAAACAAGTCATAGGCCTAGATATACATTTGGCCACAGAACTGTACCACCAAACACATGGGGTTCACACATTCACACAAACACTTGTACAACTGATTCCTAGAGTGATAAAACCACTCGTCTTTTCATGCTTATCAGCCCATCTCACCTGAGCCAAGTCCACCATGCTCGACTGGATACTGCACAGAGAGGCAGAGCTGCAGTCCAAACTGGGTCTTCCCAGCGCCACTCTCTCCTGCCAACTCAGTTATGCCACACAATGGGATGCCACCGCGCAACAGCGCATCCAAGACGGGACAGCCAAAAGAGAGCCGATGCCCTGGCTCTAAAGAAGGACACTCTCCACGCAGTAACTGTAGGGCTGAGTGAAGTAATCATTTATAGCAAATAAAAAACACAGAACAACAGAAAGTAAATCCACAAGAAAATGGCCACTATCATGGATACCTGTGACAGGTGGGCGCTTGCAGTAAGCTTGAGCAACAGCGGTATGTAGGTGGTGCACGTCAGCCTTTGACAGCTTTGTGAGTCTCTGTAGATCAGGACCCGAGAGGCTCAGAATCTCTTTCGCTGATTTGACATTAGCTGGAGGAATAACAGTGACCCAAAAATGTTATTTAAAGACATGGTAAAAACGAAAATGTTATGATAGTGTCTTACGCTTTGACATTAGTTTGTATCTGGCATGGCGGTGTGGGTAAGCTAATAACACTAATTTAAAGGGGGGGACAACATTACGGAAGTTTTATTTTTTTTTAATAAATAGGTTTATGTTATAGCTGACATTATTCGCCACATTAGCTTCACATGCTCAGATGTTGCTGTTGGCACTTGTTAGCATGCTAGCACAGAGTTACCTCTCTTCACAGCTGCTATAATTCGTGGATTTAGGTCAAGCTCTTCCCAGTTCATGCTTTTTCGCAGACATCCATCCCAATCAGCAGTTCGTAATGTATTACCATAGGTATGGTTAGCTAAATGACAATCACATCTCTGCTACAGAAACCGTAAACATGTTTTTATTTCCCGGTGAAATTACGGATCTTCTTCTTCTTCTTCTTTACAGAACAGGCACTCTACTGCCACCTCCTGGTTTGGAGACCCTGTGCATAAGCAAGCACGAATTCCCTTACCGTTTCAACCCTCTCTGATCCGACTTTCTTTCCTGATCTCTATGACATCACCCCTACAGAAGGCTAGTCATAACACTAAAGATTCTATTTCTTTATTCTCAAAAAAGTTTTTAGGTTAGCCTACTGGCTTGGCAAAGCCTCCTGCAATGAGG
This sequence comes from Alosa alosa, assembly GCF_017589495.1. Classification (NCBI taxonomy): domain Eukaryota; kingdom Metazoa; phylum Chordata; class Actinopteri; order Clupeiformes; family Clupeidae; genus Alosa; species Alosa alosa. Next base: position 8,753,239 of record NC_063196.1, read on the forward strand.
CCCTCTGTAATATTTTTCCAGTGAAGTAAGGTAGGAGAAATGTGAATGCATATAGATTTTATATTCATTTTAGTTCCTTTTCCTATTCCCTATTTTTAGAATCGTTTTTATTTAGTTTAACTGAAATGCCTCCAAACATCATACATGTGATTGATTCTGAGAGTCGTGTGTTGCTGTCATCTGCCTCCATCTAACCCCTCAGATGCCGCGCTGCAAAAAGCCATCAAATCATAATGAGAGGTGTGAAACTGACAGTAGCCATACTTCTGTCAGGTAAGAGAGAGAAAGAGAGAGAGATTGTGAAAATGTGAGCAGTTTCAGAAAGCACTGTCCCTGTCCTTTGTTTAAATCAAGCAGGAATGGCGATTCGGCTTTGACGCTTGAACACTTGCGGACACACACCCATCCATACACTGCTCACTGCCACCCTTCAACCTCCGAACCAATAGCTGGTAAGTTAACATAGGCCTACCTAAAAATGAAAGTCACCATTATGTCATCCTCTGGTAGTATTGATCGATGTAGTAAGGTACCTAAAGTCTCCTCTGCATTGAAGCTTAATGTAAATTACAACAAGCATTCCATGCAGTGCTAATTCAACATTAAAACAATTGTGACCATCACACTGACATTCTAGTCCTTCTGAACTCCATCTTATCCAGGTTTGGCAGCAACCAGGAGACACACTTTCTGCTGCTTCCCCAAGCACACCCACAGCGCTCCCTCCTCCAGCTCCAGTAGCACGAGTCACTCTGTGGACCATGATTCAGACAGCTCCTCCTCCGACAGTGACTACAGAGGCTCCTGTAACAGGACAGCTCCCATATGTAAGACATCATGAGAATAACATGAGGGATAGAGAAGATAATTGTTCAATTGCCAAGACTGGAAAATCTGTGTAAGTGTTGTGAAGTTATGAATTAGAGATCAGTTAGAAGTTATGCTTAGAGACAGATCTGGAAGTGTATGGACATTTGGTTACAATCTTAAAAAGGACAACCTGTATATTTGCTCATAATATAGCTTACATAAAACAATGATCAATGCACAAAGTTGTTGAAAGGTCAAATGTCAAAATCCCAACAATAAACACACACTTGTATTACAAACAAAGGAGTTGTAAAGATGAAATAATTTGTCTAGCAGGTGTTAGGGAATAGTCTGGAATTGTATGGGGGTCTTATATATAAACTAAGAATAAGATGATTTGGAATTCTAACATCTTTGCTCTGATGGCTTTGTTTTCTTAGCTTATTGGCTGGCGAGAGTTCTTCGGAAATTCATAGACTTTACTGTTGACCTTGGGAGATCCCTGAGCTCCTTGTGGTTTCCCTTGCCACTAAATGTTCTTCTACTCAGAGGGTGAGCCTTATGTCATGTATTTAAATCTATTAAAAGGTGTTGCATTCAGTTATTTATACAGCAGATAAGGTATATTTGTAAATAAGTGGTAGGCTACCTCATAAAATGTGACTTACCAGACCTATTAAACTCAAGACCATGTTCATGTTGGTGCATATAGGGACTATCACCCTCACAGAAGAAAGGCTTTGACCGTTGCTGGTCTAACACTTTTGGGATTAGGTAAGACATATCAATTACACTGTATTTTGCTTTAAAGAAAAAAGAAACGGCTTTAGTGCTTGTTGCAGCTGTGTTGTAATACCTGTGGATATATTCATATTTGTATGCATTTCTACTGATATCTCTCCCAGGTTGTTGGTTCTGTGTCCCCATCCTATTTCAACAGCCATCTGGATCGGTGAATACCGCAAGTGGCATAAACCTGGCCAAGGTTAGATCAGGCAGAATGGAACTCCCAACTTTCATAGTTTGTGTGATCACACATGTAATAACAATGTCACAGAACCATTCCCCACCACTCACTAGTGCTTCTATTCTGTCTGTTTTCCTGAAATCTATTGTCTTAAGATCCAGGAACAAGTGATAGATATCCAAAAGCAGCTTACAGACAAAGAGGCCAGATGGAAAGAAACCTTACTGAAGGAAATGGGAAGTTTGCAGGTATAGTGATGGCAACATTGACTGACATTGTTGCTGTTTTTTTTTTCAGTTTAGACTGAAGAGAAAATTGCATCCGGTTTAACCTAGTGCTACAACATTTATTGAATTAGTGTGTATGTGATGACACAGAAAGACTTGATACATTATCATTTGGAGATAACATACAATTATTGTTGCTATTGTGATATTGTGATGGTAACAGTGATATTGTAGAATTTTAATTACAGTCATGACAAATAGAACATCTATTCTGCTTTACATCTTCCCACTTGTCTCAGTTTAAGGTGGAACTGTCTAAATGGCTGCAGGAGCACCTGTTCACAGGTTCTAATCCAAGTGTAGTTCTCTGGCCTGAACTGCAGGTGGTGCTGGAGAGCATGGAGAAGAGACTGGTCCAGAGCCTAGCAACCTCTCCGGTATGAATGGACTGGCATGCATTATGTTATGCAAGGGATTGTAAAGGAGAGAAGACAATTTGACAATGCATGTCAACATATGTTTGCTTCCTAAATCAGGATGTTCACAAGACCGTGCAGGAAACACTCAATCAATACAGAGCTGATGGAACTGGCATGGCAGATTATGCCCTTATATATTCAGGTTTGAATGGACTTATATATTTATTAAATCTCTATAATATAATGCATTTGACATGTTTCATGGAATACCATTCAGTATGTCTTGTTTATTTGTGTATATACTTCCCCAGGAGGCAAAGTGATCAAATCACATTACATAAAACCATACTGTCCACAATCACTTCAACTCCAAACAGAAGGACCTAGTGCTGTTATACAGGTGACTGCTCTATTGCCAAAAAAGGAAAATGATCTTTTGAATTCTAAAAACACCTTGCCAAAGAAAACACCACAAAACATTTAAACAAAAGTAGTTTATTTTAGTCCACAAAAAAAATATGTGAAAGTGAAAATGAATGTAAACATTTTCGGTTTACACAAAATCAGAGCCTTCAATTCTCCGTTGTCTACTTTCGAACTAATAACGAACACTAATTATGAAGATGTGATTATGGACTGCATCACTACTTAGCCGTCCTGTCTCTGCTCTTACTGTTTCGCCTATAAAGCCAGAGGTCTACCCAGGAAAGTGCTGGGCCTTCAGGGGGAGTTACAGTTCGGTCACCATCACTCTTTCCCATTCAGTGAGAATTACACATGTGACCATGGAGCATCTTCCCAAGTGTCTGTCTCCAACTGGCCAGATTGATAGCGCTCCGCAAGACTTTGCAATATATGTGAGTTATTATCATAGTGATTAATGCTATATATGCCATGTTAGTTGAGGCCCATCCTCACTGAAATGAAATGTAAGTGCCATTCCCTCCTCAACAGTAGGCCCAATCTTTTCACCCACAGGGAATTGATCACGTGGACCAGCATCAAGAGGGAGTTTTTATAGGAAAATTTGCCTACAACAAAGATGGGGACCCTATCCAAACTTTTGCTTTAAAAGTAACTTATTTATTCTGCATTCTCAGATCATAATGTCCTATCGTCATTTATTTGTTTCTACAGGGTGATAAACATGTTTTGACCTTGCATATCCTCAGGACCCTGTTCAGAATTTCTATCCTGTGGTGGAGCTGAGGATCCTGACCAACTGGGGTAACCCATCTTACACATGTGTGTATCGATTCCGTGTGCATGGCCAGCTCAAGAATGTATAGAAGCGTGGCCTCAATACTTCAGTAGAGAGGGAGCATTTTAAAATCAGTAGGCCTTTATTAACTTTTCAGTTCATCACAAATATATTGTAAAGTGAATAAAATACTGAAAGAAAAATTATCCTTCTCTCTCACCCTCTCCCACACACACCTTTACCATCAGTGTTGGTATCACTTTGGTCAACCCCGCGTTTAACGTCCCTATGACATGAAGAACTCCCTTGAGTAAGGTGTCCACATGCCGACTTGGGGAAAGGGCTCAGAAAGGGTGCGAGCGAGCCCACAAGCACTTAACAATTTTGCAGTGGTACAGACATATCATAGCCTTAAGCACTCAAAGTTCACGGAAAAACGTGCAGGCCAATCGTGGCTTAGCAACCAGTCACTAGGCACGGGAGGTCTGACAGCTTTTCGAGTTTTGCCATGTCAACCTGTGAAGACTGAAGGCCTGTGGGAATTTTGTTGTAGGAGGAGTTTAAAATTGACTTGCCCAAATGCATTAATACAAATACTGTATACATGCAGCATTGTGTTTGAGTTATTAGCGTTTTCCATTACGAGCTTGAGTGGTTGTCTCAATACACATTTTTTAATTTCCTGATTGGTCATGGAAATTCAGGATTTTTGTCAGGGAAAAAAAAAATAATAAAAAAAAACAAGTGGAATTTTACATTTACTTAGAGTGGTAACCCTGGTAAAGATACACTAACAGAGGCTTTTTTGCAAGAGCTATTACCCATTACAGTGGAAAAAAGTGTATTGTCAATGTGTAATATTTTTTAGTTTCTCTCAAGTTCATTGGTGAATAGAAGCAACATTAAAAATGCATTTGAGTATAGAAAATATTAAATGAATGCATGTTGGTTTAATAAACCGTACAGCCATAGGCTATACTGATTCCTGATATCCCAGTGGTGAATGTGCACGGTCACATTTGGCCCTCTGCAGGGTCGGACTGGGAACAAAATTCGGCCCTGGCAATTTTCTCCTGGACCGGCCCACCACTGGACCGTCGTGCGTAGCGCGTGCAACTACGTCTATAAAAACAATATATTTATGGAATAGGCTAAAAACTAGACCTCTGATTGCTGTTTACGGTTAAACTGCGATTATGTGAACACCAGCCAGCGGAGGGCACTTATACAGCCAAGACTACCATGCACTCGTATATGGCTATATTTCCCCACAAACCTAGCGGCTGCTTGGACAAATCTACTTGAGGGGTGGGGCAGGGGGGCGCGATCGTAACACAGGTTCAGTGTGTCATGAATTGACCTGTCACGCCCCAAGCAGGCCTAGGCCTACATGACGGACCGCAAATAGGCTAAATAATAAAAAAAAAAAAAAAAAAAAAAAAAATCCCGGAGGTCACCGGCCCACGGTTGTACAGATTACCAGTCCGAGCCTGACCCTCTGACACCGACAAGAAAATGTTGTGGCCCCCTCTTATCAAAGTTGCCCATCCTTGGTCCAGAGCATACTCAGCATAGAGGTCCAGCGCCATCGAGTCCTCCAGAAGACAAGACGGAAAGCGCGCGCGCACTGTCTACGTCACGAGCCCGGTCTAGAGGAAGTGCATTCAGCTAATAGTTTTTCCCATACCAGGGGTGGTAAAACAGTTATACATCTTAATCTTCATTCAAACAAAATAAATGGAGCAGTACATACAGCAGCCCAATATAAATACTAAAAGCGTTGACCTTTGAAGGTGTTTCACTTTTCTTTTTACGAAGACATCGCCCTTAAACGGGTGCAGTATTTTATTTTTCTCCCCTACGGAAACCATCTTCATCCTATTAGATCATCCTGGTTATTCATGCCTATGGACACCAAAACACTGGTTCTGGTAGACAGACATGGATAACGTTTCGTTTTGATTCTTCTCTTTGGATACTTAAGCATTTTCTGAAAGGGGTAGGAAACACATTTAAGTTCGGGCTGAAGAAGTTGCATTACTACCATGTAACGATAAGGTTCTTAACTTAACCGGTGAAGTTAGCTAACGTTAGCAGGTATTAAAACACCCCTGTCCTGCCTAGCTAGTAAATAGTCATTAATGGGGATCCTACAGCATTAGTTTTATTCCACAATGTGTTTTGGTTTTTATACCGTTTTTCTTGCATGCACGAATGAGGAACTTACAACTTGGAAGTCACATATGAGCTAGCTTTCAACTGCTCTTACATTGGAATAACAATAAAAGCTAACTTAGCTAACTATGCAGTTGGTCATGCAAACGCGAGTCAGGTACCTACGTTAATAATGAATTTATTTAAATGTCTTAATTCAGCAGATGATCATATTATGCAAGTTATCTTTCAGTAAATATATAATCCTGTACTGTCACTATTTTTGTACACGGGAAACTATATTAGTGAATGGAGGCTAAAACAGACTGCGATAACTTTTCCTTATATTCAGATTTTATTTGGTACTCCTACCGACATCATGAGTTCGCGGGTGTGCAAGACTTGTGGGTGCTCGGACATCGATGTTGACCAAGCCCGCGGCAGCGCTGTGTGCATGAGCTGCGGCTCTGTGCTGGAGGACAACATCATCGTGTCTGAGGTCCAGTTCGTGGAAAACAGCGGTGGCGGTTCGTCAGCTGTCGGGCAGTTCGTCTCAGCTGATGGTGAGTGCATCCTTCTCTGCTGCAAATATAAGAGTGTGTTACATTGTTGATGAGCAGTTAAATGGTACGCCAGTAAAACAGCGTCAATGTTCATGCAACTTTCCCTCATACATTTACAATAGATGGACACCACCAGGTTTTGTTTTATTTGGAGGTTTAGAAGTTGTACCTTATACCTAAATGCATGATTATTGAAGTGCCATTTGTCTCCAATTTATTGACCATGACCTGTACTGTGAATTATAGCAACAACTTGGTCTGGAGACCAGTACACTTTGTTGTCAAGTTTGTTTAAAAGCACAGTTGACATACCGTGAAGTCAACTGTGACTTCAGTCTTTGCTGAAGGAGGGATGGATACAAACTGTTTGGCTTTTGATGTCAAATAACAACTTTTCACCAGCATTGTGCATTTTTCTACCTTTATTCCTGTGGTTCAAGCAAGCATGTAATGAAGGATGCCCTTACCTTTCACAATGCCTTTATGCACACTAGGTCCATATTGCCTTTGGGTACTGATGGTGTCTTGAGCTTCGTGCTGGTTTTAGTGGTCTAGGTTTGGGATGGCCACTTGCAGCTACGTCCCTTTGAAAGCCTTTTTAAAAAGTTTACACCTACTTTACTTGATTGTCTCTATAGCCAGGTGATGGTTGGTGGTCTGTTGTCGCAAGCTTTGTCCTTTTTGGAGTTAGTTGATCATCTTGGCCTTGCTTAGCCAAGACATGATGCAAGTTAACAGTTTTAAATTTGAGCTCGAGTCTTGGGTCTTTCTGCATGATGTGTCAAGGATAGGTTTGTAGTTTCCTGGACATTTTCATCATTGTAATTGTGATATTGAAGTGATGCGTTGTCTGGAGTAGGAGCAAACTGTCTGGGATCAAAATTCTGAAGCATGTGCCTGACTTTAGAACTCATGGCATTTAGAAAATGACGTGAAGCTAATCGAAAGTCTCGGACGTTTCTCGGAGCATTTTGAATAATGCCATCTGCCTCTAACAATTCAGGCCTACTACGACCTAATAGGGACTCATTGTCAGGGACACCACTGCCGTCCTGTGCATCCCTCTTGCTACTTTGCTTATCTCTAGTAAGGATCTCATCAACATTGCTCACTGAAGTAGAGCCATGCTTGCTTGAAGTTTGAGCATTCAAATGTTGGCCAGTTGAAGGGTTACTAAGGCCTTCAATGTGTGACTCAGATGAGTGGTCAGATTTCATAGTGCTTGTCCATGAATCATTTTGAACAGGTCCAGTCATCTTGTTGATGGCGTGTCCCAGGTTTATAGTGTTTTTTTCCTCACTTACACTGCTACCAATGGTGCTGGCAGGATTAAGAGAATTTGATCTAGATGGGGGGTGGGTCTCAATTGTACTATAGTCTGAAGCTGGATTGTTAACAAGGGTGACATGAGGATGGGATTTCACAACATCATGAGAAATATCTTTCTCCTTGTAAATACTACGTAAAATGCTAGGCCCAGTACTTGAGACAAATTCTCTATTCAAAGCTTTACCATTACTGTCTGTGCTGGTATTTTGGACAGATTTGTACCGATGATAGATGGGAGTGCTCTCTTTCCATGGCGCTCGGTCTAGGCTAGTACTAGCAGGAGATCGACCTTTGTTGGAAGAATGCTGTTGAGCAGGTAGCTGATCAGGTGGTGCCTCGTAGGCACTGTGGATTGTGTCAGTCCAAATCCCAGGGTTAGTTCCCTTGTTGTTCTCCTTCGCTAATGTATCCAAGCCACCGGACAGTGAGCCATGTTCAGAGTGCCGGTCACCACTCCGAAAGAGCGGCCATGTTGGTATTGGAAGAAAATTGCTGGCTGGTTGAATACCGGCATGAGGGAGAGGCTCTGTGCTAGTTATGTCATTTGTAGACTCAAAAACAGTACCGGGGCTTTCGGAATGGGCAGAATACTTTTGACCACAGCCAACTCCATTCCCTTCTGCTGACAAAAAAGTAAGGACCAGTAATCAGTAGCAGTGTCAGTCAGGTAAAGCCAAGCAGTTAAGGGAAGGTTTAACATGTAAAATATAAACACACATCTTAAAGGAGAATTCCGGTGTGATATTGACCTAAAGTGTATTGAAACATGATACTGAGTGTGAACGTATGTCTCATAGCCCATCTCGGCTTGTCCCCTGCACTCCAAAATCTGGTGCTAGTTAGCCGATGCTACCAACAGCTTTTTCAATAGTGGTGCTTCGGTATCGGGCTAGCCATGCAAATAAATCAGATTCCAAAAATAATTTAGTGGAAATACATGGATTCCAGTTGCTGCTACTGGAAGAAACTGGAACCCATGCATTTCCACTGAATTATTTTTGGAATCTGATCCCTTATCATACCTGTTCATTCTTACTCGTTGCTCGACTTATCGTGACTAAATTCAAGATGGCTGCAAACGCTAAACGTCGTGAAGATACTGTCTGTATAAATCGTCTTGTAAGTAAACTACCAGTGCTTTTTCAAAGTTCTCAATGTCTCGTTTTAAAATGTCAGGGCCCTCAGAAGTCTACCAATGAAGTGTGGAGATACATTGAGCCTCGTAAATGGGTGTAAAACAGTGATTTATTTGCATGGCTAGCCCGATGCGAAAGCACCACTATTGAAAAAGCTGTTGGTAGCATCAGCTAACTAAGCCCAGATTTTTGGAGTGCAGGGGACAAGCCGAGATGGGCTATGAGACATACGTTCACACTTTCGGTATCATGTTTCAATACACTTTAGGTCAATATCACACCGGAATTCTCCTTTAAACGTAGTCCTGGACAAAAAGAGAACTCCAAAGGAGATCTCCATTGAGAAAAAGCTTTTAGTCCAGGATTAAGCTGAATTCATGTAGAGGAAATCGTCCCTTAGTGAATTAATTGTAGTTATTTCTTACCATTTGCTGAAGGATTCTTTTTCATATTAATTGAACCAAAGCCAGGCTCATTGGACAGAAACATTCCCCCTGCAAAACGACTCCTCACAGAAGTCAGTGGATAGAAGCACTGCACAGTGAGTCTGAGGAAAATGACATGTTGTCTGTTAGATAAATTATATCAGTTTTCCTGAAACTATTGAATAAAAATGGCATGGTGATCACCTGAATTTAGAGTCCCTTGTGATGATTGGGTTGTCCTTTGGAATGTACTGCTTGGCAGATATGATCTCATTTTCGTAGACCAAGTAAGAATCTCCAACCTTAAGAGGACATTAGCCAAACAGAACATTTGTCAAGTCAAGTCAATTTTATTTTTATAGCGCATTTAACATGCAGAGTGCAACACAAAGCGCTCCACAAACAAAACACATAACAAAAAGACAAAAGATGCCGGACGGAGCGGCGTAGTCGCCAGCGTTTCCACGACATCAAGACAAACAAACAAATTTACAAAATAACAATTGACGCACAAGACAAAAGATGCCTGATGGAGCGGCGTAATCGCCAGCGTACCTGAGACACCTAACGGTAAACATACAAGGCAGACAACAAGCAAAAATGAACAAGTAATAAAATAAATAAATAAGAAATTAAAATAAAGAAAAGTCTGTGTTAATTTAGTCCAATGGCAATGACATGGCGCACAGCTGTGTCTTCAGACCAACCCTGGATGGATGGATGGATGGAAGGATGTCAGTCCAGGGCAAAAGCTAGCAGTTAGTTCTAGCCATAGCCAGCTCCCAATGGACCAACGACATCAGCCGACTTGGAAGCAGTAAAAGGGACTAAGCATAACACGACAACTATTGAAAATAACAAATGAAGAGATAATACATTTAACTATACAAAAAATGAACATGACATTACATAAAATTACGAACATTACATAAAAAACAAACAAAAACATGATGCCAGATGGAGCGGCGTGTCTCGCCAGCGTCCCCGTAACCTAGCAAATTTGTGAGCGGTAACCACCCATAAGTGGTGGATTAAAGAGAAATTGCTTCATGAAATAGTACCATGGATTTAGTTCCGCATGTGTTTAAGGCGAATGAGAACATGATCCTGGCATCATGAGCCTCTTGTGGTTGGCAGGTTTTGTCCCTCAAAGTTATCTGTCTTGTCAGGACTTTGGGCCAGGTGGTGGTTGTCTTGGTTACAATAGTCATGATTCCATCTGTTGAACACACTGAAGGGACATCAAAAGTGTAATCAACAACTTATTTAATTGAATTTAGATGATGGGTAGTCATACAATGAGCAAAGTGTCTTGAGCATGGACTCCACTTATGTGTGGCGTGTGGAAGCAATGAGCTAACCCACAGATGTTTGCTTAAGATCTTGCTCAAGGTATTACATTAACAAATAGATTTTGCTTAGTTATTAAATTAGCTTTAATTAGACTTTGCCCACAATTTAAATTAAAGCTAAAGAAATACGATGCATACAGTATTACAGACACATTCATGTTAATGTCTCCATACTTACCAAGCAGCTCAACTGTTTGGAAACTACAGTATTTTGTTGCAACACTCTGAATATTCAAAGTTTTTGAATCTCTTGCTGTTATTTTGAAGACGCCAACAAAGTGCTTCAGGGTAATGTTCTGTATGAGAGAGACATGTGAACAACACACAAGCCCTTTTGGACAGGTATATGGCCAGTTTCACATGGTTTACAATGCACAGGCTGAATATTACCGGTTACCTCATAAGTGTAGCCATAGGTAAAAATGGGCACTTCTAGGATCAAGCCCTGTGCATCATTTGTCAGGATGTAGCCCCGTCGCTTTGCCAGTTCTGGTGTCAGTAGTTCGTGTCCCACGCCAACCTCCCATAGGTGGTCCAGAGTGGGCTTGCCAATGTAGAAAATGATGCCGCTCTCTCTGCAGGTGGCAGTGATGTCAGGAGGAACTGAATGGTGTGACAAAGCAAGATGGTGAACCAATCAGATTGGCTTGATTCTGACTCATTCCCACTGTGGATTCTTGATTTTTCAAGAAGAACAATTCTTAAGAATTCTTACAGGCATTGTGGAATTGTGCCACAACTGAGGCCAGGTGATAGAACGGCTCTTCTTGTGGGAGAACATGCAGAGTGTAGTTGATGTTCAGAGAATACAGCAGTAGTCCTTCACCTAAATACTGTTAGAGAGGTCAGTCCTGGCATATCAGCCAAAAGACGTTGTTACATTTTTACATGACCTATGTAATGGCTCATGTCTTAGATATTTACATACTTACAGCCCGATGCACTAAGGGGTCATCAAAGGGAACCTCGAGAACATAGCCATGGGTGCGATTCATATTGGAGAGGGTCATCACAGAGTAGCCTTGCTGAAAAGCCTCAGGAATGGTCAGGAAGACGCCATTGATCTTCATGGACACCAGCTCAATGTCCGAGGGGAAGTGCCCCAGCATCACAGTAAATCTGTGCTCATCAAGGACCGTCTCTGTTGGAAGACAGACAGAAGATAAGGCTCAACACAGCTATCCATGCAAGTGGTGTAGCACTGGTAGTATGGTTGGTTGCATTTAATAGTCTGGCCCCAGTCTATCTACAGATGCTCAAATTATTATTACAGTGTTGGCACACTGTTGATTACAATTTATGGTTAAAGGTTGTATCAGCGATAGCGGGGATACGTCACTTCTGTTGTTCAAACAAAACAGAGCTACTCCCTCCCCCTCCCTCCCGTGCAATTAAAACCTCTCCTAAACGTGCATCTCGTCAGTTATTAGTTGAAACACTTTAATTTGCCTTTGAGTGGGTTGCCAACCCTTGTTGGTAGCAATTGTTTTTTGTGTACAGATCTCGGAGCCTAGGCTACCTACAGAGACGTGGTTTTTTGACGGCCTGCTTATGGGGCAGACAGCTAGCGGATCGTTAGGAAAGATTAGATGAATGATGTGAAGGTACATACTGAAATTGAATCTTAACAGATTGTCTCTGTGGGCAAATAAAGTGTTACCGTATGGTTTTGAGAGCTCATGCTGCCTTGGGTGTCAGGAGGCTTACCGTCTACGGTAAATGGGTTTTGGCAGACCATGGGAGTCTCCAGGAGCCTCATCATCCTGTGTCTGGTTTCGTCGTCAGTACCGTCAGCATACACCCGTGAGAACACATGCTCATAAAACATGAAAATCGTGTAGATTTCGTGGTAGGTATTGTCCAGCACAAAGCTCTGCAAAATGCAAACAGAAATGCCATTGCTCTCTTCAGTGACAAGCACATCCCTTTCTGCGCCACATGCTTCAGTTTGCCCCATTTCATGCCGAAGTGTGCCATGGCAGAGCATCCTCACCTTTCTGTACCCGCCTTGAGCTCCAAAGGGAACGCTGATGTTTATAATCGGCCCCGTTTCCTCCAAGTCGAAGCCTCGGGATCTCCAGGCGGTCTCCTCCAGGAGCTGGCCGTCGATGCCCATTCGTATCTGGCTGCTTGTAAATGAGGAAGGGTCCTGCACCAGTGGAGTCATGACACGTGGAATAGACCAGTGCAGCTGCTCCCCGTCAAAAGTGACAGGGTCTGAAATGAGTGGAGGAATGGCCAAGATTGAATTCTGACGGCAGCTACCAAAGACATTTTTGATCACATTAATTAGAGTGACTGCAAGACAGATGAAATCAAAAAGTCAAGGATATTTTTAGATGATCTTAACCTCCTGCACCTTCAATTACAGTTTTAAACACAGTGTGATCACAGACACCTTTCATTATTGAAGTATGCAAAAGCACTTCATACAGATTAAGATGGCTTACTGATTGTGCAGGCTGCCGACAGGTCAAGCATTATAACCACCCATTTCTGCCTGTAGTACACAGTGGCATTGATGACCTCTGTGGCAACTCCATCAACCTGATATATTAAAAAAAAAACAAAAAAAAAACAAAAAAAGATTGCATCATTTTAAAACCTTGAAGGAATTTGTTAAACGTTAAATGTGCTTATATGGACATTGGAACTCATCTCACGTGTTAAATTTAGTTTAAAAAGCAGACCAGTCTAAGCTATTCATGTATTAATATAAATTGCAAATATGATATGGCCAGATTGGGCCTGGACTGCATATTTAACTCAGACCAGGTAAAATTTGCACTACACTGCTGCAACCTCACAATTATACTGTGTTTAGCATTGCCATATCTCAGACAGTCAGAGGCGAATAGTGGACTATTGTCCATGGTAATGCATTCACCTACAGTGAGATATCTAACCCACTAGAACAGTCTCACCGTACCATATTGGGGTGCAAGTGCACAGGGACCTGGGTTCATGTCCGACCCGTGTCATTTCCCCATCCCATCTGATCTCGCTCTCCCACTCACCTCCCGTCACTCTCCTCACTGTCCTGTCTCAATAAAGGCAAACAAAGCCCACAAATTTACTTTAAAAAAATAAATCTCACTCACCAGAACAGTCTGTGAGTGAGGCTGCCTGTAGGTGGTGCGGAACACCACCCTGGTGGGGCTGGTGTCCAGCCTATATCCCTGATCAAGGGCATCAGTGAAGGACATAGACTCCATAGTGTCCTCATCCCCCATGAACATCACCTGCCAGGTGGAACTGGCAGTCAAGCGAGCCTAGGAAGCAAGAGTGAAGAGTACTAGGAAGTGAAGCATCATGGAGGCCACGATATGATAGCATCACATTACATGTTGATTCTGGAAAATGGGCAAAACAGAAATCACTCTAATGGCTTCTACACACAGTTGCGTTCCGTCAACGCATGCCAGTGGGTGGTCCCGATGGTAGCTATGCAAATGACTTGAAGTATAACCGTAATTTGATTGGTTGGTGCCGTCCGTCGATTGGCTTGATTGGCCGGTGCCGTCTGTCGGTGCAGCAACAGCTGAACTGCTCAACGCGAGCGACAGCGACAGCGATTCAGTTCGGCAACGGATGACGTGAGCCCATGTAAAGTGAATGGGATGCGTCTCCAGCACTGCAACGCACGCAACTGTGTGTAGGAGCCGTAACAGCTGTTCTTTATAATTCTGTATAACAGTAAAGAATCGCACAACTTCAAAAAACACCACATCAATTCAGACCCACAGAGATCTTAAAAGTAAAATTGAATCAGTTTCAAATCTGTATTAACTTAAACGAACTGTTGTCTTATGTTTTTTTGCAACATCTGTACCAATACATACATCAATAAGGGGTACATCACGATATGTTGCACATCACATTATATCGCAATTGAGCTCAGCCCTACAGCTCACCATACTTAAGGCTGTGTTCCAGGACTCCATGGACATACTCTCACTGGCTGTGCAGGACATGTGCTTTTCCACAGTGACCTGCAGTAACAGAGTAATCCCAGTCAGTGGAAATGATGGGTTGAGCCAGACTCATCAACTCCTGAAACATCAGTAAAACACAGATAAATCAGTGTACCTCCATGTATGTCTCCTCACAGATGATCTCCCTGCTGGACCAGGCTAAGGGCAGCTTGCAGGTCTTTTTCACCCTGTACTTTGTCTCTCTGTCCTCCCCATCAGCCACGATGACATTGAACAGGAATCGAAACGACTCGTCGTCCTAGAAGTTTTGTTTCTTAGTTAACAAGTTAGTAGGGCAATGTAGTGTTACTGTGTCCACGTTATTCAGAGGACATCACAAGAAATCTCAGCCTTGTGTTTTAGTAATAATTTTTTTTTGTATTTTGAAAATGCACAAGATCATGGCACACTGGCATTACTCAAGAAGTGAGTCTTCCAACTGATGTGTGTGGTTAATCCAGGGGTGGGCAAACTTTTTGGCTCAAGGGCCACATTGGGTTTTGAAAAATTGGCCGGCGGGCCGCACAACCCCCCCCACCCCCGGGTTAATCCATTAACATCTCTATAAAATGATATCTAGTATTCCTCATAGCCATATGTCAGGTATTTAAAATTAAAGCACCTGATTCTGTGTGTAACAGGAGAAGTAGGATGCTCTGAGGGTAAGACGGCTGTTCATGTTGACGTTGCTGATGGTATATCCACACGTTACCGCCTGGTTGTCATCCACAGGATGAAAGCCATGCTTATCTAAGATAAAATAAATTTAGAATGAAAAAGTAAGGCATTTAAAATGGCTTGCTAAGTGTTCCTTTGGGCAAGATGGCCCACTGTCAGTCCTAATCCCTTTACTTGAACCCTCACTCACTTATGGCTTATGGATCACCCTAATGTGGGTGCTAGTGAGAGCTAGGGCAGCCAGCCACTGACGATATTTTCAAAGTCAATTAATCTGTCGATTATTTTCACAATTAATCGATTACGGTAGTTGTTCAATCGATAAAATTACAGAAAATTGAGAAGAAATGTCAACCAAAGCCCAAGATTATGGCCTCCAATGCTTTGTTTGTCCACATGTCAAAGACATCTAGTTTACCATCATAGAGTAATAAGTAAAGCTGAAAGTATTCAAGTTTAAGAAGCTGAAATGATTAATTATTAGATATTTTCCTTAAAGAAAATGACTCGAAACGACTAACCAATTACCCAAATAGTTGACACATAATTTAATAATTGACAACTAATTGATTCATCGATTCATTGTTGCAGCCTGAGAGTGAGAACTTGGAAGAGGGATCACTGACCCACTGCTTGTAGCTTCGGAGTGGCTCCAGCGAAGGCCTTGTCTACGGACAACCATAGGAATCGATCCCGGCACTCCGTCTGTATGACACCTGGGAGAGAATGAAGCACAGTCATTTGTTGTGTTCACCATTTTACCACTTGGTGCACTATTTAGTGAATATAGAGGCTATTATTCACTAAGTAGGCCTAGTGTACCAGATAGTGATATAGTGACGTTTTTCAACACAGTGTTTGCATTTTAGTTGGTTTCAATTGAAATCAGTTGCAAAATGCTGACTTGCACATATCTGTGTAGTACAAACATACCTTCTGGAGCCTCGTTGATGCTGTCTGCTCTGAATGACTTTGACCAAAGTAGTACAAATCTGTTGTGGTAAAATTGTGTGTTTATCCTTTTCTTTGAGTGACACTTAAAAGAGGGTCTGCATCTGACCAAACAGATCACAAACCTCCTGACGTTGAAAAAACTCAGTTCATAGGTAGAATTTCAAACTTACCCAATGTAAAAACCAAGCCCCACTGCCATTGTCTAATTGAAGTCACAGTATCAGCTAGACTATCAGTAGAAGTCAGCTCTTGCTAGCAGTACAAGGGAGCGTGTAGTTTGACCTCCTAGAGCTCTCTGCAACACAAACCACTCAATCAATCAAGGACTGCACAGGTGGGAGGAGGAGACAGGTGTGGCTGATTAAGTGAGTGCATTTCAATGGGGAGAACCTGCATTGCTTTGCATTGCATTGCATTTTTTGACGGGACCAAAAAAAGATAACGCTATGTCTCTTGAGGTATGTCTTCAGTTAAGTACATGGGAATTCGATATCCTCTGTTGGCGTCATATACAGTTCAGTTCTGCAGAACTCCTAAAGGTTTTAGAGCAGCTGTGTGCAGTGTGCCTTCTTAAACTGCAGGGGGCTCTCTAATCTTGTGTCTGAAACTTGATATGGTAACTGGGTTTTTGCACTTTGGGATGTGTTACCACTAGATGGCGATACTGTGTCATCTTTATTCCTTCTTATGTACAGAATGTGCCTGTTCTGAAATTTGAAGCAAATGTCTATTGACCTGATCAGACCAGAGAGCTCTATGATTTACTTCAGTTGGTATCTGTAGATAGGAGAAATGAGTCAGTTACTTGGTTCAGTTCATGTAGGTACTATCGAGAAGAATCAGTGAGCCAGTAATTACTCTGGTTCACATATTATGTAATGCAAGGGCTTGCAGATTAGCTTGTCTTCAGTCGTGTGATCTGTTCATTCCTCCAGGACAGTTCAGACCTCTGTGTTTGCATCATATGTTAGTACTGGCCACAGCCTGTCAGACTGAGGGTATTTTTGGAACCCTTTGGGATTTACACACCCTGTGCACGGGAGGCCACTACCCGCTCTTAATTCTCAGGAACTCGGCGAGTTTGACATCAGCCTCCCCCCCCCAAGGTCCCCACCTCCTCATTGCACCCTTCACCCTCCAGCCCCCCCCCACACCACCCCCCCACCCCACCCCATGGATGAAAGGCAGTAGCCCCAACTCACAGTCCCACATCAAATCTCCCCACCTCCCTCCACACATGAAATCAGTATTCTGCTCGCGAGTGAGGCCGAGACAGCCCCGGTTGGAATTCCACGGGGGCCGGGCCGTTTCCCAGAGTGCAGCCTGATCAGAATAATGTAATTAGGGTCCACAGCAGAGAGCACATGATCACCCTCTCTTTTGTCTCTTCTGCGCATTCCTCTCAACTCCCTCCCTCTCTCTTTCTCCCATTCTCCATCCCTTTACCCCTGTCCCTCTCCTCCTCTCCCCCTCTCTCCCTTTCTCTCTCTCTCTCTCTCTCTCTCTCTCTCTCTCTTCTCTGTCAATCTGCAGGCCCAGCGAAGGCCCCTGTCCTTGGGAGTGGCTTCCATACCAGTCTGGGAAAGGAGTCCCGCGCTCAGACGCTGCAGAATGGTAAGTTTCACCTCAGACAGCCTCTTCTGGCCGTGTGTAATGCACTTCTGGAGAGCACGGAGAGGCCCAGAACGGCTGGGGAAAACGTTTGAAGGCAAATAGCACACACACACACACACACACACACACACACACATTCATAGATGCACAATGCATAGTCACGTACACATGCACTGGACACCCACACAGACCGTCGCTATTGACACACACTTACACATATATTTACAGACTCAAAGTACATAGTAACACACACATGCACCATAGTCACTGAGGCAGCAGACATTCATACACACACACACACACACAGACTCCAGTGTTTCCCATACATTGACTTATTTGTGGCGGCCCACCACAATATCAACATTGACCACCACACTGATTTTTCCAGATTGTACTAAATTGTGCTTAAATCTGGTTAGCATCATAGCCACACTGGGCTAATTTGTTAAAAACTGTTGCATTCAAGTTAATTCTGTAAACATGCCACCACAAATATAATTCAATTCTGTAGGAAACACTGGACTCATATATTCACAGACTCACACATAAAAAGGCCTGGACCTCAGTAACAGTAACAGCCTGGAGGAACAAAGCGAGAATAGCGTCCGGGTGTGGGTGTGTGAACCAGGCTCACTTTGCCCCAGTTCCAGCCCTCTCCGTGCGGCCCAGCCCAGCCTCACTCACTGGTGTGACAGGCAGACAGGCCTCAACAGGCACCATCCATCAAAGAGCTGCTCCACCTGCTCCCAGCACTTTTCTATATGGCCGTATAGTCACGCCTTACTGTATCTAACAATTATGTACGATTATATGAAGAGATCTACAGTCCTCTTGGCCTAAAGCCCTGTTGCTAGTGTCGTACACTGTATGTGGATGGGGCTTAAACTGTTGCCTGATCATAACATGGTGGATGGAATGTACATCGGTACTCATTTTGTAGACTTGTCTTCTGCCTGTGAGCGTGTTATAAATCACTCACTACACAACTACACAATTGCAAGCCTGATGTGCCTGTTTAAGGACATTTGCTGTTGTGATTTGTTGAGATGTTATTATTAGGTGTGTGTGTGTGTGTGTGTGTGTGTGTGTGTGTGTGTGTGTGTGCCAGCTGGTGCCAGTGTTGAGCCACAGCTGTCTGATGGAAAATCTGGGGGATTTCTGATGGCTGCGGTTTGCTGTGAACGGGCACGCACGTCCCTGTGAGAGAACAGCTTGGGCAGCGAGAGCTTGCCACACCTGGACTATGTCCACGCACACATACATCACCTCTCTCTTTCTCTCTGTCACACACACACACACACACACACACACACACACGGACACATATAATTACAAACACAAAATCATATGTATACACAAGCTTATTCCCTTCTCTCTTTCTCTCTCTTTCTCTCTCTCTCTCACACGCACGCACGCACGCATGCACGCACACACTCACTCACACGCATCTACACATGCACGATCACAAGCAAACACACACACACACACTCACACACTCAAACTCCTTGATGTACACTGCTCCAGACCCCGGTCTAGGCCAGATGCATACACACTCCTCCCACTCACTAACTCTTGATGCAGACGGTCTTTTACTCTCTCTCACACAATCAAACACACACTCCCTCTCTCTCTCTCTCTCTACCCACCCCTCGCTCTCTCTCTTTTAGCTTGATCACACCACATATTCCCAAACTCATGCAAACGCCCTCTCTATATCTCTATCACGCTCACACTAAAACACACACACCCACACACCCTCGCTCAGATACACCACACTGAAATAACACATACACAGAAACACACAGACTCCCTCTCTCTCTCTCTCTCACACACACACACACAAACACACACTCCTAGCCCACACTGCATACACACTCCCAAACAAACATCATGCAAACGTCCCCTCTCTCTCTGTCTCTATCGCTTTCACACACAAATACACACACACACATGCCCTTGTTCACAAAAGCACACTCACACACACACACACACACACACACACACACACACACACACACACACACACACACACACACACACACACACACACACTGTGTCATCTGCAGCATATGTTTTTATTTTAGTCTGCCTTCAGTGCTGTTTGAATTTGTCACGTTGGACAGATATGAATGTAAAGCAGCCTACTCAACTCATTAGCTAAAGTACAGATAGCAGGGTTTGGCCAGAGACATTCACTGATATATTCCCATTTCATTACCAGTTGTCCCCTTGCCAAATGGACTGAGCAAATCCTGACATGACACCAGGAAACCGTATGGTCTCAGCCTTTATGCTTTTGTTTGACCGAGGTGTGTGTGTGTGTGTGTGTGTTTTTTGTTTTTGTGTGTTTGTGTTTGTGTGCATGTGAGTTTGTGTGCGTGTGTTTGTGTGCATGTGAGTGTGTGTGCGTGTGTGTGTGTGCCTGTGTGTGTGTGTTCATTCCCATGAGTACCTTGGCACTTGCCTCTCCTGTGTTGATGCTGAGATTTAGTCTCTGCTAAGAGAGGTGGTGTTTCACAGACAAGGTTACATAATCCCAGTCGACATTCACACACACACACACACACACTCACACACTCACATGTGTGCAGGCGGGGTAGGGTCAGCGCAGACCTGTCGGCTAATCCAGTGTTTTTCAGAGTGTGGCAGCACACAGGGATTAGTGTGGCCTAAGAAGTGTGTGTGTGTGTGTGTGTGTGTGTGTGTGTGTGTGTGTGTGTGTGTGTGTGTGTGTGTGTGCGCGTGCGCGCGCGTGTGTGCATGTGTGTGCATTTGTGTCTGTGTGTGTGCATTTGTGTCTGTGTGTGTGCGTGCGCGTGCATGTGTCCGTGTGTGTGTGTGTGTGTGTGTGTGTGTGTGTGTGTGTGTTAAGAGAATGAGCGGGCACACAGTGGCTCTAGAATAGAGGGATCATGCCCTTAATAGCTTTTCTCTCCCTCTCCCTCTCTTTTTCTCTCTCTGTTCCTCCAGTTTTTCGGACTGGTTTATTTTTGGCATGGGCACGCCAGCGTGCCAACCCCCCTCCGACGCCTGTAATTCGCACTGTGCAGAGATGGTGCCAACCCACACAAACACTCCTACCTTGGCATCCACCTTCAGTTTAGTTTGTTCCAGAGCTTGCTGTCACGTCCAGCCCTTGTCTTTGCTTTAGAGCCACACACACACACATAGTGGTGTTGATGGGACATGCAGTATTTGAATCGCACTGATTATTAAGTAACACATTATGCATTGGGACTTTGGTGCTGAATTGGGGATTTGTCGAGTGTGCTCAAGTTTGAGAGTGTGTATATGTACTTTCATGAGTGTGTCGGTATGTGTGTGTGTGAGAGCGATCTATGTGTGTGTGTGTGTGTAAGAGGGAGATTGATAGTGTGTGAGAGAGAGAGCGAGAGAGAGTGTGTGTGCGTGCGTGTGTGTGTGTGTGTGTGTGTGTGTATCTATCCGTGTGTGTTTAAGTACAAGGGTTTGCAGATGGTCTCTCCCTGGGGAGTAAAACAGCTGAGTCTGGCAGGCCAGAGAGCCAGAGAGCCTCGGGGCGCTCAGGAGCCTGTCTGCATGAGACCGCGTTCTCATGACATCACCCGCCGCCACTCACCCACTCACTCGCTACTGGAAACTCAAACACCTGTGTGTGAAGTCATGCACCAATGTCTGTGGAGTGTCCACGTGTCCAAGTGTGTGTGTGTGTGTGTGTGTGTGTGTGTGTGTGTGTGTGTGTGTGTGTGTGTGTGTGTCCACAGTGCGCCTGTCTACTTGTGGTTGTATATTTTATGTGTGTGTGTTTTTGTGTGTGTGTGTCTGTGTGTCTCTCAAAGAGAGAATGTGTGTGTATGTCTTAAAGAGAGAATGTGTGTGCAAGTCCCGTCGTGTTGACTTTAATGGCGTGGTGTGGTCGTCTCCATCCAGGGAAACGGCAGATCCACAACCTGGGCAGCCAGCTGCAGCTGAACCAGCACTGCCTGGACACGGCATTCAACTTCTTCAAGATGGTGGTCAGCAAGCACTTGACGCGTGGACGCAAAATGACCCACGTAATCGCCGCCTGCCTGTACCTGGTGTGCCGCACGGAGGGCACCCCCCGTATCCTTGGCAACTGTGTGACCCATCCGGGAACCTGTAAGCAAATTCATTTGGGGAGAGGATGTGAGAACCCATGCTGGGAACACTTGCACTTTGCCTAATAGAATAGGTCACCTTTGGGTGAATACCATAAGTCACTAAGGAGAAGTCATTTTGAGGGAAACATCTGCAAAACAGCTGTTAGATAAATAAGTCAATGGAAATGTACA
Organism: Alosa alosa; assembly: GCF_017589495.1. Taxonomy (NCBI): domain Eukaryota; kingdom Metazoa; phylum Chordata; class Actinopteri; order Clupeiformes; family Clupeidae; genus Alosa; species Alosa alosa. Next base: position 8,775,334 of record NC_063196.1, read on the forward strand.
TGTCAAATGCACACTCAGGAAAGGTTTCACCTGACTCTAACTCGTCGCCAAATTTCTAACACTTTCCAGCTGAAAAGAATAGATTTTACTAGACCTAAATGATGCATTATTATTCTCTAAACAAAACACTGTCCGATTAACTACATTGTATTGGCAGCTGATCAATTTTGAGACAATAAATCACAGCTGTCTGTCACCCAGTGGGATTGTCAGTGCCACTGGTGACAGAGCCCTGTAAGACTCATTAGATAGCCTAGTAGTGGGCTTGTGCAGATATATGGGTTGTGTCCTCCACCTCTCCAAGAGCCTGTCTGATCATTAGCACAGTACTCATGACACACATTGCTGCAGAGTTGCACCAAGACAAACACACACACACACACACACACACGGACACATATAATTACAAACACAAAATCATAAGTATACCCAGGCTTTTTCCCTTCTCTCTCTCTCTCTCTCTCTCTCTCAATCACACACACACACACACACACACACACACACACACACACACACACACACACACACACACTTTACACAAACTAAACACAGCTTGAAGTCTGAACCCTGGAAGTGAAATGGATGGAATACGCAGGTAAGGTGTCAGAGAGAGACAGATGGCTGACAGACAGGAAAGAGAGGATGTCTTCCATCACTCAGTATGACATTAAAACACCACTCTTTACTCGCTTTTCCTGGGCAGGTTTGCTTAGGTTTGCTTTCTGCTTAGGCCACGTCACCGTTATGCTCAGTATGCTCCGTAGAGACACGACCCTGATCACGGCAAAGCGGTATGTCAGTGATGTTGTGCGTGAGCTCATGCAGGAATGTTTACGGCACCTCCAGGACTGGACAGAGCTGAGGTGAGGGGGTTGGCGGTGGTGGTGGGTGGTGGTGGGGGGGGGGGGGGGCTATGGGGTTGGCCGGAGGGGGGGTGGGTGATGGGTGATGGGGGGGGTGAGAGGCTGATGGGGTTTGGTAGTGGGGGGGGGGGGTGTAAGTGATGGGGTGGGCGGTGGTGATGGTATGGGGGGGGGGTGATGGGGTTGGTGGTGGTAGTGGTGGTGATGGTGGTGGGGGGGGGGGGTTGGGGGGGTGGTGGTAGTGGTGGTGATGGTGGTGGGGGGGGGGGGAGGGTGATGGGGTTGCTGGCTTGTCGTGGCGTGAAATAATAAACATCATCTGGAGCGTTTCTGCAACTCCGCACCATTTCCCTCTTTCCCCCATTCCCCTGGCGACTGTCTTCCCCTCAGCACAAGAGTGTTCTGGATTTCAGTTTTGGCTCCTTTGGAAGTCAGTTGGATAGTCAGCATACAAATTCTCCAGGAGTTCACCACCAGTGTGCAGACACTTGATATTCACCTGTGCCCCCATTTAGGTTGAAATAAAAAGACATAATCACACACACACACATGAGCAGAGTGTTGCCTTTTGCTGCCTTAGTGAAAAAGTGTACAATCAATGCAGTGACTTTGATGGAAAACAAAGCAATATGTTACACCTGAGAATATGGCAGTGATATTCACCTTCACTTCAATACAATTGTACAATGCATTGCAAAACAATACATTGATATACAGTGTAGTGCAATACAATACAATGATGTTGTTTATTGTTCTCAGGCGGTAACACATCGTCACATAGCGTAACATCCAAATATACTGTATGTAGCGTTTAAGATGTCCTCCAACCCCACTCGCCCGTATGATGCATTTCTCCAGGGTACGCACGCTGGTAGACAGGGCCGGCTGTCGTATCCCTGCTGGTCCACCTGTCCCAACCTCCTCGCTGTGACAACAGTGACGGCGTTCAGCGAGCGTCCCGCACGGGAGGCCATTTGGCTGTTTGCCGTAGCCATGATTCAAACCCCCCCACACACACACACACACACACACACACACACACACACACATACATACACTCTACAGCAGTGGTGACCGTAGTGCCACCCTGACGTTTGTCCATTCGTTGGTTAGCTCCCTCCTGCCCTCGCAGATCCTCAGGGGTAATTAAGTGAGGCTGATTGTCAACGTTAGCAGCCGATAAACACGAGATCATCCTTTCCCTTTCCGAGAGGCTAAGCCCTCACCGTGCACTCGGCACGCTTAAAAGAGGGTCATTTATTGCCATGGAGACACGTGCATCAGTCAGGTGGGGCCAGGTGCATAGAAACAGATGGTATGGGGGTTCTGCTGGGATATGTGGAGGGGGGTTATGAATGACATGTTAAATTTCCATCTTACTTGGTGATCAGTTTGGTGATTAGCTCCTGATTAGCTCCTGACAATTCAACAGCGCTGCTCATTGTAAAACATTCTGATGTGATGCCAGTGTTTTTTGTTAGCTATGTTTTGTTGTTTGTTTGTTTGTATTTTCCTTAACTGGCTCTCAGACATGCTCCTGGACCTGAGTGACCTCCTCCAGGTTGGTGCACAGCACACACACACTCACACACAGAGACACACACACATAACACGTTCATTACTATGGCTCCTTAGATAATTCAATATGCCCTGTGACTCCCCCTTCTCCTCATAAACAACACGCCACTCAGAGAACAGTGAAGCAGCACCCTAGCAGAGCAGAGGAGGGTAATATGAGAATCAGTTCATAGCCAGTTGGAATGTGCTGATATCTTAATTCCTGATCCCCGATAGATAATTGAGAAGCGCAACATTCAGCAAGTACAAGGCGAGGTTGAGCTCATGCCAGACACTCAATACATCCTCTCAGGCACATTTGATCAATTAAAGGGAAGTACCAGAGACATCGCGTCGTGAATCAAGATGGTTGGAAAAACACTAACCGGCTGCTCCTTCTGGAGAGTTTTCAGAATCGTACCACATCCTCCCTTAATTACTGTACGCTGAGATTATGGTGTTTACTGTAATTCCTCTATTATTGGCTTTTGGCAACGGCTTTGCTTAAATGGTGCCATTCCACATTTTTCCATTATTGGAGGATGTAGAAGCAAATTGTTGATTGAGCTTTCTCAATAACATACTGCTTTAATGGTGAAGTCACTGCCAATGTACCCCATCTGAGGTTATCAACATGTGTGTATCCATGATGGTGTAGTGCACTGTAATGAGAATGATGCAAATGGGGTTATTATTTCTCCCCTTGCTGTTTATGTCAACCAAAATGAATTGTATATACTGTAGCGAACATGAAATGGGTATAAGTTGACCAGGAGGACACTCACAGGTATGGCATCTGTGTAATCGGCATGAGACAGCTGATTAATTAACAGTACAATTCACCCCACTTTTGTTAAAGACCACAGTTAGATAGCACAGTCCGGGAGAGAGAAAACAAATCATAAAAGTCAGCTTTAATGGCCTCCATCTCTCTCTTTCTCTCTCTCTCTCTCCTCCTCTCCTGTTAAATGTGGGTGGTTCTAGAGGGAAGCATTTTAGGGAGACACAGCTGGTGCAGCCTTTATTTATAGTCCCCCAGCTGTCAGGGGTGGGAGCCCTGGCCTACTCAACCCCGTCTGGTATGAGGTGGAGGTGGGGGTGGGGGAGTGGGTGTGTCGTCAGCCCAAGGTGGAGCTGGGGTGACAAAAATATGCCACGAATCCCAAGCAAGTGCGGCCACTCCCCACCCACACCCACACATACCCTGTGCCTGCCACTCCCTCTGTCAGAGTGGATCCCTGGTGCTAAGGTCACGACCCTGCTTTTCCATTAGGGACCCTAATTGCTGTCATGTCAAGGAGACTGACAGGAAGAGGTCAAAGTTGACTCCACAGGCTCAGAGGGACAGTGTTTTATAGAGAATGACCTCCACTTTACCACTGTTTTTGATGGTTTGCTACAAAAATCCATACAGGGATAGTATCAGGGTGAAGATCCAGTTTTAATGGCAGAAAATAAAAACTCAAGGTGCCTCTATTCCCTTGACACTCTGGCCTGATGTTCATTTGAACGTTTTACAGGGTAGTTGGTTAGTCCAACTGGTATTTTCTGATCTCTTCCTAACCCTGGCCAACTTCTCTGTCCATCATTTTGTAGGTGAATGTGTATATCTTGGGGAAGACCTTCCTGCTGTTGGCAAGAGAGCTGTGCATCAACGCTCCTGCTGTTGGTAAGTTTCAACGCCATGACATCCGCTTAAATTTCCACTGTCCTGTAGTAACAGTAATAGCCTATCTTGACCTTGGTATTGGAGAAGATCAGGCAAGTCAATCATGTGCCACTACACTAATTTCTCTCACTCAAAACGTGCCAAAGTCATAAAAATGACCAGTAGTATACTTAAAGGGATCATTGAAAACATAAAACATAACACAGCATTCCTGTTTACCATCGGCAACTTGGGTTTTGTAACTCTTGCTTTTTTGCATTTATTTACATTTTTCTGGGTCTGAGAAAAATCTGTATTTGATTTTCTACAGCTAGAAACTCAGGAAACTCCTTTATTTCCATCTCTTGTCAACGAAACCTAAAGGCTAAATGGATGTCTAAGAGTACCCATTCGTTTGAGCTAATCGCATGTTAGTAAACACAGCACATATTGTGTAAGGTGTAGTCTGGTCCCGTCCACCCCGATGGTTCTGCCTTGTTTAAAGTCCCCGCTCACTGCAGTTTCCCATGGAGAAGGTAAACATTCTGTATTAGTCACCTCTGTTGTTTGCTGGATTGACATGCCAACCACCCAGTAAATATTTGGTTTATAGTGATATTTTCTACATCCACCATCCACCAAATTTCATCCATACATAAACACACACACACACACACACCATAAGGTGATATGTTTGGTCATTTTGTGCGGTGGATAATCCCTCCAATGGGATTCAGATGAGCAGGTTTTCTTCTGCAGTGACTTTCTCCCCTCTCAGCTTGCCTCCCTTGCCGGGAGAAATCTGTCATTTCACAGGCTGCCAGGTGCTTTGTGTTGGCCAAGAAAGCCACCATCAGAGAGCAGCCGGCAACACTGTGGCACCTCAGCTACAGCTCAGCTCCTGAATTCAAACCATCGTGTCTGTTTCCTGTCTCTACTGAGCCTGAGCATCTGGTGACACTAGAGGTTGCTGTACCAGGAAGTTGTCATGTCATGATTGGCAAAAAAATAAATAAAAAGTCTCTGTCACTAATGTTCACAAATGATACCGTTTTGCTCATGTCTAACTTCTGCCATGTTTGAAGGCTTACATCAAACCAAAAGCTATGAAAAAGGATTAGTTGATAGGAGTAGCTGTAATTAATCATGGCAAAACCATGGTAAGATGGTGACTATGTAGTCCATCGTAGTCCATGTAGACTAAGTGACATGCACTACAGGGGTTATAATACTCTCTTACCATATAGTGTTAGCTGATTTTACATTTTGTCTGTGGTTGATGTGGTGCAGTAAACAGATGTATCCATTGTTCTGTAAAGCTATGTCAAGAAAGAACCATTCGCAAGATAACTCGGTCAGAGTCACAAAAAAAACTTTTATGATCTGCAGTTTGTGAAGCTGCACACTAATACAAGACATTTCAATTGTCAGTCAGCCTCAAGCTGTAAACAAGTTAGCCTCAACTTATGTACAAAACACAACACACTAGTGGTTGTTGTCCACTAGAAGTGCATTACATCTAATCATAGTTTGTATATATATATATATATATTTTTTTTTTTATATTTATATATATATATATATATATGGTTATATATATATATATATATATATATAAAGTCTGCATGGTGCAGCATCAATAATTAAGTCAAATATATACTTATTTTTTAAATAAATAAAGCTGAAGCACACTCCTTCACTCAAAATCATCAAGACAACAGTCTTTCAACAGACTAAACAACTTCCTGGAAATAGTCTTCCACGGCTACATTGTAAAAGAAGGCAAGAACCCTCACAGGTCCTAACATTACGCACCCCAACTCTGGTCGACCCCCCCAAAACAATTTCAGGGGTGGAATGCACTTTTGAATGAATACCCCGCCAAACCCACTGCCCCTCCACACCTCATGCGTAGAAGACCAGCTCTGGAATCTGCCCCCCCTGAACCCCAGTCCCATTGGTGCTGTCCGAGGAGCACTGGAACTGGAATGTCACTTTCCCACACTGGACCTCCGTCATGCCCTCCTGTCCGAAGTAGCTGAGCTCGTTCCCGTCCAGCACCGCGCTCACTGTGTAGAAGGCGTCCTGCTCGACCTGCACCGGGTGCTCGAACCACACCGAGAATGTGCTGCTGGAGCCGTCCGACACGAACTTGGTCAAGTTTTGCGCAAGGGTGATGCCCTGGCGCTTGAGTTCGATCTTGACGCTGTACTCGGCCTTGCCGCCGCTCGAGCCGTACAGGCCCAGGCCGGCGATGAAGATGCGCTTGTCCACAGCGAACTGGATGCTGTCGCAGCGGCCCCGGTAGCGCCATTGGTTGCTGCGGTACGCCGACGACTGGAAGCGGTGGCAGCGTTGTGGCGCCAGGCCTTTCCGCTGCACCAGCGGGAACTCCAGCTTGGGCTTGTTGGCCGCCGTGTACCACAGGAAGATGTCATGCGTCTCCTCCAGCGTCAGCACGTCTGACTGCGCGGCGCCGTCGGCGAACTCCTCCAGGGTCATCGTGGGCACGCGCACCAGGTACAGCGCCTTGCCCAGCACCGCCCGCTTGTTGCGGGCCGTCGGGCCCAAGCCCTGACGCTTGCACTCGGCCACCGCCCAGTCCAGGACGGCCTGGAAGACCACGGCCTCGCGCGTGTTGAGCGTCTCACGTCGCAGAATGATGTCCAGCGTCTGCAGGTCGATCTCGCAGAAGCCTTCCGAGCAGAGCGCCAACTCTGCTTGGGCGTCAATCACCTCCCAGCAGCGCTGTGTGAGCTCAGGCTCTTCGAACAGGCGACTCTGGGACAGCAGCACACAGGCGTTCTTGGCCTCCAGGCTCGTCTCCAGGAAGGTGACACAGGCCTTGGCCAGGGCAGGCACTATATACTTTTTGGCGGCGTACAGAGTGGCCAGCACTGTGTCGGCCTCCAGTTCAATCTCATCACTGTACATGTACCTGTGGAACACATGCCAGTTAAACTTCCCATACAAATACACATTAGTATGCATAAATATAACAATACAGTCAAATAAAGTGCTGATTAAACCATGGCCGTATTTTCCATAAACCATAGTCGTATTTTTGGCTTTATTACAAGTGCATCAATGAATGGTGCTTGCAGTAGCTTCATATCTGTGTCAAGACGAGATGAGTAACTTACTTTAACAGGATTAAAAAAGCAGCAGGCTCCACATCTGGGATGTGGATTTCAGATTCCCCCTCTGCCAGGTCGCCATAGAACATGGCGCCGAAAACAGAGCTGCCCACCGCCAAAACATACTGAAATGACAACAAGACAAGCATGAGGCGTGACGCGGACTGCAAAGGTTTCCGTTTTTTCTACAGCCCAAACAAGGGGAGCAGCGGTGGACAGTCAGGAAAACGGACAGGGTGCGTTCTCACCTTGTGCGCTGGAACTTTCTGTGATTCACCGGGGGGTCCAACAATAAAGTGAACATCTGCCATGAGTTCGTTGTTGAACATCAAAGCATTCCTGAAAATGTAAACGGGAATTACAAATATAATTTGGCGTCGTTGCGCACAGCATAGCTCATTTGGAGCCGCTTTCGTCACAACGCAATTTCAGAAATTAAATCAATATTTACCTTTCTCGTAATGTCGGGTGAGTTGACTGCCAGCTGGCAGTCTCGACGTTGTTGTTATTGATATTCTGTTGAGTGGTAGTGGTGGTCGGTGTGGTTACAGTCTCGGTCACTTGAACGATAGTCTTCTTACTGGCAGCAGTCACTGCGGTGCCGTTGCTGTTCGGGAGGTTGGTGTTTATGCTTGCAGGATACAGTTCTGCAGCCATCTTCTTCTTCAAGGACAAAGTCACGATCTCATAGCATACTGGCAGCTTTCCTGACTGTTTACCACTCTTTCTAGTCCTTTTTAAGGTCTCTGGAAGTAAAAGGAAAAACGTCAGAAACTTCATGATCCTGCCATACAGGCAATCTGGAGCTGCTGGCATCAGCAAATATCCAGAAGTTCGTCAAACGGATTGGCTTGCCGAGCTGATGTAGGATTTTTTTTTTTTTCAACTTAATGCAAAATCCACTCCCAAATATTCATACACAATAACTGTTCTTCCCAGCATTGGTGAGGATTTTAAGCCATCAACCATACCCAAAGCATCTACTAACCCCGGACAAACGCACAGAGCACCATTTATCCTTCTATCAGAATTATTCCAAAATGATTCGTGATGTTTCCGTTTTCAGAGCATCCTCTCTGGGTGGGAATCCGATTTTCTGCTCATCCCCAGCAAATGCACCCGTTTTCAACAGAACATCCATTTAATTCCCAGAGCGATGTGCTGATTACCCACTACAATTTCTCATCCCGAGCTGTCGTAATAAAACAAGTAAAACCTGAATATATCCGTGCGTAAATCACACTACCCTGTCATTATATACGTATGGAGCCCGTCCTCATTCAACCAGTCCGATGTATTTCGTATCAATTTACTGATGCGCTGGTTTTGTGTATCGCAAGCGGACGCCCTATTCTGTATTGACTAATCAGATACACAGATGCCTTTCACGTCAGTTGCCCCGAGGCGCCTCCCACAGCCAAGCAGCCTGCCCTCCCTCGCCATTATATTCCACTGGACCGATCCAGGCAGTGGTTTAACCCTTGCCGTATTGTTGACAATAAACGTTCACGTCACCACTTCCACGGAGTCGGTGGAAAGAAACTAAAATAAGGTTAAATTCAAACGCGTTTCCATCAAGCACACCCTTTGCTAGTTTTATTATATGTGGTGGAATGCTATGACAAACATCAGTTTGAGTGTAAGCCATCCAGTTTGTTGAAACGCCATAGGATATCTCACGAAGTTTTCGTAGGGGTTCATCCATTGTTTCTGACTTAATCAAACCATTTGTAACATTTGGTTTTGTAATGGCAAGATATAGGCTAGCCTACATCGACTTCAACCACTGTAGAGTGGTGCAGTTTGTTTAATATCTGCAGTTCATGAATTTGCTAGATGCGGAAAGGTCTCGCCATTCGACAATCGGACTCCGATAATTTTGTTCATCGGGGTAAACATCTGCAACGAAGTGCAAGCTTCACGGCGACCGTTCAAATGAAAAACGGCGTTTAAGTGAACCCATTAATGCATAACGAGAACTATATGCTAAAGCACAAATAGAGCTGTCGAAAAATCTTATGGCATCGTTGTCTTTGCAAAATCAGAACGTTATAACGGAGATAAAGTAGCAAGCGTGCTGAATGGCTCCGCGAACGACTTCATCGAACCAACATTAGCTACAGTCGAAGTAACATCACCCATCGCTCGGGAAACAACATCATTTAAAAGTGACGGCAAATGCAAGATGGCATAGCACTAAAATCGTTACCTTTTGGTGCTGACGAAGGCCTAACTGTCTGTAAGAAACATTCAGGTTTGATTTCTGGACACTCGGTCGCAGCCAGGAGCCATGTTAAATCCGGAGATTGGTATGAGAGAGAGGGAGGGGGTTGGGCTTGTTGTGTCCTGTTACAAGACCGGTTTCCCGGCTTTCCAATAGAGGGCCCCGGCGTTGCCAAACGGATCATAGGGAAAGGTGTAGTAGGGACGTAAGTGTGGCATTAAGCAGACATCACAGCATTGGATATTAGGGGCCGAGTCTACCCCTCATCGGGTGAGGACAAGATGAAGTTTAATTTACAGGCGGTATTTTTGTGACATATTGCTTTTTTTTTTTTTTTTTTTAGAGTTTAGGTATTAGATCCAGATCTGTAATAGGAAAACTGATTATGTAATTGGGAACAAAACAAAACACAAATCGCAACACAAAAACGTGTTGGCCAATTTAATGTCTGATTAACACAGCCTGTGTCTGCACACTTAAATAGTCAGTAGGGAAAGGCTTCACATCATCAGGATCTGGCATTCTCTGTTCAGTGCCCGCACTATTAAAGTAGGTCTCTCTCACACGCATGGACTGAAAATTTGTTTCAGCCAAATATCAGCCAGGGCTCATTAGTAAGAGAAGACTAGGACAGTGGTGTCTTGTATCTGCATGGTCCTCTTTCCAGAGATGATACTAGCTCCATTGCTCCACCCATCCAGGAAATGAAATAGAGAATCAGTCGGGCATCCAGAATAGATGAGAAAAGAAGAAGAAGAAAGAGCTCAGCCTTTATGTAGATCACCAGTGTGGGATTTACATATCAAAAGGATTTTAATATGCCGTAGGGTTGGTGTAATGTTACAACAATATGCTTTTGTTTTTTCTATGTAGGTAAACCTACATAGAAGACAACATCTCTTTCAGAGTTGTTGTTACTTTCTATTGTTCAGGGTGTACTGTCCTCATCTGTTCAGTTATAAGGACAAAGAAAAAAAAGGAGAAAGCATTTTAAATGTCTGCATTTATTTCAGAGTACAGTGGACTCCATTCAGACAACTTCTCTGAGAAATGCTCAGTGTTCGTCCGTTAGGGATGTGTATTTGTGTTCTAGTCTGGAGAGTTATGTTGCTTCCTGGAACGCTAGTTTTTGTCTGTGCCTTTGTCTGTTGTGTGTCCTTGCGTTGTCGTATCATCATCATCGTCGTGGTGACCGGTGTGATCCTGGCAGCCCCAGGAGGGCCGGTTGGTACTTGGCACCCTGGGAAATTCGCAGTGCGCCGTGATTGTTGGAACCTCACCTCTCTCTCTCTCGCTCGCTCGCTCCCTCCCTCTCTCTCTTTCTCATTCTCTCTCTCTCACTCTGTCTCTCGCTCGCTCCTCTCTCTCTCTCTCTCTCTACCTCCTGCCATTCATCAACTTTTTAATCAAACTTTGACAGCCACACACACACGCACACACACACACACACACACACACACACACACACACACACACACACACACTCATACTCATACTCACTCACTCACACAGACACACTCACACACATACAAATCAGATAACCACCATGGCTGGAGTGAATCAGCGTCTCAGAAATCAATTTCTATTTTGAGTTTGTATTGCGCCGGCTGCTGGAACATCTCGGGACAATTGTCACATGTGGAAATTCTACGTCCTTAAAAGATCCCGGGATATGCATTCTTTTTGGAGATATGAGAGACATATGGGTCATGTGACGCTCAACGGCAGTTAATGAATTAGATCTCTCTGTGTCAGCTTACCACTGAATGGCAAGAAAATACTGTTTTTTCCCCCTTCCCATCACACACTTGACATATCATAGACACCCAGGTGGGTTCTCACCGCCCTCTCTGCGAATAGGATTGTCACTGGGATTTTGATTATTTATTTACGTATTCTATTTATTTGAGTTTGCACTGAACTCATTTCCCTGCTTAATAGGTCAGCGGTGTGAAATATACACTTCTTTTTTTTTTAATGGGGCAGAGCACTTGAGTTTTTCAGCCAAGGACTCGGAAGTAGGTGGCCGTGGCAGGGAGGGAATGGTTTGGACACGGCACCCATGTTGTGGATCTGTCCAGGCCGTTCACAAGAGTCCCTGTAGTGAAGCCCTGCTCCAGATTTTTCTCAGGAAGTCAAGGACTGACTGCACTTTCTCAGTGTGGCAAAAGGACATCATTCTATGCAGTGGTGTTAAGGCCTTAATCTCCTTTGATTTTACAATTCAAAGCAAAACAATGCAGTTATTTTACCTTCAAACTCATTTTGATGCTACAATGGCTTATAGTACGGAGAATAAAGTCTATGCCAATGCCTGGAATGCTTGACATTGCACTATGAAACGTTGCTGATCAGGCAGAATCATGACCCATTTAGACGTTTTTTTGTAGACAGATTGGGTGCTCTCTTTGCCCTAAATGCCATTCAAATTGACACCAAGGGGCAACAATATACATTCTTCCATGGTGTTGCTTTAAGATGTTTGACCTTCCACTGTATTCACTTTCCTATAAGGACCTCCTGTTTTGGCCATCCTCAGGGAGTAAAAATGATATATAATCTTGCATAGGGTTGAAGTCATGCAATTAAAATGGCAAAGGCCGCAATTAATTGTGTAGCTCACGGCTCTGATTATTTGGGAGTATTTTGCTACTTTCTGAGGCAATTTGATGATTATGTACTAACATTTAAAAAGCAACATAGGCAGCAGTACGATTAATGTACAGCAGAAAAGGTAAGCAGAATTAGTGCTGGTCTTGCCCAAGAAGTAATATTTCAGAGTAATTTTTAAATGTATTGCATCACAAAAATGATATTGCAAAATCAAAACTTAATCCCAACAACTGTCAGGATATTAGATATTTTCCCCAAGTCGTTCAGCCCCATCCTCGCAGGCTCTGGAGACATACTGTACACTCTAGGCACTTCATCTGAAAACACCTCTGCTGAAAGTTGCCCAAAGCTTCACAAAGACCGCTCAGTTGCTGCTGAATTTTCACCTGTGTGTGTGTTCACACGTCGATGTCATATCCTTGTTTTGTCATTTCCTCCTTCCTGTAGACCCTTGTCTGTATATCCCCCGCTTCGCCCACATGCTGGAGTTCAGAGAGAAGACCCACGAGGTTTCCATGACGGCGCTGCGGTTACTTCAGAGAATGAAGCGGGATTGGATGCACACAGGACGCAGGCCGTCTGGGTTGTGTGGTGCAGGTGTGTTTCCCTGGTAACCTGCATAAACTTTAGTCATCATGTTGCATGTAGTAGCATTAACTCATCAGTGTTTGAACTTAAAGTTTTACCCATGATGTTAAATTAGCCAATTGACTCAGCCTAGTTATAAAATTGTCCTTAGTCAGACTTTGCACTTTGCCCATCATTGAATAGGGCCCTTAGATTCTAAGTCTTAAAAATGCATTGAGATTGTAATAAGTAAGATTGCATTTCTAACCAGCTCTCTAGATCGCTATACTGCATTATGTAACTCCTTTTAACATTGCTGGCATGAATAATAAGAGGATGGTAGACTTTGTATTAACAACCAAGTGATAAGACCATGCAGACCTGGCTGCCTTTTCTCTGAGCTAGAACCTTCAGGCCCTGGTGCCTTAGCGCTGTGCCGCCAGAAGAATCAGCGTTCCCGCAACAAAACAAACTTCCTCCAGACATCTCCAGACTTTCTCCTTTAATTTCCACTGCTGCAATATCTGAATAATTAATAATTCATCATTAATCATTCACAGTATTCAGGGAGAGGGGTAGGGGGAGAAAAGCAGTTAAGTTTAGATGTGGCCCGTCTGTGCAGAATTTGATCGTTTCAACAGGGGGGTAAATAAGAAGCTGTGTCTCATTCTCTCTCTTAAGGAAGGGACCGAAACATATCACAGCCTGCACTGTAGGACCCTATTGATTGAGACCATGCTTTTGTTTGAGAATGTATTCATTTATTTATGTCGGAGGCGCCTTGACTTTGGCGGGGGTGGTGGAGATATGGGAACGATTGCAACTTGTGGGCAACTTGTGGGCACGAGGTGTGGAGGCGTGTGTTTATGCCCAGGCACGGTGCCACCTGAAAACAGTGAAAAACTGTGAAAACAGTGCACGTTAACACATAACATCACGTGCACAGCAGCACATTGGTCTGAAGGTTTTACACCAGGAACACGTTACCTGCAGGTATTGAAGAGCTTTGACGTAACAAACATTATCCTCCCCCTCTCTCTCTGTCTCTGTCTTTGTCTCTGTCTCTCTCTCTCTCTCTCTCTCTCTCTCTCTCTCTCTCTCTCTCTCTTTCTCTCTCTCTCAGCCCTGCTGGTTGCCGCTCGCATGCATGATTTCCGGCGCACGGTGAAAGAGGTCATCTCCGTGGTGAAGGTGTGCGAGGCCACGCTGAGGAAGAGGTGCATGCTGGGAACGGGGCTCCAGGAGCCCGCTGGCAGGGTTTACTCTTTATACACCCCTCATACTCAGAGTCCCTGCAGATGATTTGTATCGATCCTCCTCCACCAGAAAAAGGCTTCTATGTTTTCGAGGCAGAATCATAAGCAGATGATTCTGTCTTTCCTGTCAGGAGGCCTAGATACATAAAGTAGTAAACAACATACCATTACACACGGTTCTGTTCAACACAGTCAGTAGATTAACCACACACACACACACACACACACACACACACACACACGCACACACACGCTAACATTGCACGTGTTCCTCTGACCTGCAGACTGACGGAGTTTGAGGACACCCCCACTAGTCAGCTGACCATCGATGAGTTCATGCGGGTGGATTTGGAGCAAGAGTGTGACCCCCCGTCCTTCACAGCTGGCCAGAGGAAGACCCGACTGCAGCAGGTCCACACACCTACACTCCATGTGGCAGACATCGAGCCCAGTATTATACGCAGAGAGTTTCATGGGGGGCGTTGACCTTGGTTAAACAGAAGAGCGCTGTGTTTGGAAAGATGAAAGGGCAACGAATAGACTAAGTCACTCAGACAAACATAATGAATTAATCTAGACATATTTGCATCTAGATGAAGCTTTGAGGGACAGCGTGCACCATAACTTTAATGTCTTAAATGAAGTAAGGACTCATCTGGAGTTAATCTACTCATGAGGTTGTGTAGGCATTGCTAAGTAATGTACGCATATATTGGGATAGTGTATGCATGCTTGGATCTATTGTATGCATAATTAGGTCTGTTATTGGATCCTTCCTGTCTTAGTCATGGTCTCATGTAACTTTGTTCTTTCGTTGCAGCTCGAGCATGAGCTGGCTCAGAAACTCGACGAATATCAAGGTCAGTATATCCCGCTGGATGTTAATGCTGACCCACGTCAGCCTGTGTTAACTCCTCGAGGTAGTCCAGTGTTTTTATTTAGCCGTGGTTTGCGGCAAGTCAGACAAATAGCCAATTGCCTGTTTTTACTTTACTCAAAGTGACGCCGCTCACTCGTGGCTCTCCGAGTTCGAGCCGCATGACGCGGTGTGTTTTCCTCCCGATGCTGATGTTTTTTTGTCGATCCCTGTGTGAGTCACGGCGTGTCGTGAGTGTGCATGTTTTCGCCCCGGAGCTCAGGCATAATGTCTTTTTCTGGCCCACGCAGGGGAGATCAGCTCGTACCGCGATGAGATTGAGACGGAGCTGGAGAACAGCAGGCCCAAGCCTCGAGGGATTTATGCCGCATACGCCAAGCAAGGTACCGTATGGAAATGTGTGTGTGTGTGTGTGTGTGTGTGTGTGTGTGTGTGTGTGTGTGTGTGTGTTTGCGTGCATAGACAGTTGATGTCTTTGTTTAATGTTCAGAATGTTTGTTTATGTGCATGTGTCTGTGTGTACATTATTGTTCACAGCTGTGTCTGTGTGTTTGTTGTAAATGAATGCGTTTATGAGACATTTGTTTGTTGTTTCTTGTGCATGCATCTAACCATTTATTTGTGTTTATTTTTTGCCTGTCTAAGTGGGTGTTTGGGTGAATGTGTTAATGTGTGACCTTATGTTCTGACCACTTTCCATAAATAAAAAAAACTCGAACAAGCAAACATGACGTTTTTTAAAATTCAGACACATTATTACCACAGATTCCCACCTCCCACCCCATTTATTTTGCACTTTGTTTGTAAGTTCACCCGGTCTAACTCCTTTGATGTACCCCGGGCTCACCGGTTCTCTCTGCGCCACCATTAGCACTCGATTGAATTAGTTAATCATATTGCAGACAAGATGGGCCAATTTACGCCACTGTGGTAATCTGACTCTGATGCCTTGTTAAGCACTTCAGTCTCCGCACCCAGCCGTGATCATGATGTGATGAAAGGATCTTGTAGCTATGGAAACGGCAGTTGTTGTGATAATTGCATTGTTTATTCCGTCGGTGATGCTTCCCCCTTGGCTCCATCGGGGGCCAGGAGATTTTGTTTTGTGTTGGTACCTGTTGTCAGAGCAGCTTTCAGTGGTTCTGATTGTGTTTGTGGTTGCACGGCAGCAGTATTAGCAGTTAGCAATAGTGCCTCTTCGCTTAAGTGAACACTTACACTTACAAGTTACGCTTATGGTTCCTAATAAACGAGAGGCTTGTAAGCACAAACTTGATATCGAGTGTGAGCATAATGAATGAAGCAATGACTAGACAGGGCAATTTAATTTGACAGGCGCAATCCTCAGTACACCTCGTCAGCAGATTAGCCTCGACATTTCCTTTGCAGGTGATATGAGGTTTGCAGATGTCTCTGCTAGCTCATCACCTTTAGTAAACTCAGCCCCAAAGTCATCTTTAGTTGTGGATTATGAAAGCACTTCAAAGTGCATGAAGGCTGTTTGTTATGGGGGTGCCCTGTGATATAGGTTGTGCCCTTCTACCATGCTACTATGTGCGATGTAGCATGTTGTCGTTGATGTTTTTTTTCCAGTGTAGTGCTATTTGCTTGCCTGGCCTTGAAAACCAAAAGACAACAATTTTATCATCAAAATTCTATAGCTGATGTTTTTAGTAAGGTCCCACCTTTGAAGGTTTTGGAATATCTTACTAGCATAGATTTTTTTAAGTTTCTATAACACACAATGCTCTGGCCATTAAATAGCCTTAGTTGCTGAAATGGCCTTAAATTAATTTTTATTTGCTTGCTTGTAAGTTACTATGGTTGGCAGTGCCAGACAATTGAATTGATTTCTGATCTACCCCAGTTAGAGAGTTAGATAAGAGGATACATGTCCCTCTCCTCTCCGTGTATGCAGTTATGAAGCCTGTCACCTTTAGCCTAGCTTAGTATAACTCACTAGAAGTGGTTTACACCAGCTAATAGGGAGCTATAGGCTAACTGCTGTAACCTGTTTCCATTGTATCAATGTGTCCATATCTCTTCTTTAAGCTACTCCAAGTGCAGAGCCGGAGAGCGACCGTCTCTCTTTATCCCTAAGCTTGGTGGGAGGCGAGGAGGAGGAGGACGAGGAGCTGGAGGCCGCCGCGGAGCACCTGGGCCAGGAGATCATCAGCCAGGTGCTGCCGGAGCTGAAGGGGGGCTCCCGGGGTGCCAGTCCGCAGGGGCAGGAAGAGGACGGGGGCGGTGGGGGTGGAGGAAGCATGGGAGGAGGTGGTGGAGGTGGAGAAGCCCCCAGGAGGATAAACCTGCCCCTCATGTCTTTCCTCGGGCCACTGCCCTCGGCCGCCAGCCTGGGCCTCAAGGACTCCATCCGGGAGTGCATCACCAACGCGGAGCAAGGTGGGTGGTGTGGTTTCGTTCTTTCTCTAGTTTTTTCCTTTTTCTTTTTGTCCTTCTGCTTTTTGCCAGCAATGAAGAAGCCAGTTTTCATGTTTTTCAGATCTTTCTTTCTTTAGTTTTTTTCCAGCCAAGAAGAGACCAGTTTTCACGTTTCCTGATCTTTCTTTTAGTCCGGCAGCCATGGAGTCAGACCTGGTTTTGTCGGTTAAAGTTTTTTTTTTTTCCCCAGAATCTTGTAGACTAGGGGTATCTCTTTAAGATTTAGGAGGGTGCCCAGTGATATCCCTTGGGCAATTTTGTATATTAACCCTTTCTTGTTCAATGTATTGAATACAAGGTGAGACACTACAGGTGAATAGGGCAAAAACATGTTCTTCCTTTCTGTTCTTCCTTTCTGTTCTTCCTTTCTTTTCTTCCTTTCTTTTCTTCCTTTTCTTCCTTTCTGTTCTTCCTTTCTTTTCTTCCTTTCTTTTCTTCCTTTCTTTTCTTCCTTTCTTTTTCATTGCCTGTTGCAGCCTTAGCGAAAGCACTCCTCCACACTTATATGCACATAAACGCTCACCACAGTGACCTAGCTGTGCTTCAGCCATGGATGAAGGAGTAATCACACTGCTGGAGCCTCCATTACCCCCTCTGTTTGATATGCTCAATCATTCCATGATTGACAAATTAATTACAGGCGGATAAGTTTGGCCGCTCGCTGTAAGGTGGAATGGTCTCTGAACCAGTAAGGAAAAAGATTTAGGTGAAGTAGTTGCTAGTGAATATGGAGGTGTGAAGCAGGTTGCTGGTCCGTATTTATGGGTTCTATTTTATTCTACGTAGTCACGTATCATCTCTTACATCATCTCAGGAGTTTTTACTTTTTTTTAGAAAGGAGAAGTCAAGTCAAGTCAAGTCAGTTTATTTATATAGCACATTTCATATGGCATACATAGACACAATGTGCTTTGAGTGGAAAGTTGTCTTTAAATTATTTAAAATAAACAAACACACTTAGTAAAAGAAAAAGAAAAGTCAAAGAAAGACAAAGAGAAGTGTGAAGTAAAAGATGGGTATATTCCCTTTTAGCGTGGGTAGTGGTATGTGTTTATACAGCAAGACTGTTGAAGAGAGGTCACATACAAAACACAGATACTACTGATTTCCACCTTCCCTCCTGTCCTCCCCTTCAGCTAATCATTATTTCCTGGGGCTTAAATGGTGTATATTTTATTTACCCAACTGGATCAATTTGACGCCCACGTCTACAGTGTGAGCCCCTCGCCGTGTGCCGAGACAAGGATATTAGCCTCTGCTCCCCACGTTGCCGGTCAATCATGTTTTCTGTTGCTAGCGTGGCCTGTATACATCCAGCAAGACCAAAACTGCCAGATCAGTTTAACAGAATCTTCTGGAAGCCATCTATTGTGGAAGACATGGGGGCTTTCGGAATAAGGTCTGGAGTCCTTGTTTTGTCAGTTTGTATTGAAAGTTTTACATTTTTGTCAAGATTTGTGTGTGTGTGTGTGTGTGTGTGTGTGTGTGCGCGCGCACAGTGCTAAGAAAAGACCTTCACGCCAGAGATATTACACTTGAAATTAAGCCGCTCTGTTTGCCAAATTGTTGCCTCTTTTAGCATCTGCGCTAGCGGTAAGCACCACAGGATTCTGGCTCCTCATTCCCAGCCAGCATTCTTTTTGTCATGGGATTTGCCTTGGGGGGGATTAAGTTGGGGCAAACGTTGACAGAACATTTAATCTGGAGAAGCGCTGCTAACCCCCTCGTCGTACGGACCACAGCCGAGGCTGGTGCGAGTGTGTGTGTGTGTGTGTGTGTGTTGGGGGGCTTTAGTAGGATGGTGTGTGGGGGGGTTGTAAGTCCAGAGACATCCCTCTGACCCTTTAATCAGTCCTTTGGTGATTTGAAAAGAGCAGTGGGCTCCATTCTCTCTCCCAAAGCGTAGGTTGTGCCCTGCTGCCACGTGGTGTGTTTTATTCCACTAGACAAAAGGACATTTAAGGCATGGGGGAGGGGGGGTTGTCTCTGTTGTCACTCTACATCCTAATGAATTTATGTGGCTTGTGCTATTTGTCAAAACAAATTCCAAATATTTTCATGGTGAACGTATTAAAGCAAATATTCCTTTAAATTATTTCCATCACTTAATAATCGAATTAAAAGAATACAAATATGAAGTATTTCACCCAACACGAGTTTCCAATTACTTTTGGCTGCTGATCAGCATGGCTTGCATGTATTTTGTGGCTTCTGTTACTCCTCCTAAGGGCAGAGTTCCTCACAAATGCTTACGAAAGCAGACATTAGGCAAGTGTAATTTATCACCAACAATGTTCCAGTATACTCAACCACAGCTTTTACTCATCGACTCGATTTATCTGTTCTCAGTTGTGTCAATACTGTAGCTATGGTCACAAAGACATGACCATAAGTAGATATTGATTGCTAGTAAGTGTTTTTTTGATTTATTTTATCTGATCAATTGGCTAAAGTTGGCTTGAAAAGGACCTATGGTGCACAGCGCTCACTTGCATACTCTGTCCATTGAATCTGATCTATTGACTATCTAATTAGTATCACCTTTTTTTGTACCTTGCATTGCATTGTACACAGTTTCATTAACGGTAACAGTAGCAGGCTGGGGGCTAATCTAATTCTCAAAGTAGCTCAGCCCACACAATCAGTCTTTAACCAAGTAGACCAAAGTGCTATACCATCTAAAGGTCAGGACCTGATAGACAAAACTAATGATAATACAATTCAAAAACAATATATTGGAAATTGTAAAGACAACGTAACACACACACAAGTCTCAAAGTTGCTGCGGTACACAACTCACACACTATCAGTCTCTCCCTTCCGTCTGCCGCGATGAGAGTGGACGGTGAGAGTGGACAGTGAAAGGCTCCGAGCCCCCCCTGTCCAGGCCGTCAGGCCGTTTTATTACAAGCGCTCTCCGGTTTCACGCTGGGTCTTGGCTCAGGCCCAGCAGGCCTCCCTGTCTGGTGCCTCCGTGGGGCCTTGGACGGCCGCACCTGCTGGACATTTAACCCCTCCCCCTTTTGACCTCTCACCTTTAACCTTCACCCTTTTCCTGCCAGTCACCTCCTCTCTTACTTGACCCAGAGACTGTCCGGGTGCAGGCCATCTCAAGCTCTCACCTTCTCCGTCTCTATGTGTGTGTGTGTGTGTGTCTGCGTTTGTTTGTGTCTCTCTCCACTTGGCTCTCGCTGTGTCCACACTTGTTTATCATCAGCGGCACAGCTTGTATGGTAATGAAAGTGTGAGTCTACGAGTGTGTGTGTATGAGTGTAATTAGTGTGTATGGGGTTATCAGTGGTGCACAAACACATTCTCCAACTCGTGTGGTAATGAAAAAGAAAATGTGTGTGTGTGTGTGTGTGTGTGTGTGTGTGTGTGTGTGTGTGTGTGTGTGTGTGTGTGTGTGTGTGTGTGTGTGTGTGAGAGTGTGTGTGTGTGTGAGAGAGAGAGAGCGAGAGAGAGACTGTATGAGTGTGTATGGGGTTATCAGCAGCACGTAAATGCATTCTTCAGTCTGTGTGGTAATGATAGAAAGCAGGGGGATTTTATGGCTCCTAAAAAGAGGGAGGGAATGTGTTGCATGTGTGTGTTTGTATTTGAGTCTTGAGTGTGTGTGTGTGTGTGTGTGTGTGTGTGTGTGTGTGTGTGTGTGTGTGTGTGTGTGTGTGTGTGTGTGTGTGTGTCTGTGTCTGTGTGTGTGCGTGTGTATGTGTGTGTGTGTGTGTGTGTGTGTGTGTGTGTGTGTGTGTGTGTGTTAGTAACGGTTCATTACTGTTTTTTTATGTGTGTATATGTGTGTGTGTGGTTTGGAGGTTTTTGCTGGTAGGAAGAGAAGAGTGAGGGGGGTGTTGTGCTGATATTATTGCCCGTCATCATTGTCCTTGTGCCGGGGAAAGCTGATGACTGCGCAGTTGGAGGTGTGCCGTTAGAAAGCCTCTTAGTGGCAACTCATAAACACACCTTCATTGGGCTTTTTCTCTCTCCCTTCTTCCCTCCCTCCCTCCTTTCCACCACTCTTTTCTCATCTTCCCCCAGCAAGATAAATCTGCCTATTCGCCCCTGCATGCGCCACAGAGCACAATCAGACAGGCCTCCCCACTGCATGCTGAGGGTGGTTGGATCTCTCTCTCTCTCTCTCTCTCTCTCTCTCTCTCTCTCTCTCTCTCAGACAGACACAAACTCTCTCTCTGGGGCCCTGTTTGTGTTTGTTGTCGTGTGTGTGTGTGTGTGTGTGTGTGTGTGTGTGTGTGTGTGTGTGTGTGTGTGTGTGTGTGTGTGTGCAGCTCTTCTTTGTAAGTCACTGGGCATCTGTTTGGGCTTGTGGCTATGTGCAGTGGACAAATATTTGCTGTGTGTTTTTATGGGAAAGTGGAGGGAGAGGGCGGATGTTTGTGTGAGTGTCCCTCAGAGAGAGTGTGTGAGTGAGACAGTGAGATTCAGGAAGACTATGAGTGTTTGTGTGTGTGAGAGAGAGTGACAGTGCAGAAATGCTGTTGATGGAATTCTGGCAGATGGTTCTAGATTCAATCAGTCTGACAAGCAGCCATAGCTCTCTCTTTCTCTCCCCCTTTCTCTCCGTCTCTGTCTCTCTGCTTATTCCTTCTCTTTCTCTCACTCTCTCTACTCCCCCCCTCTCTCTCTCTACTTCTGTCTCTATCTCACTTTCTCTCATTTTTCTATATCTGTCTCCCTCTCTTTATCCACCTTTCTCTTTCACACTTTCTCTCATTCCTCTCTCTCTCTCCATCCACTGGCTCTGTGGCCTCAGTGGGAGTTTATTTCTAGTCCCTGTCTCTCTCTCTCTCTCTCTCTCTTCCCTCCTCCCCTGTAGTGTGTCTGCAGCCGGCAGCATCTGCCCCGAATGCGGGGCTCATGGAGAGAAGGCCGTGGGAGAGAGGCGCAAGCCATGCAGCGACCTGCTTCTCACCCAGGGCCTATTTAAAGCCAGCCCACTTCCAAGGGGAGAGGCCAGATTTAGCCCCTCTGGAAAGAGTGGGGTGGGAGGGAAGGGGGTTAGGATGGGGAGAGGGAACAAGCCAAAGCTGAATCTTCCAGAAAATGAAATGGTTGTAAGTAGTTCAGGCTTACGCAAGCCACATTTGTTGACGGCGACAGCTTGGAAGAGCAGGGTTAAAAATAACGTTCAGCCTCCCAACTGACAAAATATTTTGTTATGGGGACGCATTCATATTCAAAAATGTCCTGAAAACCGTGCCGCAGCTTTAGGCCCGAGGCAGCACTGCAGGGGACGGTCTTCCTGTCTCGGTCTGCTTTTTTTTCACTAATGTTTTCACTCTGCCGCGCCTAAATTGAACTTGCCGTGAACCTTGCCATTTCAAGCCAAGCAGCGTCTAACGTGCGTGCGGCAGACGGCCCAGCCTCTTGACTCTGCTTGCACGAGCGTCTCCACTCCGCTCGGCAGAAACCTGACCTGCTCCATGGCTGCTCTGCAGGGATGCTCTTATTTCCGCTAGACGTGACTTTCCTGTGCAGAGATGTAAACGGCAGACATGGGCGCCAGGTTGATTCGGCACTAAGCGCGCTTTCTGTGTACCGCTGCCCTGCATGCTACCCCTAGTCTGCACACTAGGGGTTTCACGACTGCCGATTTTTGCTAGTTGACAGGTTTTTCAATCATAGTTGTACAGTGCTGGTGCTAACATTACTGCTAGCGCTAGCCTTTTAGCAGTGGGTGTTTCATCTTTAGCTGGTTGTCCATAGCACACGTGTTCTTATTGTACTTTAGCACAGCTGGACACAACTTACATGTCATTGTGGAACAGCTCTCATTTTCAGTGAAGTACTTCCATACAAAGGAACGTATTGCCTGATTAGTCAACGACTAGTGCTGCACAGCATCAACTAGTGATTTTAAGTGTTGACTTGTTGACTACTTGATGAAACCCCTGCTGCACCCTACCTCTCACTCTCTACTAACAGGGGGGTGTGCAGAGGGTCATTATCATTCTGTGATTTGCCCTGTGCTAAAGAGCTAATAGCAGACACCAGAATAGATCAATTCTGGTCAATTCGTGCAATGTGTTATGTGTTTTGTGAAAGTTTATACTAGGGTAAACAAGGACTGAACTCCACGTGTTGTTTAGTGGAGTGTTTGTAACAGTGGCTGTCAGGGGAGAGCAGGAGAGTTCCTCTGTTTTCGTCCAGCAAAGAGAAATGTTATTCCTGGTCTTGAGTGGTCCAAGTTGCACATTCATCCTTCCTCTGCTAGCACAGGAGCAGGACTGGTCATTATCATCATTGTGTGACCTCTAGCCCCTTCCATCAGCCTGCAAGGCTAAGGTGGTCGATACGTCCTCCCATGAGCGCTCATTACAGGAGCTGCAGACAGACCTCCCAAGGCTGAGAGAGAGATCGCCCCTGACTCAGAGAGAGAGAGAGAGAGAGAGACAGAGACAGAGAGAGAGAGAGAGAGAGAGAGAGAAAAGAGAGAGAGAGAGAGAGAGAGTGTGAGGGAGTGATGTGGCCCAGGACAGCTCCCGAGTCTACAGCTGTGGTGGAGTAAGGAAGGCTTCCCTCCTCTCTTACTGGCCAGCCTGAGAAGCCCCCAGGCCTGAAGGGAGGTCCGGGAGGTGGAGATGGAGAGGACAGGCGATGGTGGTGGTGGTGGGGGTTAAGAGGACATGGGCATGTGCGAATGTGCAGTCAATTTGCAAATTTACCTCTGCCTTACTGTTCTCCCACCCACACTGTTCCTCTCTTTTTCTCTCTTTCTCTCTCCTTTTCTCTCTCTCCCCTCCCTCCCTCCCCTGCCCTTGCCCGTAATAAGCCTTGGCAGCACCCCCATGAGCTCACCTTGTCTGCCTCTTCTCTGTGAGGTGCTGTGTGTCTCCAGGCACCACAACTGCAGCTGAGCTGTGCTGTATGCTGTGCTGTATGCTGTGCTGTGCTTTATTGTGTTGTGTTGTGTTGTGATTTTATTGTGTTGTGTTGTGTTGTGCTTTATTGTGTTGTGTTGTGTTGTGCTTTATTGTCTTGTGTTGTGCTTTATTGTGTTGTGTTGTGTTGTGTTGTGCTTTATTGTGTTTTTGTGCTTTATTGTGTTGTGTTGTGTTGTGCTTTATTGTGTTCTGTTGGTGTTCTGTTCTGCTTTATTGTGTTGGTGTTGTGTTGTGCTGTGCTGTGTTGTGCTGTGCTGTGCTTTATTTTGTTGTGCTGTGCTTTATTGTGTTGTGGCATGCTTTATTATGTTTTATTGTGTTGTGCTGTGTGCTGTGCTGTGCTGTGCTGTGCTGTGCTGTGCTGTACTGTACTCTGCTCTGCTCTGCTCTGCTCTGCTCTGCTCTGCTCTGACCTGCCGTGCCGTGTTGTGCTGTGCAGCGTGCATTCAGATTCAGTCTCTTGCGAGGGGGGAAAGTAGAACAGGACAGGATGATGGGGGAGGCATTTTAGACACCCTGTGGCTGAGATGCCGTCTTGCACTCAGGTCTCGATAAATGTTTCACGCGTCCATGTTTCTACACAGCGGAAGGCCAGCAGGGGAACCTTTTCCACATGAGGCACACTTTAAAACTAA
>NC_063196.1:8805054-8845054 GCF_017589495.1 Alosa alosa
TGTGTATCTGTGTGTGTATCTGTGTGTGTGTGTGTGTGTGTGTGGGGGTCTGTTTATATGGAGGGGAACAGCATCTATTAGAAACAGCCACTGCACTGTGGTGGGAACTAGCAGAAGTAGCTACTGGGCCTTTTCTATGGCAGTGAGTCTCTAGGCCTTTTCACACAGAGATCACGCTAAATTTGCGGGAAGAGGAGACGTCTTTTTGCCACAACGTGTGTCTGAAAAAGAGATGAAAATTTGCCGGCCTGCTGATCTGTTCACATGATGCGGCATTTTGGGGAGCCAGGAGGCAGGATCAGCTAGCAAATTAAAATGTGACGTGCAACAGGGTGCGTGTAGAGTCTGGGTGCATTCAGGGCACCTCGGAATGACAAGGACCGCCCCCATGGCTACTTTGTTTTTCCGACAGCAAGTGTTCAAGTGCTTTGCCATCGAATGTGTGACAAACATGGATGCCACAACAAAGGTTAAAACATACACTCACTAATCCTAAACAAACAACTGTATTGCTCGTGAAAGAATGATATGCAGCTTTCAAGTGACAAAAACGGCAAATTCCCAAGTTCACATTAAAACTGTTGGACATGAAAGGCCACATGGACTACAAACGAACTACAACGTGACGACAGTGATGACGAGCGCCTAACTGGGCAACTCTGTTAGGAAAACATAGCTCCAGTTTCCGACCTCTGACTCACACATTAAGTGACGTGAATGACGCGGAATGATGATTTTTTCACTCGGAGAAAGGTTTTGCCGAAGCCCATGAACGCTAGGTGATAGTCGTAGCATGGGCCTTTAGATGCAGCAGGTGTGTGATTTCCAAAACCATGGCGGGAGAACCGACTGTACTTTGGTTAGCTTGCATTTGTAGTATACAAATGCAAGTGAAGTTGCTTTGCTGTTGCTTAGAATGTTAGATTCTTGCGATCGATGTCTTCAGACAATAAGTAATATTGTAATTACTTATAAGTAATTTGGAAGGGAAATTGAAGAGAAGAGTTGCCCCCTGCATTGGCCGTGATTCCCCTTTGAAAATCAGAGGTTCACAGGCTACTGTGGCCTTGGTCAGTGGCGCCGCCAGCCGTAATCCTGTACGCACTGTACATAGGCTACAATTTTTCAACACTTTATTCATGAAATCATTCAATATTACAACAATAAAAATAGCTTGTGTACTATCTTAATTGAAACATGCTTCGCGCACAAATTATAGCCTAGGGCAAAGAGAATGGACATCTCAACATAAAGATACATTAGAAGATGATGATTGGTGTAAACGTTGTCACACGACGTGATAAGCAGTTCTGGCGCTTAAAGGGACACCAGGCAACATTTTTGTGTTAATTACTCATCTTCGTAAGTTGGTATATGGTTAAATGACTCGTTACAGGGCGAATGAAGACTCTCTCGCCCGCCCCTACTGTCTGTAGGAAGAATATCCTGCTTGCAAGCTCAGTGTATCCTACCCGCAGACCGAAGCAGGCAGGCTAACAAAACACTAGAGATTGTTGCAAACGTGTGTATAATGGCAGAGCCGGCGAAGAAGCAGCGAAAACCCTTGACAGAAGACGCAAAGAAAAGGAAAAGAGCTTCAGACCGAGCGATGGGGAGTTTCGTAGAGAAAAAGCATCAGGCTTGCCTGGTGTCCCTTTAAAAACGCAACGTTCCATTCAGTCATGATTCATTCAAGCGTAGGGCTCGTCATGAAAAGAAAACAGCAGCTTAATATTTTTCAGGTGTTTAACAGTAGGCCTAATAGGCGCACTGTTAGTTATGCCGAAGGCAGTGAGATTATTAGGCACTTCCCCCTTTCCGCCTTAACCCATTCACACTGGTGCCGGAACTTATCGATTCGGCAAAAAGTCTATGGTGCTTGGTAGTAAATTTGGCGAGACACTTCGTCCCACCGTTCCGCCTCGGTCTATGTGAAAAGGCAGGCGTTCCGCGAATTTGGTACATAATTTTGCGGGGATTTTGGCAGTGTGTAAGGGCCTAATGTCTGTGGGTGGACCAAGACCTAGTAGAAGCAGCCTGTTTGCAGGCCCAGTAGGATAAGCTCCACTCTCCCTTGTAGTGCTGCAATGCGGGCGATACTAGAAAGGTATCGTACCATTTTATTAGTACTGAGCATTTCAGACAGGTTTTTAATAAAACCTGCATTTGTAATCAGTTATAAATATTAAAAACATGTTCTGTCATCTAGGTGCTGCTATCACTTATATTGCTGATGTTTAAGGTTTTTGCCATGGTCTTGTTTCAGTATTGCTTTTTGAGATACTTGGGCATGGTATCGTATTGAGCTGGAGTCTTATTTTTTTGTACTGTGACAACACTGCTCCCATGTCAGGAGATGCAGGCAGGTCTGCTCTGAGGAGGAGTGGTGTCTACTGCGGGGAGGAAAATGACACGGCACTGTGGTCGGCCTAATCGCCACTTACGGCTGGGCCATGTCTGCTACCACACCCCTGTAGGGGAGATGTGTCTAGTGGCAGCAGGCTTAGCCTATATACTTGTGTATATGTGTGTGTGTGTGTGTGTGTGTGTGTGTGTGTGTGTGTGAGAGAGAGAGAGAGAGAGAGAGAGAGAGAGAGAGAGAGAGAGCGCATGTGTGTGTCTGTCACTATGAGTGTGCACATGAGATAGAGGCTGTTTGTGTGTGTATGTGCATGTGCATCGGCGTGTGTGTGTGTGAGAGAGAGAGAGAGTATGCAAGTGTGTTCATGTGCACGTGAGAGTGTGTGTGTCCATGTGTGAGTGTGTGTATATCTCTGTGTTGTACCCTGCTTGAGGCCCACTGACAGGGCTCGGCTGGCAGTTGACCTCAGCTTGACCCCCTACCCCCACACACACACACCCTCCTAGAGCCAGCTGTGAGACGAGGGCCAGTGGCGACAGCAGAAGCCCAGCTCGGCCTCCCTCCTCTGATCAGCCCCAACAGGACTGGCTGGCTGGCTAATGCTCTCTCTCTCTCTCTCTCTCTCCTCTCATTTGTTTTCTTTTCTCTTTCTGTCATTTTTTTATTTCTCTCTCTCGCCTTCATCTTTCCTTCAACCCCCACTAGGAACTACCGCTGCTTACAAGATTGCTATCTATCTCTAATCTTTGTTGGCTAAGGTTAAACCTGGCAGTAGGGGCAGTAATAGTGAAGATAGTTAATAGAATAGTTAGAACTTGACCTGATCTGACCTTGCATGTTCACTCTCGCGAGGTAGCAGAGCTGTGAACCCGTCTACTGGCTTTGTGTGCGAACAGAGGAGGCCTGTTACCTTACCGTTACAGGGGAGTGTGTGAGGACACTGAAAAGTTAGCTCACCTGGGTTTTATTTTTATTATTTTTTTAACTGCGAGAAGAAGGCTCTTGTCTCACTTGTCTCACCATGCCGACATCTCACATCACTCACTCACACTCCCTCTCCCTCTCTCCTTTTTCTGTCCTGTCTCTTCGTTCTCACTCTCACTGTCTCAACCAGGTCTGACTCATTCTCTCAATGTCTTACACTCTCTCTCTACCTTTACTCTGCCAACACACGCTCTCTTTCTCTCTCGCTCTCTCTTCCTCTCTCTGTCCCTCGTTCAGTCAACCGTGGCCATGGCTCTCAGGGACAAGTGTGATTTGCTCTGCTGGGTTTGATGTCTGGCAGGCACTGCATCTATGGCAGTATGCATACATATGTACTAGGGGTTTCACGGCCACTGATTTTTGCTAGTGTACATTTTTTCAGTATTGTTTGCAGACTAGTCTTTTTGCACTGGTACAGCACTAACATTAACTAGCTAACATTACAGTGACCGTGTCTTTAGCTGGTTGTCCATAGCACACGTGTTCTTATTGTACTTGCACAGCTGGACACAACTTACATGTCACTGTGGAACAGCTCTCATTTTTAGTGAAGCATTTCCATGCGTAGGAATGTCTAGCCCAGACATGAGCTGTTCACCATTTTGTCCAGGACTAGTGGACTACTTCCTACAGCACTGACTAGAGATTTTAAGACATGACTAGTTGATTAGTTGATGAAACCCCTAACACACACACACACACACACACACACACACACACACACACACACACGGGAGGCACATACACACACACACGGGAGAGAGAAGAGGGGGACAGGGCTATCTTACTCTGCCCCTTCAGGCTGAACACCATGTGGGGCTTCAGTTCTGACAAACCACCAGTGACCTGGCATAAGGTCAGATCCATACTTTCAGAACTCGCCGCTAAGGAGTGTAGTCAGAACTCGATGAAGAAGACAAAAAATAACTACATATTTTAATCCACTACCACTCTGTCTCTGTGGGGACTTGTGTTGAGTGACAGCAGTATGTCTGTGTGTGTGAGACACAAAGCATGCGTGTGTGTGTGTGCATGCTTCAGTGTGTGTGTGCATGCTTCTGTGTGTGTGTTTTTAAGAGCGTTAGTGAGTGTGTGTGTGTGAGATTGTGTGTGTGTGTGTGTGTGTGTGAGTGAGTGTGTAGTATATAAAATCCAACTCTAAGAACGGCAGGAGATATCTATCCATCAGAGTGCCGTCTCGCATCACAGCGTCACTGTTGGAGACACTGCTACCAAACTTTTTCCATTTTCATCGCCTCTAGTCCTTTCTCCAAAGCCTCCTCCAGCACAGTCCATAGTATATGGGCTCCATCCAACCCTGAGCGTGCTAATATTAGCGCCCTGCTTTAGCTGTTCACTTGTAAGGAACGTGTTTTATTACATAGCCCTAGTTACACTGTAATACTTTTTCATGTGCATTGGGCACTCGCATAGGTTGAGTAATAATACAGTAGGCAGTGCAAATTATAGTGTAATTAAGTGTAAATCGGCATAGCAATTACTGATACATTGTAGTTGCATAATATTAGGTGTTCAGTAAATTATTACTGTTAGTATTAGGATCAGGGCTTTGAACCAGAATTTTTTCCCAATTGGTTCGTTCCGAACAGAAACCGTATTTTAACGTTTACGGTTTTTGGTTCAACCCTAAAATTGACGTTCCTGAACTGGTTAGAACAATAAAATCAAGTCCCCGGACCGGTTAATAACGTTCCATGCCAGCTGCAGGACATACAAACAAGAAGGCTGATCATTGGGACTTTAAAATTATATTGTTAGTGTACGTCTCTATCCTGTCATCAATAAAAATCACTAGGCTACATTATGTAAGCGGCATAACTGTAATTCTGACATGCCTTCATTTTTTTCAGTATTACATGAATTAAGTAAAATGTCTGCCATGTTGTTTATTGGCAAACAACTGAACACATCCATTACACTTCTTACATAGCTCAATTGGTGCAAATGACAAATAGGGCAGGCTACATAGGTGTCATAGAGAACTTCAATTGATCAAACCTGGTCAGGGCCCAATCAGTGCACTTGTTTCACTTATGTCATCAGACAATACAAAACAATGGTGTGTGCATAGCTTCCATTGAGGATATTAAACTTATAAACCAATGGCCAAAACCTTGTCAGGGCCCAGAGGGAAATGAAAAAAGATTATGCCTGTACAGCTGGCGGTAAGCTTCTCTATTACATTTCTCCTGATGAGTGAATGACCGGAAGTCAACCTCACCTCAACCTCAAGTCATATTGAACAGAAATGTTGTCAAAGAACAAAAAAAAATAACGGTATTAACCGGTTACCATTATTTTTGATAAACGATTCTGTTCCGGAACATACATTTTTTTAAAGTTTCTGGTTTTGTTTCTGTTACTAGTAAAACATCAAAAGTTTCTGGTTTTTGTTTTCGTTCCGTGAACCGGTTCAAAGCCTTGATTAGGATTATGTTATTGTAATGGAGTACGTCATAAACGTTTTTTAGATTGTGGTAGTTAGTACTTTACAGTCTCAATAATAGAAGGGTAATGTACTATAAAGTTTATGAGATTGCTTATCAAGTGGTAGAAGTGTGTCTGTGTGTGTGCGTGTGTGTGTGTGTGTGAGTTTGAGAGTGTTAGAGAGTGAGAGGGAGACCCTTGACTTATTGGCTGCTTTGGATTTGACGTGCCCTGCATCAGTGGCTACACATTGAGCCTATCGAACACGCCGGTGTGTGTGAGGAAGAGAGCATGACAAAGAGAGCCTCCTTGTTGGCCGAGTCCAATGAGCAACTGTGCGTCAACACCGTAGGGGTGACAGGCGAGCGGCAGAAAGCTACTGGAATCAATATCCATTACCTGCCCCTGAGCAGCAGCAGCAGCAGCAGCAGCAGACGACGCAGCGGCGGCCGCGGTGTCTCTTCCTAGCTCGGCAACGACGTGAGGGGCAATGGATCGTGAAGGGTTTGATGATACTAATGCGTATGTACGATCCACGGCAGTGCCAGCTCTGCCTGCTCCTACACACATGCACACACACATATACACACACACACACACACACACACACACACACACACACACACACACACACACGTGTGTGTGTGTGTGTAGTGGTGGTGGAGCGTGAGGCAGGGGGAAACTTGAGATGGGCGACAGATTGTGACCCACTTTTTCCTTTTCCCCCATGTTGGGTTGGGGTAGCTCTACAGAAATCTCTTTCTCTCTCTCTCTCTCTCTCTCTCTCTCTCTCTCTCTCTCTCTCTCTTCTTTTCTTGATGTGCCAGCCAGTGCTGGTGTTGAGTTGGCCCTTTTGAGCGCTGACTTCTGAGCACTGACATCTTTGAGTCTTCTCCACCTGTGTGTGTGTGCATGTGTGTGCATGTGTGTGCGTGTGTGTGTGTGTGTGTGTGTGTGTGTGTGTGTGTGTGTGTGTGTGTGTGTGTGTGTGTGTGTGCGCGTGTGTGTGTGTGTGTGTGTGCGTGTGTATAATGGAATAGGTTCACTATAGAGGCATTTGTTATTTACTAGATCTCTCTGTTGTAGTAGTTCTGTGAGTCGTGCCGGAGTGAATTGAACCTTGCATTGAAACGTGCCTTGACACACCAAATGTACTCTGTCACATTCCTGGACCCGAAAATGATGTGTGTTGGGTTAGCTGTTTTGGTACGAGACGTTTTGAAGCATAATCAGCATCTGCTTGTTTGCATTTTGTGCTGTCAGGTGGAAGAAAAAAACAGGTATAGTTGAGTTTCTCCAAACTTCACTGTCGGTTGTTCAAGCATCTATAGCACATTATGCTAATTTGGTGCCTGGATCAAGTACATGAATGTGTACGATGAAATAGTAAACATTTACATAGTGTAACATAAAATAGCACGTTGTGCACTTCAACATTTTTACAATTCATGGAATCTATTAAAAAGTCATGGGTCATATGAAGTAATTTTCTCTGGAAAAGGCACACCTACAAACTCATGTTAAAGCATGAGCCATCTCCATGATGAGCAGATTGTTTGCGTGCATCAACCATCAAGTTCAAAGCATCGTGGGTCTCAACACGTTCACATCGCATGGCTTCTCGTACACACCTCATTTGCCATGTAACGCTGAAGGGGGTTATGCAGCTGTTCGCCCTCTTACGATTGAAGACAATTTGAGAACATCCTCAAAAACACAACACCCTTTCAGATCACAGCCAGGTCTATTACTAGCAATTACACAACAAAGAGCTTGCTGGGCCTACATTATTAATATCGCTCTCGCACAAATTGTGTTGTTTGTTGTCATCTTCAAATATGCGAGGATCCACTCAAGCAAGGAGATAATCTTCCATTTCATATTAGAAGAGAGAGGTTCAGTGAATTACCTGCCCGCTGCTATGTCAGGGGAAAAAACGCTTCAGTCATGCCTACGGCTGTGTGTGTGTGTGTGTGTGTGTGTGTGTGTGGTGTGTGTGTGTCTATGTGGGTGTGTGTGTGCACGTGTGTTTTCATAAAAAGGGAGGCAAGCTCACCAAAACAAACAAAGATCAGTCTGCCAGATGAAGATAGCAGTGTATTCATTAAAGAAAAGAGAATGAAATTAAATTAGTGTCAATTTGTTTACGACTTTCTTCACTGGTAAATGAAGAGGAAAACAAACATGGACCTTTGTGGTTTAGAAAGTCTATTTTTTGAGAAGTATGAAATTGAGCACTGACGTTGTTCTGTTTCTCTGTCTGTAGATGAGAAGTCGGAGAGTGGAGAACTTGACCTGGATGGCATCGATGAGGAGGAGATTGAGAAGGTGCGTTCTAATTACCTTAGTACCACAACATATAACCCAATACCTTCTTCTGCAAAACTCCCAACTCTATACTTAAGTTCTTAAGGTATTATAAGGTGACAAAAAGTTGAAACGACTTGGAATCAACATAATACTGAATGGAAATGAAAATTACTCTGCATAATCTCCATAAAAAATGTCTTTAAAATCCTCACACATGAAGCATTAGAAGCATTTTCAACACATGGGTGGATGTCCTCCTCTCTCTCTCTCTCTCTCTCTCTCTCTCCCCTCTCTCCCTCTCTTTCTCTCCTACTACAGTACATCCTGAGCGAGAAGGAAGTGACGGTGAAAACGGAGCTGTGGATGAAACAGAACGAGGAATACCTGCAAGAGCAGAAAGGTAAGAACCAACGAACGAACGAACGAACGAAAGAAAGAAAAGGCAGAAAGCAGGCAGCGGTAGGCCGCGACGTCAAAGTCTGACATTCTCATTAATGCGCCTCAGCCGAGACTTCCCTGAGTCTTTTCTCGCTGCTCAGCAGGTAGGCTCAGAGAGACTCAAGGTCTTCATCTCTGATAAGAAGCACTCCGTAAAACGTTGGATTAGTTTTTTCCCCCCTCATCTCTCTCTATTCGCACATTTTAAAAAACAGTGTGCTTAAGTGGACCTTGTCACAACCTTTTTTTTTTTTTATTAATGTTTGAAGATGAAAGTTATTGAATTAATTGACCATTAGCCCAGATTATTTGCTACTTTATGGAGGCCATATTAACCAAACCTCTGGTGTAGCCTTTCCGAGAGCTGTGTGGTTTTGGTTTGAAAGAGAAAAGCAAATTTCTGATTTGCAAAATGTTTGATGTTTTCCATTTGCATCCACTGTTATACTTGTGTGAATGTTTTTCCTTTCAGAAAAAGAGGAAAGAATCGCCAAGGAGAAAGAACTGGGAATTTATAAAGAGAAAGTAAGTGTGTGTGTGTGTGTGTGTGTGTGTGTGTGTGTGTGTGTGTGTGTGTGTGTGTGTGTGTGTGTGTGTAAGTGTGTGTGTGAGTAAGTGTGTGTGTGTGTGTGTGTGTGTGTCTTTGGGGTGGGTTAAGAGCTATGCCCCCTCCTGCTCAGGGGCCACTATAACAGACATACAGCAGCTGTGTCTGATTGAGAAGGAGGGGGGCACTTTCCATGTCGGACTGTACTACTTCTCCCCCCACCCCCATCCCCCTCTCCTCCAGACTAACCTGCTGGCCGACATCTGTGCCACGGTTTTCAGCCGGAGACTATTAGCCATACGGCTGCAGACCTTCCTAATGAGGTGGCGAGAGCTTGATGCCAATACCAGATTCGGTTAAAAAATCTCATGTCCACAAGCTTTCGCTGTGGCGAGACCGTTTGCCCTGGATGTATAACAAACATGGTGATTGAATAACAAACGAATGGGGATTGCTGAGGGTCCCACGGCTTCAAGTGATTTCACAGAGCCTTAAGTAGGTTCAGTGTTTCCTCTGTTGACAGCAGGGAGTCTGAGATCATTTTGGTTGAAGATGAAAAGGAATGGCTAATGTATGGCTAACATACATTGGTTTATGTAGTATGTATTTAAAGTTCAGCCCTCATCAAAGTATTTTATTCACAGTCATTTATTTCAGCAGCAGCCTGTGGTTATTGTGACCAATACTCAATATTTAGGCATTGTGTAGTTATCATTGCATTACATTAATTACGTTATGCTATTCAGGATACTTGTACAAGGATACAAACGTTTCATGAAGAGAAGGGTGTCTTGAAGCAGGAGCCCTCAGTTGTCTGTGCTATGATTTTAAGATGTCTCATCAAGTGAAGAATCAATAATGCATTTTCAGATCAATTGTCAGTTAACATTTAATTGGTGCCTCACGTCCCTTAGTCACCTATATTAAGTTGACTAGTTTATTTGCATGCTGGGAGTAGGATACTGGGACTTTCAAAGACCTTAGTTGGGGACTTTTTGAATTAAAGTATTATGGTAACACTTCATAATAACTACACACAATTCATAATGTATTAAGCATTTGTAAACTATTAGTAAATGGTTAGTTCATCATTAGTAAAGTATTGCTCATACATTATTTCTCATCAATAAAGCATTTGTACACACAGTTAAAAATATTTTCCTCATAGTAAATAAGCCTTTTTTTTATTAATGTTTGAAGATGAAAGTTATTGAATTAATTGACCATTAGCCCAGATTCTTTGCTACTTTATGGAGGCCATATTAACCAAACCTCTGGTGTAGCCTTTCCGAGAGCTGTGTGGTTTTGGTTTGAAAGAGAAAAACAAATTTCTGATTTGCAAAATGTTTGATGTTTTCCATTTGCATCCACTGTTATACTTGTGTGAATGTTTTTCCTTTCAGAAAAGAGGAAAGAATGCCAAGGAGAAAGAACTGGGAATTTATAAAGAGAAAGTAAGTGTGTGTGTGTGTGTGTGTGTGTGTGTGTGTGTGTGTGTGTGTGTGTGTGTGTGTGTGTGTGTGAGTAAGTGTGTGTGTGAGTAAGTGTGTGTGTGTGTGTGTGTGTGTGTCTTTGGGGTGGGTTAAGAGCTATGCCCCCTCCTGCTCAGGGGCCACTATAACAGACATACAGCAGCTGTGTCTGATTGAGAAGGAGGGGGCACTTTCCATGTCGGACTGTACTACTTCTCCCCCCACCCCCATCCCCCTCTCCTCCAGACTAACCTGCTGGCCGACATCTGTGCCACGGTTTTCAGCCGGAGACTATTAGCCATACGGCTGCAGACCTTCCTAATGAGGTGGCGAGCTTGATGCCAATACCAGATTCGGTTAAAAATCTCATGTCCACAAGCTTTAAAGCTGTGGCGCAGACCGTTGCCCTGGATGTATAACAAACATGGTGATTGAATAACAAACAGATGGGGATTGCTGAGGGTCCC
The DNA here is from genome assembly GCF_017589495.1 of Alosa alosa. Classification (NCBI taxonomy): domain Eukaryota; kingdom Metazoa; phylum Chordata; class Actinopteri; order Clupeiformes; family Clupeidae; genus Alosa; species Alosa alosa. Next base: position 8,816,083 of record NC_063196.1, read on the forward strand.
ACGGCTTCAAGTGATTTCACAGAGCCTTAAGTAGGTTCAGTGTTTCCTCTGTTGACAGCAGGGAGTCTGAGATCATTTTGGTTGAAGATGAAAAGGAATGGCTAATGTATGGCTAACATACATTGGTTTATGTAGTATGTATTTAAAGTTCAGCCCTCATCAAAGTATTTTATTCACAGTCATTTATTTCAGCAGCAGCCTGTGGTTATTGTGACCAATACTCAATATTTAGGCATTGTGTAGTTATCATTGCATTACATTAATTACGTTATGCTATTCAGGATACTTGTACAAGGATACAAACGTTTCATGAAGAGAAGGGTGTCTTGAAGCAGGAGCCCTCAGTTGTCTGTGCTATGATTTTAAGATGTCTCATCAAGTGAAGAATCAATAATGCATTTTCAGATCAATTGTCAGTTAACATTTAATTGGTGCCTCACGTCCCTTAGTCACCTATATTAAGTTGACTAGTTTATTTGCATGCTGGGAGTAGGATACTGGGACTTTCAAAGACCTTAGTTGGGGGACTTTTGAATTAAGTATTATGGTAACACTTCATAATAACTACACACAATTCATAATGTATTAAGCATTTGTAAACTATTAGTAAATGGTTAGTTCATCATTAGTAAAGTATTGCTCATACATTATTTCTCATCAATAAAGCATTTGTACACACAGTTAAAAATATTTTCCTCATAGTAAATAAGCCTTTTTTTTTATTAATGTTTGAAGATGAAAGTTATTGAATTAATTGACCATTAGCCCAGATTCTTTGCTACTTTATGGAGGCCATATTAACCAAACCTCTGGTGTAGCCTATATCTAAAATATGTTAATACATTATTTTTAATATTTAATAAATGCAATTATAATTTAACACATAACATATAATCTGCAGGACTAGTGCTAACATCACATAACTTCTATAGGACTAGACTGCTAGAGTCAAATAACTTCTGGCCTGGGCCAGATCTTTATAAAAGGCAGAGGGTCATCACATCTCCGTCCTCCTACAGGATCATTCCGATCATGGAAGTTCGACGAACATCACCGACTGACAATGGGTCGACCGGGGTTCGATTCCCGCCATTGCAAATCTGCCTCACTTTGGATAAAAGGGCTAAATATCAGTCAACTTTAACTTTAACTTTAAGATGGGTTGCAGATGCTGGTATTTGGTTAATGTTGTGAAACAGGGGCAAAGGGTCTGCAGTGTTGCCTGACTGCTCTTGTTAAATCTGTTTTTTTTGGGGGGGTTCTGCAGCCCAAGAAATCGTCCAAGAAACGCGAGCCAATCCGGGCCAACACGGCCGAGGAGGCCATCGAGAAGATGCTGGAGAGGAAGAAGATCTCCAGCAAGATCAACTACGACGTCCTGCGCGACCTCAACAGCAAGGGCAGCTGCGGCAGCAGCCCTTCCCACGCTTCCGAGGACGCCGCCTCCACCACCGGCCCCGGGCGCAAGAGGCTGACGCGACGCAAGAAGCAGCCCAGCAAGAGCAACCTCGGCCTGGCCAAACCCGCCAGCCTCATGGGCAAAAGGTAGGCGGTCATTACAGTATGAAATTAAAATAGGGTTCAGAAATCAGGAGACTGAAAGTGTGACTGGAGGAAGAGAAATGTAGGGCAGCTGTCTGTCTGGATTTTGAAATGGACGACGTGTGTCAGGGTTGGGTCGTAAAAATCTCTGGAAGCGCTCTTCTCAGTTGTCGTCATGCCGACAAAAGATGTGTCTTCGTTGAAACCATTGTCTTTCCAGCCCTGTCATTTTCTTATAGATTTGCCATCTTGCTGATCAATCATAGTTCTCACGACAACAGGGGGGCATTCTCCATGGGGGGTGATGTATGTCTGCCTGGTGAAAGAGAAAGGGCAATCAGGAAAAGGTTAACCCCCCCCCATCTCAGCAGGCCCACGGTCTGTCTGTCTGTGCCCTCTCTCGTTGGCTGACCTTCAGCGTCGCCTCCAAAGCTGCGCAAATTTGTCATCCATTCTGCGCCCGAACACTGTCTGTCTGCTGTCACTTGGCACCCTGCAATGCATGCTGGGATTTGGCCCCTAACTCCCTATTAATCGTCCACCGGGGCGCCCAATGTCCCCCGTGAGAAATTTAATGAACAAGAGATGCAAGCTGGATTCTCTCTCACACACTCTCTCTTTCTCTCTTTCGCACACTCTCTCTTTCTCTTTCTCTCACTCACTCACTCTCTCTCTCTCTCTCTCTCTCTCTCTCTCTCTCTCTCTCTCTCTCTCTCTCTCTTCCTCTCTCTCCCTCTCCCTCTACCTTGGCAAGCAGCTGCAGATCCCATGTCTCACAGCTCTTTTTATTATATATTTACCCCCCAAACCAAAGCAGTTATGTTTCACCTTTATAATAATTGCTAACACTGCACTAAAGTTGCTGAACTGATAATGAGTCAAATGAGGAAAGGTCTGCAGAAGCTCTGGTGCAGAGGCTCATTCCACGAGTACTAATCTTGTGACCCTTTCAACCTCTCTAGAGGTCTCTAACAGCGGACAGCCAGTGCTCTATCTTGGGAAGCGAGCCGTGAAATCAAAATGGCGTCTCTTTTGGAGATCTCATTTGCCTTTGCTCTGGTTGAACCTTCTCCGAAGTCAAAATATGTCATAGCTAGCTGACAGGCCAACTCTTGACTGATCCCAGAGTTGTCTCAATTATAACTTGAGCTATCCCTTTTCGTAATGATTAAAGAACTGCACCAAGCTCATATTTTTTACTTTTATATGTGAGTGTCTGGAGGAGTAGAGACTTGGCGAGCTGCACCGCACCAGCCAGCCAGGTTCTGTTTAAAGAGAGAGAACCGTTGTGTGGGTGGAAGACACTGTGGAACAAATCGCACAATAAACTCCAATTTAGCTACAGTTCCATCGTGAGTGACCGTTTCCCTCCTCTCTCTCTCCTATTGTAAGGGACTATGGGGAAACTGCTTAATATGCTGCCATGGGAGAAAACGGCTGAAGCCTCGGACTCATCGTCCCTCAGCCTTTGTGCAATTCAGGTTTAGTCATGGCCTGAACCCATATCCACAGTGCTGCACAAAGCACCAGCCGAAACCAGCCGTGCTCGTACACACACACACACACACACACACACACACACACACACACACACACACACACACACACACACATTGATGCCGGCCACCTTTGTCACAGCCGTTCTGTCTGATAGTCTGCCCTCCACGTTGTCCTCTACCATACCACCAGCCCAGCTGCTAGGCCTGGGTTCCCCTCTGCGACTCGCCCCAGCCCTCCATCAAAGATGGAAGGAGGGATAATTGCCTGGCAGTTTCTTTTCATGTTCTTGTTCTTTTTTTCCCCTTGCCTTTTTGCACCCTCATTATCCACCGCCATTACCTCTGTTCTGTGAGGTAAAGGTCCCCATCAGCGTGCCCTTGTGTGTGTGTGTGTGTGTGCGTGTGCGTGTGCGTGCGTACGTGTGTTTACTGTATGTGTCTCTGTGTTTACCTGTCTGTCAGTGTGTGTGTGTGTGTGTGTGTGTGTGTGTGTACATCTGTGCGTCAGTGTGTGTGTGTGAGTTTGTCCCTCCCAAGTTCAAATGGAAGGCAGCTGGTGGCAGGTCCACCCGTGTATGATTGTCCTCACTGCAGGGCTCGCCGAGCTCCACAATAGCATCAGGGCCTCATAATTTTGCAAGAATTACCTTTAAAAAACGGTGGGCCTTTTAGTGATGGGCCCTTTATTTGCTGGCTTTTGTTGGCTCGGCTGTAAGTAAGGGGAACGGATACAATATAATGGCCAATGTCACTTCAAGGTCTCTTAGTCAGCGTGTGGTGCCTAACTCATCCACTGCGCAGAGTTCCCAGCATTCTTCCCTGCAGGATTTCTTTTTCTTTTCGTCTTCGTCTGGATGTGTCCAGAAATAGCCGTTCTGGCTACCCAGCTGTCCTGATGTGTTTCGCAGACCCCCTCGTCCCCTTTGAAGAGGGCTTGCCTCTCATTTCCACCATGGCCTCTACGGTTTCCACTCTCCTGGGACCTGGCCCAGCCATCACTGTTTCCACACGGCAATGACGAGAGCTCATCTCTCTCTCTCTCTCTCTCTCTCTCTCTTTCTTTCTCTCTTTTTCTCTCTCTCTCTCTCTCTCTCTTCCCTCCGACGCCTGCTCCAAATATTAATCAGTCGCGCACATACGCTGGCTTGGAGGCTGAAGATCAGATAGCTCTCGTGCTTGCTTGTGAGCACTCTTCTACTTATGAATGTGAATCTATAAATCGTTCGTTACTCGAAATGTCTTTCATGGGAGAAGCTACCAGGCTTCTCTTTCAAAGTCCTCAAACAGGGACTTTGAAAATTGTCACCATGAGTTGTGGTAGAAAAAGGGTTGCTGGGCTTCAGGGAAGGCTGGTGGGAGGGGTGCAGCCAGGGTGTGGTGGGGGTGGTGGGGTCTGGTTTGAAGGATGAGGAGGCAGATCATGCCGTAGTGGAATGCGATGCCTGCTTGGTGTTTACAGAGTCCCTCTTTCGAAGTCCTCAGAATGTGAAAGTCCCACGAGCTGGTAGAGTCGGGGTAGGCAGAGGTGGAGGGGTTTTAGTGAAGAGGATGGTGGTGGTGGTGGGGGTGGTTTGAAGAATGTGGAGTCAGATCATGCCGCAGTGGAATGCGATGCTTGCTCGGTGTCAGTGGGGGTCCCAAAACGCGCGTCAAGCCAGACCCCCACACACACACACACACACACACACCCTACTTTCCCCTTCCGTCACTTAGTGCGGAGAGGCAGATTGATTTTCCTGTTTTTTCTTTTACCGCCTCACCTCTCTCTCTCTCTCTCTCTCTCTCTCTCTCTCTCTCTCTCTCTCTCTCCCTCTCTCCCTCCCCACCCAGCTTCCTTGTCACATCGAGCCAGCGCCAACTGTGGCTCTGATGAAAGCCGTGTTGTGACAGATGATGTCCCCTGATGTCCAGAGGCAGCAGGAGGAGCAGAGAGGAGGGGAGGAGAGGAGAGGAGGAAGGAGGAGAGGAGAGGAGGAGGAGGAGGAAGGAGAGGGAGAGGAGAGGAGGGAGGAATGAGTGGGGGATGGGTGGCTGATGGGATTATGTGGATGAATGAACCACAGGACTCTTAATAATCTTCTCAAGTGGCTTAGAGCCTGAAGATCAGATAGCTCTCGTGGTCTCTTTTTGAGAGCACTCCTCTGCATATGAATGTTAATCTATAAATCGTTCGTTACTCGAAATGTCTTTCATGGGAGAAGCTACCAGGCTTCTCTTTCAAAGTCCTCAAACAGGGACTTTGAAAATTGTGCCATGAGTTGTGGTAGAAAAGGGTTGCTGGGCTTCAGGGAAGGCTGGTGGGAGGGGTGCAGCCAGGGTGTGGTGGGGGTGGTGGGGTCTGGTTTGAAGGATGAGGAGGCAGATCATGCCGTAGTGGAATGCGATGCCTGCTTGGTGTTTACAGAGTCCCTCTTTCGAAGTCCTCAGAATGTGAAAGTCCCACGAGCTGGTAGAGTCGGGGTAGGCAGAGGTGGAGGGGTTTTAGTGAAGAGGATGGTGGTGGTGGTGGGGGTGGTTTGAAGAATGTGGAGTCAGATCATGCCGCAGTGGAATGCGATGCTTGCTCGGTGTCAGTGGGGGTCCCAAAACGCGCGTCAAGCCCCCCCCCCCACACACACACACACACACACACACCCTACTTTCCCCTTCCGTCACTTAGTGCGGAGAGGCAGATTGATTTTCCTGTTTTTTCTTTTACCGCCTCACCTCTCTCTCTCTCTCTCTCTCTCTCTCTCTCTCTCTCTCTCTCTCTCTCTCCCTCTCTCTCCCTCCCCACCCAGCTTCCTTGTCACATCGAGCCAGCGCCAACTGTGGCTCTGATGAAAGCCGTGTTGTGACAGATGATGTCCCCTGATGTCCAGAGGCAGCGAGAGGAGCAGAGAGGAGGGGAGGAGAGGAGAGGAGGAGAGGAGAGGAGGAGAGGAGAGGAGGGAAGGAGAGGAGAGGAGAGGAGGGGGAGGAATGAGTGGGGGATGGGTCGCTGATCGGAGTATGTGGATGAATGAACCACAGGACTCTTAATAATCTTCTCAAGTGGCTTAGAGCCTGAAGATCAGATAGCTCTCGTGGTCTCTTTTTGAGAGCTCTCCTCTGCATATTAATGTTAATCTATAAATTGTTCGTCTTTCATCTCAAAAAAAGTCACTCTCGACATCCGTTTGCCTACATTTGGTATTTGACCTCAGCGTAGCCTTTGTAGCTTTGGCGTCGGGGGACCTGAGTACGCTATTGTCTGAGCCGGTGATCCATCAGCGGGCTTCAGCTCGGTGTCGAATCGTCTGGACGCCGCGCCACATCAGGAGCCACTTCCTGCCGTCGGGAACAATGCGCCCGGTGGGGACTGACGAGACTGACACTGTCACTGGCCATTAGAGTCAGCGGGGCAGCGGCCACCTTTGGGACGGTTACCGTCCATTTGTAGATTTTGGATGTGTATTACTCAGTGCGTAATAAGAGTTTGAGGGATCTCTGTGAGGACAGACAGACTCAGCTATTTCCCCATTAAGTGTGTGTCTAGTTTCAAATGGCAAAGCAATGAAGAGGGAATGAGAAGAACTACAGTAGATCCTGCACTAAAGATGTTATGGATATGATAATGGTTATCTTGTCCAAGCAATAATAACAATACACAGTATTGTTTGAATTTAGTCTATACAGTAGCCTACATAAATACTCATAATAGTAATAGACTACATCCTTTTAATAGAATAATTATACTAGCAAATTGTCATAATAACAATAATCATAAACATACAAACCATATAAGGAGAATTAATTAGTTAGGTACAATATCAAGTCACTGTACTAGTCGAGACTCGTGCTGTGCAGCACTACCTACGCAAAGTCTACAGTAGCTCGAGCAATGATGGGTGAGATGGGTGTCATAATTCTATTTTCAGCCACCAAGGTGAAAGCCTCAACTTGAGTCTAGCAGGCTATCACGTTAGGAAAATCATTCCTAAGTCATGCCTGGTTTAGACAGACAGCCATTTCCCCATTTTTTAATTACTTTTTTTATTTATTCATTTAGCTGATACTTGTATCCAAGCAACTTACAGACACCAATCTCAGTCTCCCTGGAGCATTTTGGGGTAAAGTGCCTTGTTCAAGCCCAAAATCACACCCATGACTGTGTGTGGCCACTGCATGCTAGTAGTAGTAGTAGTAGATAACTTTATTCTCCCCGTAGGGCAGTTTGGTTTGCGGCACAGTCATAAGGCACTTTATGACAGGACATCAGACATGACACAAACAAATAGTCCATACATCAGACACCGACAGACATAACATGAAGGACATACATCACACCCTACAATACACTATACACCCTTGGGTATGACCAGGCCAGCTGGACATCTAGCTTATTTCAACTGATTTAAGGCTTTTATGGCTTGTGGTACAAAAGAGAATTTGGATCTGTTCTTGGTCAGAAGGGGTGAGCAGAAACAACGTCTAGATGGCAGTAGTTTAAAATAAGATGCCAGGGGTGTGTATAGTCACTAGCCCAGTTCTACCACTACTGCCCCATTCCACACAACACTACACTACTACCACTACTGCCCCATTTCACACTACACAACTACCACTACTGCCCAATCCCACACTACACTAAACTACTACCACTAATGCCCCATCCCACACAATACTACACTACTACCACTACTGCCCCATCTCACACTACAACACTGCCCCATCCCACTCCACACTACTACCCCCCCTGTCATTTTGTTTGTCTTAGTCATTTAGTGGGTGTCAAATGAACATTGAAGAGGGATAATAGTTGAGATAAACTACACTCCACACTTGTCATCCTTGATCCTGACCAAAGATTGTTGATATTTGAGCTCAACAGTCGATCGAATGTGTGTCCTCGGCCTGTGCTTCTGAAACGTTGTCTATTGGCTCGGACACCACACATTGATCCCTGCCGGATTACGTGGGGCGGACCAGGAGATGTGACGCCCCCGCGTGACACCATACTCAGTGCGGCGCCGTCAAAAGCCCACTCTGCCGTCTGCCATTCGGGGAAGAGAAAATTGGTACCTACTCTTTGACATCTGCTGGGTTTTCCTTTGTATTGTTTTTTTTTCCCGTTGTTGTATTTTTGAGCTGGGTCCACGGGAGAAGGCGGTTCTGTCACCCACACATGCGCTGTCGTGCTCATCGCTGGTACAGCAGCGCGAGGGCCGAGTAGCCGTCACAGATTTCTTTCTCTGAGGAGGCGGTCGCGCCGCACGAAAAAAAAAAAGTGTCTGCGCCATGTCAAGGTTGATGATGTGTGTGTGGGCATGTTGGCTATCACACTGTATTCACATGGAGGTGTGTGTGTGTTTTGTGTGCCAGTATCTGTAGCTTTGTCAGAGTCTGTATCTGTCAATGTTTTCTATAGTATTATTTGTTGTGCTGTATCTGTTCATGGTCTCGTATCAGGTTTTGGGAATGGTTGTGTGTGTGTGTGTGTGTGTGTGTGTGTGTGTGTGTGTGTGTGTGTGTCACTGAGTGTCTTGTCTGTGTATGTACTGTATATGTGTATGTGTATATGGTTGTGTTGGTATGTATGTATGTGTGTGTCTATGTATAAATGTGTGTGTGTGTGTGTCTGAGCCCAGTCTGAGCCCACAGGCTATAGTGTTTACAGCAGGAGAGCAGCAGCAGGGAAATCGAGTGTGTAGAGGCATCAGCCTGGCACAGTCATAACAGTGGGGGGACAATCCCATCACACACACACACACACACACACACACACACGCACACACACGCACACACACAACCTCCAACCCCCATCCATAACCCCATAGGCCACATCGCACCACCCTGCTCCGCCTGTGCCACCCCATCTCCTGCTGAGCAGCCCCCGGGGTGGCCAGGGATAATCACTCGTTTCTTCAGTGCATTCATCCCCACAACCACCACCCGCTCTCCACAGTCCCAGGGCTGCCCAACCCGTCCATACACACAGTGTCATGGACACTCACACACACACTCACACACTGGTCCCTTTCCTCCACCCTGCAGGCTTCTTCGCAGTCCTCTGTAGGAAGTGCGATAAGATGCGCTGTCACCACGAGGGGCTGCCGGCTGCAGGGGGGTGTGTGTGTGTGTGTGTGCGTGCACACGCACACACACACACACACACACACACACACACACACACACACACACACACACACACACCACCCCCTCCCCCTCTCCTGCCCTCTTTAAGCATGCCCGCTCTATGGGTCTCATTTCATGTGCGCTGCCTCTCAGTGTTGGTGTGGCCCCCGGCCGGGTGAGGGCAGGGGTAATGGGTTTGTCCTCCAGCACAGTGGACACACACAGTGTGTGTGTGTGTGTGTGTGTGTGTGTGTGTGTGTGTGTGTGTGTGTGTGTGTGTGTGTGCAAGTGTGTGTATGACTCTGTCTGTGTGTGTGTGTGTGAGAGAGAGAGAGAGAGAGAGGAGAAGGAAACCAGTGTATTTGAATGTGTGTGAATTTTTTAATAATAATAATAATAATAATAATATTAATTACTGATAATAAGAGATGCATCCCGGAGCCCAGGAGGAGGAGGCCTTTCTCTCCTCAGGACGCCTCAGTGGGTGAAGAGCCTGTCTGTCACAGTGGCTCCAGTGTGCTGTTGTCCAGTTGTTGTCCAGTAGTTCAGATCAGAGTCCATCTAGCACAGAGATTCTGATTTAGTTTTTGGAAGTGAAAGCTAAAAGACCAGGCATTTAGAAGACACTTTTGTCCCAAGTGATGTACAGAGAAACCCTGAGGTTGAGCTCTTTGTAAGGTGACAACAGTATCCTCTGTATGAACACGCCCCACCAACAACAAATGAAGGGTTCAGATGCAAAAGCCTCTAAATGCCACCTATGTCAAAAATGAGATAAAGATGGTGAGGGGATGCTCTCTACACATAGTATACGCTAATCAAATAATTTAACTTCTAAACCCACTAAATGCCACTCTCTTCCTGGTCTGAAATATCGATTTATAGGCAAAAACCTATAGGAGCCTGAATTTAAATGCTCATTTAAAAGAGAAGTGGTCAGACGGATTTAGAGGCTTTTGCATCTGAATTCTTCAAATATTAATATTAAAGACTTAAAATTAATAGTAAGAAATATTATAATATGAAACATGGGAGTTTTTCCTCCATGATGTCCCTGTTGGATTGTTTGGTTTACAAACCCTAAACATGCCAATTGTTCAACATCAACAACGCACGGTTGATTTAGTGAAACGGAATCTTCTTTTAGGGCCTGTCCACACGAGACGCTTTTTAGGTTAAACGCAGAGGTTTTGCTTCGTCTTGGCCGAGCGTCCAAACGAATCCTGTAAACGCACTGCCCGAAACCGCACTTTTCTGAAACCTGGTCCCAGAGTGATAAAATCTGAAACCTTAGCCCATTTGAATTCGTCTAGACAGCGAAACCGCACATCCTGCTTGCGTATCGATGATGTCATCGCCACACCTCAGCTGCCCTGGACTTGCACTTTATAGTATTGCTTAACAGTTGGTGGACTGAACACTGTTTTTCCCGGTGTTTTTTTATGCATTCTAGCTACTGTCAGTGACGCGAGAGAACTTAAGTTATTAGGAAAGTCTTGATTGTAAGTTTAGGCTACATTAATTTATGCGTAGTGCCAGTGTCATTCATTTATTTTACATGTCTTACAACATATATACATGCATTCACAGTCGAGTGAAATCAGATATAAGCATACAAAGGCAGCTTAGAACTCACGTTAAGCCGATGGTAGCACACTGAATGCAAATGCGCGATTTGATGCAGGCAAACATATTGACTGTTACTAACTAAGGTTTTATAGCAATATTATAAATGTGGCGACAGAATAGCCTAGAACTTGGGTAAGCCTTGCGTTTAGTAGCCTAATTCGCGGTGATAGCCAAAACTAATGTGAATCACGGACTATCCTACAACCAAAGAAAGTAAAAGGTGATTAGTAGGCCTACCTCGTTAGCCAAATAAGGGACGGGACTGCACCCTTCACAAATCGTAAAATAAAGTTTATTAGTTTTACAGTTGACTACAGTTGACAGTTCACCATCAGTCCACACAAATAATTCTGGTTTTCTTGCACTAGCCATTTCGTCATAGCCTATTCTGTCTGTTTGTAAAGCACAAACTTTGGTCAATTTCTGTAAAAAGAAACAGTGCCACCTATAGGCCTGGGGTATGAAGTAACGTGTTGAGTGTTGTTGAGGTGGATCCGTTTGGGTATAAATATTCTTGATCTGATTCCAGGGAAGACGGAGGAAAAAAAAAAGATCGGTTTAGTGCGTGTGGACTGGGCCTTAGAGTACCCACCACTGTTGTTTCTGTCTGGAGGAGTGGGGTGTGGACGGCAGCTGTTCTTAGGGGCCGTCTACATGGCCTTGGTTTTTTATTAAAAACCGGTGAGGTTTTGTTATCGATTCGCCTTGCGTGTACCGAACTGGCAGTTTAGGAGACTGTAACGAGTTTTTGAAACCGGCTTCGAAGTGGGAATTTTTAAACCGCCCATTTAACTTTAAGCTGTGTAGGCGCCTGTAGATGCGAAGCCGGCAATTTTATGTGACATAGCCCCACCTCTCAACTCAGCCACGGCACTCAACCTGACACGCTGCTTGTCAAAACAAACCAAACCATTTATTTATCATATTAAAATGTTTTTTCTTTCCCCTGTCATGATTTATGTACACAATGTAGCCTATCTGCCTTTTGTGGCTAAGTTAGAAGCACACGTTAGCTTAACTTAGTTAAACATTAGCTTACTGTGCATGTTAATGTTTTCCCCAGTGGTGCTCAGACCTAATGCAATGTGTAGGCTAAGCATTTGAAATTTCACATAGCAGTCACATACCTTCAAAATTATCTTTATTAGTTTAACAGTTGAATTGAAAACCGAATTGTCTGTAGTCTCCTTATTTCATGCGACTGCTTAACAAACTGTTTCAACAATGTTTTCTTCTACGCGATTCACGCGGATTAAATGTGAGCTTCTGCACGGCCGGCGCCATCTACTGGTCTGGCATATGCACTACAGCACATTTAGCCAGTTACACCTCTGTGTGTGCACGCGAGTTTTTTCTTTACCGGTGTCGTTAAAGGTGTGAAAGCGGTAACAGAAAATTCACCCGGCGGTTTCGTGTAGACGTACCCTTAATTTCCCCTCTTCCAGGTAGTCTAGACAGCCTTTTGCCCCATGTCCCCCCAACCACCCCTCATTGGATAGGGCCACTTAGCCTACCCAGACAGCCCCCCCCCCCCACACCCACCTACCCCCATGTTTTTACCCCAGCACCACCCCCTCTCTGGGGGTACAACCCAGCTGGTTGCACGGACCCCCTGACTGGTGGAGTACCCTACCGCCCCCCCCAGCTCCATGCCCCTCTTTGCCCCCTCATATAATTTGTGCAGACACACACACACACAAACACACACACACTCACACACACACACATACACACAGCTGCCATGCAATATTGGCTTTGCTAAAAATATGACTTCCCCTTGTCAGATTTTATTGACATGCATTATTGACGGATGGATATATGGGCCTGGCTTCCGAAAAAATAAATAAATAACGAGAGAGAGAGAGGGTGGGGGATCTCATGCAAAGACAGAGAGATGGAGTGATAGAGAGAGAGAGCGAGAGAGAGAGAGAGAGAGAGAGATCCTGTGCTCCTGAATGAATAAAGCCGGGCCAATTTTCAAAGATCAAACTGAGAGCCATTTAAATAGCGTTGCCTAGCTACAAAGCCCAACAGCACGGCGGCAATACGGCTAATTTGAGATATCCGCCCAGATTGGTGCCTGTGCCCATCCTTGCCCCACCAGTGCCAGCCGACTAGATTTGTGCCCTACGGTCATAATATGTACACTTTGGTTGACCGGGGAATGAATTGTATTGCGACACACGGGATGCAAGAGGGGGAGCTATTCGTCAGGGAAATCAATGTCTGATCAAACAGGATATGATTCTTCTCCAGAGGAATAATACATTGGCCTGAGAGATCTGGTTTGCTGTAATAGCATCCCAGTTCTCAAGGGTAGGGTTGGTGGGTGTGTGTGTGTGTGTCTTTCTGTGTGTCTGTGTGTGTGTGTGTGTGTGTGTGTGTGAGTGTCTTTCTGTGTGTCTGTGTGTGTGTGTGTGTGTCTCTCTCTCTTTTTGTCTGTGTGTGTCAGTGTGTGTGTGTGTGTTTGAGTTTAGCTGTGTAGATCAAAGAGCATTCCATGTTGTGAGCAATAAAGCAATAGGAGGAAGTTTGCCTGTTTGATGATGTGCTTGCTTATTGCGTCTGGGTGATAATATAAGACTACGTGTGCTTATCATACTGTATGTGCGTGTGTGTGCTTATGTGTGTGTGGGTGTGTGCACATACAATATGTGTGCCAAAGACTGATTGAGAACTACTCTGTATGTGTGTGAACTTAAGGAGTGTGTGTGTGTGTGTGTGTGTGTGTGTGTGTGTGTGTGTGTGTGTGTGTGTGTGTGTGTGTGTGTGTGTGAGTGAGAGAGTGTGTTCGATTTTAGCTGTGCAGATCGAAGATCATCTCATCTTGTGGTGGTGGGCAATAAAGTGATGGGAGGAAGTTTGCCTGTTGGAAGTTGTTCTTGCTTATTACTTCTGAGGGGTATATTATGGGATGTGTGTCTATCATATGTGCGTGTGTGTGCACACATGTCTGTCAAAGACTGCTTTAGAACTTCCATTATGTGTGTGAAAAGAGAGTATTTGTGTGTGCTTGAGTGAGAGTGTGTACATGTTGGTGTGTTAGTGTTAGTTTGTTTTGTTTTTTGTGTTTGTGTGTGTGTGTGTGTGTGTCTCTGTGTGTGTCTGTGTCTATGTGTGTGTTTGTCTGTGTGTGAGAGAGACCTGTTTGTGTGTGTGCGTGTGAGCGGTTTGTGTGCGTGCGTGCATGCGTGTGTGTGTGTGCGTGTATGTGTGTGTGTGAGTGTGTGAGCTGTTTATGTGTGTGTGTGTGTGTGTGTGTGTGTGTGTGTGAGTGTGTGAGCTGTTTATGTGTGTGTGTGTGTCCGCCCACCCTTTTCTTCCTGCTGAGAGGGGCAGTAGTTAGGAGCCCCTGGGAGGCTGCAGCACATTGTTATTGATGGCGAGCTGGGCAAGGGGGCAGGAGAGGAGGGGATTGATTGTTAAAGTGGGCAAATTTGTCTTGCGTGTATGAATCCGCTCCATTAGACACCCCCATCATTTGCCATCTGGCAGCGGGACTCTGGGCTGGGGAGCGGGGCACACAGCTGGGGGGGGGGGGGGGGGGGGGGGGGGCAGTGGATGGTGGGGCAAGAGGGCAACGCCTCCAGACCTGCCTGGGCTCCCCTTCACCAACCCTGCCACCCCTATGCCATAAGGGCACACCATACCCCCCAGCACACACACACACTCTCTATCTCTCTCTCTCTTTCTCTCTCTGATGGCCCCACTAGTCTCTTGGGTATCTGTTGATGTTAACAGGGGAAGAACAAAAATGAAAAATGGGAAAAAATTCAAATGATGTGGCCCTAATGGGATGGACTTCACTGTGTCACTCAGTGGGATGGTTATACGTTACGCCTTTTTGTTTGCATCTCTCTTGTATTCATTTCTTTCTTTCTTTCTTTCTTCCTTTCTTTCTTTCTTTCTTTCTTTCTTGTGCCTTTGGCAATTACATCTCCTGACCTGTGATACATCACTGTTTGTGTCGTGGTGAAATTGGCCCAAGCTGTATTGCCAAGATGCAATATGGCTCCATCTCGCTAATGCCTTAAGCCCCTTCTTTTCATCTGCCACGAGTTAAACAGTGGAGGCAGGCCAGGGCACAGATGCTATTAGCCATGCTGGGATGCTGGAGAGGAGAGGAGAAGAAAGGAGAGGAGAGGAGAGGGGAAGAGTGGAAAGGAGAGGAGAGGACAAGAGTGGAGAGGAAAGGAGAGGAGAGGAGAAGAAAGGAAAGGAGAAGAAAGGAGAGGAGAGGGAGGACTACCATGATGGATGGCAATAACAAATGCTCAGCTACGCTAACCCGGTCCAGTGGCTACCACTCACACATAACTACAGAATGTGTTTTTGGAGGATTGGTTTGGTGGTCATTTTAACCATTTTTAATCAGGATATAGTGCAGTGTGGTATTGGTTAGTCACCCTGATATGTCAGAGTGTTAGTAGTTTGCTGATGGAAATGGTGGAAAGAAAATGCACACAATTACGTTTTTTTTTTTTTTTTTTTGGCTGTGTGATACACACACACATGCACACACATACACTCAGAAACACACACACACACACACACACACACACACATACACACACACACACACTCAGTCATACCTGCAGGTCCTAAAATGAGCAGTAAAGGACCCTAACCCCTCAGCTTCGGGGTGGGGGCTCATCGTGTGTTTGTGGGTGACAGACTGGGTGTCACTCCGTCTTAACCCCCACCACGCGTGACAGGTCTGCCCAGAGGCCTTCTGGGATACGTGTGAGGACTTGGTCAGCACTACATTTACCCCTGACCACAACAGCGGGACACTGAGTTCAACTGCTGTGTGCAGACTGGGAACTAACTCTAGACAAAAGGAGAAGATTCAGCAAATATGTTCTGCAGAATCAGTCTTTTGTCAAAAGAAAAAAAAAGGGTTCCAAAAAAATGAAATAATGAGTCTATCTGCACGGATAGTTCATGGAAACCCATTTCAATTGAGAGTGCACACAGAGAGAGAGAGAGAGAGAAGACACTCCGAGTTCATATGAACTAACCCATTCAAGTAGAGAGAACACACACACACACACACACAAAAGACAATAGTCTGAGTTGATATGAAGCTATTTGAATGGCTCTAGTCGTGCCCACGTCTTATTTGGTGATATCAGTCTAGCAGTATAAACATTTTATGGCCCATTAGCAGTGTAGAGGAGTGAGGGAGATCTTCTCCCTGGGAGCAGGAGAGGAGAGGAGAGGAGAAGAGAGGATAGGAGAGGAGAGGAGAGGAGATGATAAGAGAAGAGAGGAGAAGAGAAGAGAGGAGAGGAGACGTTTGCTCATAAATCACAGTGTCGTTAGATAGCGCCCGCATGTGTGCGAGACGGAGACATACAGTCGGTCATGGGAGGTGCAACAGGCAGGCGAATCTGGCCAAATCGAGTCTGTCTATTTGTGAGTGTGTGTGTGTGTGTGTGTGTGTGTGTGTGTGTGTTAGATTGTCTGTCTACAGCTGTGTGTGTCTGTGTGTTGGTGTCTGCCTGTGGCTGTGCATCTGTGTGTGTGTGTGTGTGTCTCTGTGTGTGTGTGTTTTTTTCTCGGAATCAGTAGGTGCAGTGGGTGAATTGAATTTGAAAAGAGAAATTACAGTAATCAGAGATTGATTGGATTGGCAGAGGCTCCCACTGCAAGACTGCCTCCCCAGACAGTTTAATGCCTTGGCCCATTCGGTCAAATCGCAATCGATAGCCACACGCATACACACACACACACACACACACACACACACACACACACACACACACAGAGTTATACACACACATACACACATACACAGATATACACACATATGCATACTGTAAACACACACACACTCTCACACACACACACACACACACACACACACACTCTCTCCAGCCTCACTGCACCCTAGCCCCTCCTGCTCCGCCCTTTTGAGGCTTGGAGCGGTGGTAGGCCGCAATAAAAATAATTGAAAACAATCCGCCCAGAGCAGTGTTCGTGACCTGTGTGAAATGCATCATGATATTTCTACTTGATTTATTTGTTTGTTTATTTATTTTGCATGCCCGCCCGCTCGCTCTCAGAAGGGGCCTTGGTGAGTCTGAAATAGGTTGAGGAATGACACCTGCACAAGCTTGTCACTCGTCACATCATGAATGTGACCTGTGTAAAATCTGTCATGTTTTGTCTAATGGTTTTTTTCTTTTTTATATATTTTTTTTTATTAGTTTTGTTTTTTAGTTTGTTTAACATACTTGTGTGGATGGAAATAAAGAGCTTCTAGGTTCTTTGGCTCTCAATAAGACAATACAGTGTGTCTCCATTGCTTGTGCACTCCTGCGTGTGTGTGTGTGTGTGTGTGTGTGTGTGTGTGTGTGTGTGTGTGTGTGTGTGTGTGTGTGTGTGTGTGTGTGTGTGTGTGTGTGTGTGTGTGTGTGTGTGTGCACTAATGTCCTCTAATCCGCACTGTATAGTGGGAGGAGGAGAGTGAGGAGGATACCCTGTGTGAGCACACTAAACTGTGCCGGCAGCCATTTTCATTAATACATCCAGCGCTGTAAGTGCATTAGTCATAGCTCAGTGACACATCACTCCCCTCTGCTTGCCCTCCCCCCTCTCTCTCTCTCTCTCTCTCTCTCTCTCTCTCTCTCTCTCTCTCTCTCTCTCTCTCTCTCTCCCTCTCTCTCTCTCTCTCTCTAACTCTACCTGACTCTTTCTTCTTTCTTCACTTCCCCTCATTTTCTGTGCCAGCTGTCTTCCTCTCCTCCCCCCTTCCGCTCATTCTGCCTCTCTCTCTCTCTCTATCTCTCCCTCTCTTTCACTTTTCTTTCTCTGACTCCTTTATGTATCCACTCACCCTTGTCCTCCTGGTCACTCTTTGTTTTCCCCTTACCAGCCATTCTTTTCTCTTTCTTTATGCTTTCTCTCCTCTTACTCCTCCTTTCATTGTCCCTGTGTGTTCCCCTTATCTCCCCGGGCTGAGTGTGTGTGTGTGAGAGTGTGTGTGTGTGTGTGTGTGTGTGTGTGTGTGTGTGTGTGTGTGTGTGTGTGTGTGTGTGCTCTTGTGTTTTCCACTGCTGTAATCCCACCTTTGGCCCGGTCTACTCACAGAGCTGCCTCTGCCGAGGCCTCCGTCCAGCTACTCCTACTGCTGCAGCCGCTCCACCCGCTCTCTCCCGCCCTCTTTCTGCCCTCCTCTCTTTTCTCTCCTCTCTTTTCTCTCCTCTCTTTTCTCTCCTCTCTTCTCATCTCCTCTCTTTTCTCTCCTCTCTTTTCTCTCCTCTCTTCTCATCTCCTCTCTTTTCTCTCCTCTCTTTTCTCTCCTCTCTTTTCTCTCCTCTTTTTTCTCTCCTCTCTTCTCATCTCCTCTCTTTTCTCTCCTCTCTTCTCATCTCCTCTTTTTTCTTTTCCTCTCCCCCGTCGCCTTTCTCTTCTTTCCTCTCCTCCCCCCTTCCTCTCTTCCCATCTCTTTACTTCTCATCTTTTGGTTTCTTTTTTTCCCTCTTTTTTTTCCTTCTTTTCATCTCCTCGTTTTCTCTTCTCTTCTCTTTTGTCACTTCCTCTTCCCTCTCTCTTTCCTTCTCTTTCCCCTTCTCCTTTCCTCTTTTCTCTCCTCCTCTCCAAACTCTTCTCACCCGTGCCACCTCCCCAGCCCCTCAGCCCCAGCAGATGGCTGACGCTCGCTGCCTCTCCTAATGAGGCCCGACAAAAGAGGAGAGAAACAGAGAGAGAGAGAGAAGGAGAGATGGAGGGAGAGAGAGAAAGAGCGAGGAAGAGAGAGTGAGAGAGAGAAAGAGAGAGAGGGGGGAGAGAAAGACAGAGGGAGAGAGAAAGAGTGAGGGGGAGAGAGAGCGATGAAGAGATAGAAGGGGGAGAGAGAGAGAGAAGAGTGAGGGAGCCCTCCCTCCTCCTGCACCTCCACTCTCCTCCTCCTCCTGCGCTGGCTAAGCAGATTAATTAGCGGCTCTTTCCCTTATCGGCGGGGAAAGCACTCTCACAGAGTCCCCAGGGACCAGCGTGCCAGGGAGCCTCACTCCCACCGACGTCTGCCCCCCCTCACTATTCACTGCTTTTTGTGTCTGTGTGTGTGTGTGTGTGTGTGTGTCCATATTCATGTTGGTGTGTTTGTGTGTGTGTGTGTCCATATTTGTGTTGGTGTGAGGGTGTGTGTGTGTGTGATATCCTCTAAGTGTAATAAATCTGTTTAAATGTACATGGGCTTCTGTTTTCAGTGTGGTTTGGCCACACTACCACAAAAGCTTTCTGCCTGAGTAGCTACATTTTTTTCTTTTCCTCTCTCTTTCTTCTCTCTCTCTTCTCTTTTTCTCTTTCCCTTCTTCCACCCCAGTCTCTGTTGTGGGCTCTGTAATCTGTGAGAGAATAAAGGGGACTATATGAAGCCTTCATGCCTGTCAGAACGAATTGTATGTGGGTGTCGCCTCCTTCTGCTGGTGCCCATTATGGGGTCACCCCGAGTCTTTAGGATGCAACCACCAGCGACAAAGACTTTTGTTAACATGACAGAACGAGGGATGCTGCTTGCTCAGTGGCGCAATGTAGCCACAGCTAGCATAGACACAATTAGACACACACACACACACACTTGAACACTACCACACTGGACATGTGGACCCAGTTATACACACTTTAACACACACAATATCACACAGGATACAAGTACACAATTACTCTCACACACACACTACTACACACTATGCACTCATATACTGACACACACACACACAAATATACACACATATCCACAAACACACACACATTCACACAAACACATAAATACAGGCACACATTTACACACACACGCACACACTACTCACATTCACGCAAACACATATACAGGCACACATTTACACACACTCACACATACTGTTAACACACTCATACACACAAGTACACACACTCTCACACACACACAGACATACACACACATTTCCACGCTTTGCAATGTTTTGCAGAAACACACACACACGCGCACACACAGCTGATCAAGGTCATTTTCATCATAAAGTTTTGCAGAGCTTCTCCCACCGTTTCCCCTAAGACTAATTAACTTTTTTTTTGCTACAAAGCTCTTTAAAAAATTAGCCTTAAATAGTGGTGCTGTTTGATGTTAAAAGCCGATTGCTGCAGAATTGAAGCTGAGCGGTTCAGCAGTGCCAGGGGGCTCCTCTGCGGCCTCTGGCTCCATCGCTGCCTCCGTGTCGGCCTCTCTGGGTACGTGTGGGCCCTTAGACTAGGTGGGTTAAACGGGCTTAGGAATCTGCCAACAGGGGATGGGCTGGATTTGGAGGAAGAGATGAGTTTGTCACAGTGGTTTTCTAATGTGTCTTTTTTTAATACATGAAAGGGTGTTTTTTTGTTAGTTTGTGAAAGTCACACATCTGGTGTTGAAGAACTGATCGATAGCAAGTGTTCACACAGTGACACTTCATAAAAGGGCATAGTTTGTTTTGTTGAGATGAACAGTGATTTTACTTTAAAACAAAGAAAGAAGGGGTTTTTGTTACACAGTGGTGCCGAAACGTTAGTCATTTTGGTAAAGACTTCAAGTTTAATCAATGTGTTCCAGTCGTTCTTCTTTGTTTTAAAAGTGTATCGTCCTACCAGTGTGAAGCACCTGTTTGTGCAGTTTCAACTGGATGACATGTGGAATGTCCCACTGTAAGTGGTGTTACTTTATCTGGTTTTCTAAATGGTGTCTATGTCCGCTGCCCAATTGTCAGGGTTGTAACCAGGGTTGTAATTTTGTCTTTCTTCTTATCGTCCTTCTCTCATCCTCTGTTGCTTTCTGTCTTGCAGACTCCGGCCGCTAATCGCCTCATCGTCCAAAAAGAAGCGAACTCTTGAGGTGAGTGCCTTTGTCTTCTTTGTTAAGAACTTTATTAAAGAGGGTCGATTCACTTCAGCTTCCTTTCACAACAGGAAGAGATCGTCAATGTAATTAGGACATATTCATTGTGATTCAATAAGCTGTGTCATATTCATTCACATAAGAACATGCATACATCAATAGCATCTGTGTGACTTTAGCACTTTTTTAGCATTGTTTGTGTCTTAAAAGGAAGAGAATGAATACACTCAGCAGCATATAAAACGGTTAAAAAAATACATAATATTACATTTGGCTCTGCTTCTCAGTGTCCAGGCATTGTTCTCTTACCTCCTTCTCCTACAGTTTTACACTTCATGTTGCAGCAGTTTGACATGTTCAGCACTTTTCTGTACCGAGGACAGCGGATAACTATTTGTATAGTGAATTGGCTGGAGTATACTGTCTGTGGTTAGAACCACGTCACTGACAGCCTGGCAGATGAGAACATTATGGAACAGTTTATACACTGCTGAGAGCAAATGACCACTTTAGTTGTAAAACACTAGATTGGATTTTGAAACTGTTTTAGCCAAAAGCCCCATGTAATTGACCCTTTATGTAAATAAGGAGAGAGAGAGTGATTGAGAATGAAAGAGTGAAATGGAAGAATAGTGTAAATGAATGAGGGACAGAGAGGGAGAGTTAACATCTCTTATCTGGCTTGGCAAGGGTGAACTGGGTCAACTGTGTTGTTGCTAAGCAACCCTCTCGCCCAGTCCTGTTTGCTAAAATGGCTCTGGTCTGTTGTCGTTGTTGGCAGGACTGGGCGCGCTCAGTTCTTACGTAATAATGTCCTTATTCCCACACGGGATGCAAATAAGCTGTGTTCAGTGGAGCTCTGTCCGTGGTGAGAGCTGTTGGCCCACTACCCCATCAGAAGCCATCAAAATGTCCGAGCATCTCTGTCAGAGCAATGGGATCTCTAGGATAGATGTGGGATAATAGAGGTTAAGGTGGGAGTGTGGGAGGGGGTGCACTTGTTGATGTGACCTTTCACCCTCATTTTATCAATTCTGCTGTCTCGGATTCTCGGAAAAAGGAGCCAGGCGGAATAATCTGGAAAACTGTCCAGGTTTGATTGGACATGACGCTAAACAGAGGTCAGCTCTGCAGTCCTCATTCCACTCTTTAGTTCTACTGTCTGTTCATATTATTCCCCCCCGCACACACACACACACACACACACACACACACACACTTTACCACTCACATAACGCAGTGTGCAAGCCTGGTAATTACTCTCCATTTCGCTCGGTCCGAGTGTCGTCCGTGCACAATCCCTGTGATTGCTGCTGCGCTGCACCGAGCATACGCAGGGGGCTTAGCCTGCCTGCAGGCCCCCCAGGAGAGACGGGGCCTGCAGGTCAGCTGTGGCAGGGAGGGGGGGGGGGGGGTGTATTTGGCTGCACTTCTCAATCCTAGACCTCTGGGTGTCGGAAGCCTGCTGGTCGCCCCACCGGGACAACCTGGAGATCAAATTTGTGGCAGACTGGTGTCTAGGGTGGAAGTGGGGGTGAGGAGAGACAGGGCTATAATTAGAGCTGAGATTTTTTAATTATTTCATATTTTTTCCCCTATCTTTTTGTCTTCAGCGTTTTTCCTCTACTGCATGTGGTAATTAATTAGGCCTCGGTCTCCTCTGGGCGCTGCTCCCCCCCCCCTGATGCCTGCTGGGATATGCAGTCCTGCTGTTACTGCTGTCAGACCCTTTTTATTTCTTTATTTCACTCTCTTTCTCCCTCTCTCTCTCTATCTCTCTCTTTTAGTCTGTTTTATCTCTTCACTCGATCTGTCGTTTTCTAACTCTCCTCTGTCTCTTTGTCTGTTTGTCTCTGGCTTTCTCATTCTCCTCATCTCTTTTTTCCTCACCCCTTCTCTCATTAAAAGCCCTTTGTCTTCGCTCTAATCACCCCGGAAACCGCATAATATTATTGTCTGTATGAGAGAGGAAAACTATATGAAATAGAGGAAATGAAACTCAATACTCTTTTCTATCCTTCCTGTCTTCTACCCTTCCTTTCCCTCTTCTACCCTTCCTATCCGTCTTTCTCTCCCCCATTATTCCTTCTATCTCTTCTTCTCTCTCAGCCTCTCACTAAAAGCTGTGGGTCTAAAACCCTCTCTATATTCCACTCTTTGTTTTTCTCTCTTTCTCTCTGTCACTCTGTTTTTCTCTCTCATACGTATTTCCCTCTCTCTCTCTCTCTCTCTCTCTCTCTTTCCCCCTCTCTCTCTTTCTCTCTCTTTCCCTCTCTCTCTCATTATCATAGAATTAGAGGAAACGGGAGTGACGTACAATGATGAATTGAGAGTGATTTTGGGTAATCATAGGCATTTACTCCAGCAAGTCGTGGAAATCATATTTGGTTATTTGCGTTAGTGATTGGCAGCCATAGTTACCGAGTCTGCCTGCTTTCCAAAATGTCAACATGAAGACCGGCGGAGGCTGATTGGTGGTGGGCCAGAACGTGGAGTTCCACAGCATGCAGGAGGGCATGTTATGTTCCTTGTGCGAGTGTTCTAGCACACACCAAGGCACTGGCCTCTTGTGGAGCTCTGTGCTCTCTTGGGTTCTCCTCTAGTTATGGAGCTCCAGTCAAGCATAGAAGGAGTACCAAGTATTTCTCAACTCATGCCCGGCCCCAGCTCGAAAGAGGACAAGCATTAGGTAACAGGAAACAACAGGACCACTAATCGCAAGCCACAGGAGCTAGAGGCTACAATAAAATGGTAGAGAGACCTCTCACCGACGTCTGGCCCCCCTCACTATTCACAGCCTTTGTGTGTGTGTGTGTGTGTGTGTGTGTGTGTGTGTGTGTGTGTGTGTGTGTGTGTGTGTGTGTTAATGTCCTTTTCATTCTCTCATTATTTCAGACGGTCACCAGTCCTCTGCCGTCACCACCGGCGGCCACCTTGCAGGAGACGCACATTCCGACCCTGCCCTCACCCCCGCAGGTCCTGGAGAGCGGACCCGTGGCGCCCGATGAGCCGGACGAGGAAGAGGAGGATGAGGAGGAAGCAGAGGAGCCCTGCGTGAGCGCAATCCAGCTGATGGGAGGGGGCGGTAAGAACTGGGGATCACTGCCCAATCTATAATCTTATCTATAATCTATAATCTAAATCTATAATTTTTTAAAGTACATTATGGGGGCTTTTTTGCCTTTATTTGGATAGGATAGCAATGAGTGATAGGAAGCAAGAGAGAAAGATAAGTCTCTTGGTGTTTTAAGCCCCCAACATTGTCTTCCAGGCAGCGCTTAGGGTTAGACTAGGGTTAGGGTTAAGGTTAGGTGCCTTGAAGTCGACGGTTGCAGCACTGCCTTGAAGTCGACGGTGGGGGCTTAAAACACCATCGAGCGAAAGATAATAATGAGTGAGGAAATGACCGCAGGTGAAAATCAAACTCAGGTCCTCATGGGCACTTTGACCTGTATGAGGGATGCTTCCACTTACGTGACGTAAATATTTGGTTGTTTATGCAATCCTCTGGTGTCACATTACATCTGAATGTTCTGTCACATTACATGTCACAGAACATTCAGATTCCCTTTGACATTTTATTTGTGAAAACAGGGAAAGTTAACTTTTCCATAGTTACCTTATTTCCAGTTGACCTTGTTAACCTTTTGTTTGATTTTCCATCATGGCATGGCCATTAAATAAATGGGTGTAACGTGCATTCATCCTCTGATTACAGTGTTTAGTGGTATCCATGGTGATTAGCATCAGGTTCCACAGCGATGTAGGAAGGTGTGAGCATCTGAAAGCAGTGGTCTGCTCTACACTTTTCTTTTGGTGCTATCCTTTATTACATTATTACAGTGCATGAAAATGCATTGTTCTGTTATCCGAAGTATTCTTCTTCTTATTATTCTTCCCACCAAATTTCTGCATCTAATTCAGCTTTAACCATTTAACGTAGAAACTTCGTTCAAGCTTTGTAACGTAGGTCTTGAAAAGGACACGTGGGGAATGTATTTTTCACTTTTGTAAACTTTATACTTTTTGAGATATTAATAAAAAACAAGCTTATTTTTCCCCATAGACTTTGGCAAGCTTGGCAAAAGCCTCCCAATGAAATTTGTTTCCATAGCGGTATGGAGATGGCTCCATCTACAAAACCTAGTCCACCACAACAGTGAGCAAAAAGCATGGCCAGCTGTGAAGCTAGATTAGTGGTTGACCTTTCTAAAAGTTAAAAGGTTAGCAGCTTCAATCAGATTTGTCGAGATGAGGGGAAAAGGGCAGTGAGGTACATATAGAGTTGTTGAATTCAAGGAAACAGTGGAAAGAATCTCCAATCAGGTTTAGTCCAAGTGCAGGGTGCAGATAGGCTAGCAATGTATTCACATTTGTTTGAGTTTGTATGTGACTGATTCTAGCTTAGCTTAGCTTAGCAACTACCTCCCAGTGTAGGAGGCTGAGAAGACAGTTGCTGAGAAAGCTTCATTCATAAAACCTAGCACACCATAGCAAAGATAGCCCTGTCCACAGAACTCCACTGTAGTGCCACCTGACACATCCTGTTCTCTCACTTAACTTCCCAATTACTTGCCCAGCAGCTACCTTCGCCTAACCAAACACACAAACACATGAACTCCGTCCAACTGGGTCTGCAGATGGTGGACCATCACAGACACGATCAATCAATCTATGAAGACAGCTGATCACAGTCACAGTTTCCCACAGTTACAGTCATCTAAGGGAAACTGGGAGAAGGATACGCTGTTTAGTCCCAGTGTAAAACTGAAGATTGTTATTACTGTGAAACAAATGCAAGCAGAAGGCCTTGATCCCTATGGAAAAACAAGCTTATTTTTCCCCATAGACTTTGTATTAGCACTAAGACATCACAATGGACTAATTAACTTGATTTGCACCTGTATCAACTTCCAGCTGCTCACTACTAGGACCCATCAAAGGGCCAGTTAAACTGATTGCACCTGCATCAACTGCTTTCTGCTTAACTAGGCCAACTCTCTCTGTGTCTCTCCATTCTACAAGGATATAAGGCACATTCCATCCAACTTTCTATCCATTCGTCCTCTTCAAACCATTCACTCATCCACCCATTAAACTATACATCAACATCCATTATACAATCTGCCTATCAATATCCATTCAACTTTCTGTCTATCAACATCCATTACACTATCTACATTCAACTTTTAAACTATATACTCTGTCTCAGGCTTTAAGCATACAATCTGGCTCTCTTAAGACTACTATTTCCTCTGCCCACAACTGTTTCAAAATACATGTCCTCACTACAATAATTCACTATTAAATAATTTAACTATTTAAACTACTCAACTATTTAACTGTTCAGCCATTTCAACTGTCAGTTGTTATCAACTATGACTCCTGCCAACTGTTTCCCAATAAAAGTTTGTTTGGCATTTTATGTTAATATACAGTATGTTTATATTTTCATGCACTGGTAATTTCCTCGAAATTACATTTTCTAGTTGTTCTTATTCTCTCTCTCTCTCTCTCTCTCTCTGTTTCCAGAGTATGGCTGTGATGCTGAAGAAGAGGAGGTCTTTTAGCCTCTGTTTTCATATTATACTTTAATGACAAGCTTTTTCTTTAAAAAAAAAAAAAACTGTTGCAGTTGTCCTACTGCTATTAGTTGAGCCTTGTGCTCCACCTCTCTCACTGTACGGCAAAGACAGGGCATATGTCCAGACCACTGTCCATGCCTTTCTCTTTGATAGGCTTTGATGTCCCCAGGCTAGTGGTTTTGGCCTCTCTGTGATTGCACTGCGACTCCGGGTTGGCCAGATGAGATTGGGTACACATACAAATTCTCAGCCTCGAAATGGGTGGACAGAATTGAGAAACCCCATCAACAAAATGGGACCATTCTTCAGATGAAGTGATAACCTTACCACCAGTTTGGAAATGAAAGAACGATTTTCAACAAATTAAAATGCCTGAATTATCTGTGGAGGTAGATTTTGTATTGCACAGTTCAAGGAACAAGCAACAGACACACACACACACACACACATTTAGCTTAGCTTGGCAAAAGCCTCCCAATGAAATCTGTTTCCATAGCGGTATGGAGATGGCTCCATCTACAAAACCTAGTCCACCACAACAGTGAGCAAAAAGCATGGCCAGCTGTGAAGCTAGATTAGTGGTTGACCTTTCTAAAAGTTAAAAGGTTAGCAGCTTCAATCAGATTTGTCGAGATGAGGGGAAAAGGGCAGTGAGGTACATATAGAGTTGTTGAATTCAAGGAAACAGTGGAAAGAATCTCCAATCAGGTTTAGTCCAAGTGCAGGGTGCAGATAGGCTAGCAATGTATTCACATTTGTTTGAGTTTGTATGTGACTGATTCTAGCTTAGCTTAGCTTAGCAACTACCTCCCAGTGTAGGAGGCTGAGAAGACAGTTGCTGAGAAAGCTTCATTCATAAAACCTAGCACACCATAGCAAAGATAGCCCTGTCCACAGAACTCCACTGTAGTGCCACCTGACACATCCTGTTCTCTCACTTAACTTCCCGATTATGCCCAGCAGCTACCTTCGCCTAACCAAACACACAAACACATGAACTCCGTCCAACTGGGTCTGCAGATGGTGGACCATCACAGACACGATCAATCAATCTATGAAGACAGCTGATCACAGTCACAGTTTCCCACAGTTACAGTCATCTAAGGGAAACTGGGAGAAGGATATGCTGTTTAGTCCCAGTGTAAAACTGAAGATTGTTATTACTGTGAAACTAATGCAAGCAGAAGGCCTTGATCCCTATGGAAAAAGTGCAGGCACTTAAGGCTGGCCTGCATGCAGTGCATTTCTGTAATTCTTCACCACAGATTCAGGATTGTTGAAACCATGAGCTGATTTATTTTATCTTTTATCTCCTTTTTACTTTTTTACCCTGTAAATATTTTGTAGACAATGGCGCTGTACTTAAAACAAAATATGAATGTGTTTACCAGCTGTAAATATCACAGAATGTTAATGAAGTTGTGTTTAAAACAGCATAGATCTTGTAATAAGGCTAATCACACTCATTCCACAAAAAAGAGAAATATTTGTACTTTTTATTTATGAGTTTGTGTCATATTTTAGTATTATTGTTTGTATGTTTTCTACTGAACAATTTAATGTTTTGTAGCTATGTAATAAAGAAACCAATGGATGAATTGTGTGGTTAGGAGGACCACTGCACTGGTCACCATCCTGAACACGAGGCATTCCACACGTGTAAATAAACGGGCTTTTCTAAACGTCTCTGACTCCTGAACCCCTCTCCACTCTCTTCATCTCCAGCTCTGTGTGTGTGTACGTGTGTGTGTGTGTGTGTGTGGTAGATACAGGATGTTATTGATATCTTGACAGGAGTCAGCAAAATAGATATGATAGTACCTCTGGAAGCACTGCTGAGAGTGTGTGTGTGTGTGTGTGTGGTTATTTGTGAATATTTGTGAATATGTGTGCGCAGTGCAGACCTGTTCTTGGGTAGAATGAACCTTGTGCCATCATTTGCGGATACACATTACACATTTGCAGACGCACACTACACAGTACATACCATCAAACACAGTGGGATAGCTGGTAATGACAGCCCCATACCAGCATGCATGTCATGGACTTGAACTTCTGAGTTATGTACGTATGTGTGTTTAGACGTGTGAGTTTAAATGTGCACGCTACCACCAGCAGCAATGAAAGTGTGTGTATGTGTTTGTGAGTGTGTGTGTGTGTGTGTATCTACACGTAACAAACCATTTTCATGTAGTAAGCAGGTGACATCCCTTTTCTGAATTGATATGAATTTCAGAACAAAAGACCTAACAAGTTAATCAACTAGTCCGGCACTCATCTTGCATCCCGGCTCCTCCAGACTCTCTCTCCCACATATACACATGGCTGTCACACCACAGGCTAACACCATCATTATTCCAGTGGATTTCTGACTGTTGGGACATGCTCAGCTACTCTGCCTTTTCCTGCTCTTGAGTTTCTCAATCAGGCCTTTAACCGTAAACAGCCCTTATTATGGACTACATGGCCCATTGGAGCAGGTCTCTCTCTCTCTCTCTCTCTCTCTCTCTCTCTCTCTCTCTCTCTCTCTCTCTCTCTCTCTCTCTCTCTCTCTCTCTGTATCTATCTATCATTCTTTATCTCATTTTCTCTATCTCTTAGCTGTCTCCTCTTGCCTTGCCTGTCACAAATCAGACACGCACCCCTGCAGAAACTTCCAGACGAGCACCCTCTAGGTTCAGCTGCGTGAGAGAGAGGCTGAGACTGAGCGCTCATCTCCAAGCTTGCATGGAGCAGTCGGCCTCCCTCAGGTGTGTGTGTGAGAGAGT
>NC_063196.1:8852554-8862554 GCF_017589495.1 Alosa alosa
AGGCAGCGCTGCATGGAAGGCACTAGGGTTAGGTCAGGGTTAGGGTTACGGTTCGGTGCTTTGAAGTCGACAGTCGCAGCGCTGCCTTCAAGTCGACAGTGGGGGCTTAAAACACCATCGAGCTCATTCAGAAGGGGAAAAAAAAACACCCTCACCTCCCGTCCTCCCTCACTCATCTGGCCACACAGGAGAAGGTGCAGAGGGAGGAGGTGCAAGGAGACAAGGTGAGGAGATCCGGGGTTATCTTGGAGGAACACAGGCAGGAGAACAAACAGCCAGGTCGCAACCTGATCCCCCATCCTGTGTGGCTTCCTCTCCCAAAGGGGATTGATGGGGGGACATAACCCCCTCTTTACAGCCAGAGCTTCATTGGGAGAGAGGGGGGTGGGGGGTGTAAAACAGCAGGGGGTCAACACGGGCTAGGTCACCGACCCGTGCTGGAGTCCTGTTGATAAAGTCAGCAAAGCAGTCCGGCTTAATCTGTTTGGGGTGCCTGAGCCCTCATGATAAGGTCAGCAACAAACAAGGCACTCCGCCGGAACCTTCTTTTGGGACGCCGCGCCCAAGTGTTCAAAACATCCACTCATAAAAACAAACACGCACAAAAAAAACAACCACTCACCTTCAACAAACAACCCTCTATAGTGCCCTCCATAGTGAGTGAACACCGTACAGCGTACAGATATTCACTAAATGGTGTCCTATGCAGTGAATGAATATGTTCCTAAGACAAAGCAGGTCTTCATTGCAGTCACTAGCTCGGTTTACATGGACACTGTTATTCCAATTAGAATCGGAATACTGGCTCAATTGGAATAGAAATGATACATATAAACGCCTTGATTGGAATAAAACTGCTGATCCGATTAGAATTTTAATCGAAATGGAAGAGGTGGTGTATTCCGTTCTCATTCCAATTTAATAGCCATGTATACGGTCAATCGTACTGCCCACTGTAGCTTCTCAAGCGAAGCAGCAGCGGCTATTCCGATCAAAGATTCTAAAGCACTTGAGAGCACCTGATCGGAATAAAACGTGCCCCATGTAAACAGGTAACACAACATTTTCATTCGGAATAGTTTGATTGGAATGACAAAACAACTGTCCATGTAAACCCACCTACAGGAAAGGAGAGTGTCGTAGGAGGGGACTTGAACACATGGACCCAGCTGTCTGTTGTGAACAGGGGGATTGACAGTGGGGATAAAGTGGCTCCTATGACATTCACAGAGATGAGGTGATGGCTATGCAGCATCTGCCTTCATCAGCAGACAGGTGTCATCCACCTCCATGGCATAATAGATCTGCAACCAAACTCTGGCTGAGTGCCTTCTCTCCCTCTCATCTAGCTCCATCTCTTTCTCTCTCGCTTTTTCTGTCTGCTTTTCCTCTCTCTCTCTCTCTCTCTCTTTCTCTGTCTTACAGTTTTTTTTCCCTTGGGGCTTTTTTTATGTCTTGTTTTAACCTTTCGTGGGTTTGCTTTTTTACTGGTAATCAAAGAAACTCTGTCTCTCCCTTTCCCCTCAGCTCCATCTCTCTCTCCATCTCTCTCTCTCTCTCACTTTCACTCTCCATCGCCCCCCCCCTCTCCATCTCTCTATCTCTGTCTCTCTCTCCCTCTCCCGTCCTCATTTTTTAATCTCTCTCTCCATCTCTCTCTCTCTCTCTCTCTCTCTCTCTCTCTCTCTCTCTCTCTCTCTCTCTCTCTCTCATTGTGCCGTTCTGTCGGCTCATGCCCACAGAAAGAAAGGTCAATGTGGGAGAGAGCTTGAAGTGAGACAGAAAAGAAGGGAGCAAAGGAGTGGTGGAAATAAATCAAACCTTCCATACGACAAACGTCTCTTTTCCACAGGCAAGGACACGTCTTGTCAGAGGTTGATGGAGGAGGGGGGACATTCTGATGATGATAGACGGCTCTTCAACTCTTGTCAACCACCGCCCTCACACACAGACACAGGCACGCTCACACACACTCATGCACACGCACCACCCTCCTACCCTCACATCTTGACATGCTGAATGAACCCCCACAGCCCATCAGGATGCCCACAGTGTTGGAGCAGTGGTGGAGGGTGGAGAAGCTTGGTTGGGTGAATGGAGGGGGTGGGGGTTGTTGCCGAGGCACTCAGTCCTCATGGATTGTTTTTGTCACGGATTTCGTTCTTTCACCAGTCAGGTGTTTCTGTGTGTGTTTCACGGTACAGTAACAATACATCAAGCAGCTCATCGCTCTGTAACATAGGGACTGTGGGATGTGTGGCCGTTGGGATGGGAGTGTCGTTTGGAAGGAATTTGTGTGTGTGTGTGTATGTGTATGTATGTGTGTCTGTTTATGTTTATAGTTCCTAGAGAGGACACTTTAGGGAACTCATTCCTCCATTGAGGTAGCGCCTGACATAACAGGTGTTCATTGAGGACCGCAGTGGACGAGACCAGACAAAGACCTGGATCACGGAATTAAGATAACAAGACGCAGATCCAGTAATTGTCCTTTCGGCCAGAGTGAGGCATTTGAATTGAATTATGGCTGCTATAGGAAGCAAATGAGGAGTGACTTACAAACAGACAGACAAACAGTTTTATCCCATCCCTGACATGGGATAAAACACCTGACACACACACAGACACACACACACACCATCCCTGCATGACGTAATGGAGAGTCGATTGTAACGTGTGGAGGCTTGTTCCCGGCTTCACAATAGGGCTTGATTTCAGTCAGAGTAGAGGGCAGACCAGACGCCATGGAAAATCCTCTTTATTTTCATGCATCCTCCTCCTCCACCTCCTCACCTTTCCCCCCTCCTCCTCCTCCTCCACCTCCCCCTCCTCCTCACCTCCTCCTCCTCCTCAGAGGCTGGTTATGGTGAGCGGCATGTGAGTCCTCATGGCACCGTACAGTGTCCAGCTTTTACCGATAAATCAATGCAGGGTGTCACCAAGGTGGCGGTCGTCACCGGCTTGCTCCGTAATGCTGCCTGACAGGCCACTCCCTCCCTCTCTGTATCCCTCCCTCTCTGTATCCCTCTCTCTCTCTATCCCTCTCTCTACTCCTGTTCTCTCCCTTTCTCTCCCATATACACCATTCACTCTCTTTCTTCAGCTCTTTCTCTAACCTTCTCTGAGTTTCTCCCTTCCTCGATGTCACAAATGTCTTACATACTACCCTCTCTATCTCTCTTATTCACTCCTTCTCTTCATCTCTCTCTCTCTCTCCATCTCTCTCTATCTCTCTCTCTCCATCTCTCTCCATCTCTCTCGCACACATATACTCCATTTTATCCCCCACTCCATCTCTCTATCCATCTCAGTCTCTATCTGTGGCTTTCTATCCCTCCCTTTATCTCTCTCTCTATATATCCATCTCTCCATCCCTCCCTCTCTCTCTCTCTCTCTCTCTCTCTCTATCCTTTCTCTCTCTCTCTGGGTGTTGTCCCTGACTCCCTGTCATTTGTTACCTCCTCCTAATGGTGCCTAAACGCTGCCATTTAAAAAAAGCCAGGCCCTTGAGCACGTGTGCACACACACACACACACACACACACACACACGAACACACCCCAGTATAATTAATAGGAGCCCAGCTGCACCAGCCTGCATGGGTACTAATCAGGATTAAGGGCTGGTTTCAGGGTGATCTGTCACAATGACCATCACATGTCCCCCATAGCATACAGCATCCATAGATCTACACACACACACACATGCACAAACAGTACACACACACACACACACACACAGTTCAAACATGGACAACAAATAAACAGTTGCAGTTTTGTAGATTACATGTAGCTGGTTAAGAAAGGCTCTGAAATCACCTGGGTCTGGTTTCCAGAGTGGTACATAATGTTAAGAACGCATTTCCTAGTAATTCTTTAATGTAAGTAAATATAAAGTAATTCTTTCTAGGTAGCAATCCGAAACTGTCTGCCAAATGTGCAAATGGAAATAGAGAAGTACACAAAACACACATGCACATGTCCATTAAAATAGCCAATCAGTCATGAATCTCTGCACTGTTAATGCAAATGGATGTCTTATGCTCAAACTTACACCCACACATACTCACAAACAGGGGTTACGTGTCAGTAGAGAAATGGATACAATTATCCATGAAATGAACGCTTGCTCACTAACACACAAACATGTACACACATGAAGTGACATGTAGTACACACACACACACACACACACACAAAGCGTCTGAAACGCTGAATGATGGGAGCGAGCGCGGGCCATAAGGGTGCCTTTTTTAGCCGTCAGCGGACCTCTTAGTCGTGATTACACATGATTAATACCTGTCCCCAGTCCCAGCTACTCATTACTCCCCACTCAGTCCCCGCGGAGCCCAGCCCGGGGAAGGGGGTCGGGAGGGGGAGGGGGCGGGGCCTTTGGGGCCTGTTTGTTTTTTATCCTCTCTTTTCTTTTTTTGCTTTTCAATTTAGGCTTCAGAGGCAACATGACAAATACCCCCCATTCCCCACCCCATACTCCCCTCCACCTTTTTCTGAGGGTTTGTAACACAGATGGGTGTCGCCCCACACACACACACACACACACACACACACATAGAATCCAAAAAAAAATTCATTTCTCGCAAACCACAAATAGTCTGAGTACACGCATACTCTGAGTGGCGTGTGTGTGTGTGTGTGTGTGTGTGCTTGTGCGCATGCACGTGTGTGCATGCGTGCGTGTGCGTGTGTGAGCATGCATGTGTGTGTGTGTGTGTGTGTGTGGAGGTTAAAAATTGTACGATGGCTATTGTGTTGTCCGGAGCAAAAACAGATGAGTTTACCGTTAGCTCTCTTGATGGGAAAAGGCCACGTGGTGAGTCAGTGTGATGTTGCTGCTTGGCCGAGGCAATGGACTGTTGTGTCGGGCATCATTACTCTTAACTGACAACAAGGGGAGGGTGGCGATCTTATGGGCGTTTGACTCTGAACCCTGCCAAGTAAAAGTGGTATAAAAGAGCCAGTGCTTAGGAGAACACTGTCATTTTCCATCTGTCTGCTGGGTTGGTCTGTGCCTCATCATTGTCGACCAGGGCAAAAGGCTTTAAATTTTTTTTTTGTTCGTTTTTTAAAGAGGGACAACTGAATGAAATTATTTGACTTGGCAGAGTGTGTGTGCGTGCGTGTGTGTGTGTGTGTGTGTGTGTGTGTGTGTGTGTGTGTGTGTGTGTGTTTGCAGCAGCAGACCAACCCTTAACTACTTAGTTACATAACACATCACACTTGCACCCTGAAAGCCTTTCTTTAATGCACCACACACACCAACGCATGACTTGCACCCTGAAAGCCTCTTTTTAATGCACCACACACACCAACGCATGACGGAAGGGACTTCAGTTTCACATGTGACCATTTCCACCCCATAATAGATGCATGCAGACGACTACCCACACATGTATTAACTAGCAGTTACAAAAGTTCAAATGCACAGACACACAAATACACACACACACACACACACACACACACATAACCAGCACACAGCAGAACAGATCCACGGGCATTGTCCAGGTGGGTGAATGTGGGGGATATATTGTGTTTCTGATAGCCTTATGGTTATCAAAGCTGTGTTTTAACACCAGCAACATAATGTGTTGCAAAACATAAGGATCAGTGTCATATTTGGGATGCATGTTCCTTGACAATAAAAATTCATGTTCTGCTATTTATTGAAATACTGTTATTAACTAGTCGGCAGATTCTTTTCCATACAGCATATAGTTTCCAAGGTCAGAAACAGGCCACTTATGGAATGAGAGAGCCAGGTGGACAGGACAAATCTGCCAGTTAGCATCCCAATGGTCACATTTTCTCTCTGTCTCTCTCTCTCTCTCTCTCTCTCTCTGTTCTTCTTCTTCCTTTTTCTCCACATTCATCTCTCTATCCCCATGTGTCCGTCTCTGTTTCCATATGTATGCCTCCCATTCTCTCATGTCTCTTCCTGTCTCTCTCCCTCTCTCTCTCTCTCCATGTCTCTATCTCTGTTCTTCCTCAGCTGTTCCACTCGCTGCTCTCCACTCCACTCTGCCCTTCTGCCCTATTGATGGGGCCTTTGGGGGTGGCTGAAGGTCTGCTGGGTAGATTGGATGGAGGGAGAGAGAGAGAGAGAGACAGAGAGGGAGAGAGAGAGAGAGACAGAGAGGGAGAGATGGGTGATGGGACCTGCCAAGGCCAGAGGACAACATCAGACTCTGGCTCCCACGGCGAAGCTCCGTCATTAATCAGCTCGTCACCTTGGCCAGAACAGAGGAGGGGAGAGCAGAGGAGAGGAGAGGAGAGCCACTACTCCTCAGGGCTCTCTGGAAAGCAGCGCTCCTGCTGAGGTAGCACTGTCTCTGCACAGGTCATCGGCAGAGATTTTAACGAGGTCCCGGTGCACTCTTCAGCACAGCGCGATGGAAAATCCAGAATCAATTAAACCACCATTCTTTACATTATGCAATTATATTCATAGCTGCATTGTGCCTACGTGACTTATAAGTGTCCCCATCAGAAACATATTAAGTGAGCATGTTACAGTAATGGCAGCTTCTCATGCTTTTATTTTACTCCTCTTCTGATGGTGTGGTAGCTGTTTCACAAGTGTTTCTTTTCCTTTATTGAGTATTTGATTTACTCTTTCATCTAGTTTTGAACGCATGTCTTAGTTTCTAGGCTCTATGCTAGGCTACTGCATGTGTATATGTGTGGGTGAGTGTCCATTGTATATGAGCAAATAGGGTGGTATTGGTTCAATTTTCCTTAAGGGGAAATAAATCAGATTCTCTTTCAGATCATAATGGATTTTTTTTGTATTTACATACAGTATGTGAAAGCCTGTTCACATTTTGTAGCCACGGTTTAAAAAGGAGCAGAAAGCAATGCTAACATTTTCATTCTCCCTGGGAGATGAAACAATCTAACAGAATGAATGGTAAAACAGGAGAAAATAAAAAAGGAGCCAAAACAACATTCCTCAGCGAGCGAGTAGGAGGTCCGAGTAGTTGTTATTCACTCATGCTCAGACGAATACGACATTGGTCCCTTATGTCCCTGGCCTCCTGTAGGGCTGCCTGGCAGTTTGTGTAATTGAATTCATTAATGGATTAAGGGGCCTCTCGGCAGAAAAACCACTCACCCATACCCCTCCCTTGCATAACTACCACCCCCAAACCCAGCTGCACACTGGTCGTCTTTGTCACGAAATCCTGGGGAGCAGGACCTGAGGCAAGAGCCTTGTGTTACCCAGTTACTGCCCCCAGAATGTGGAAGACGGCAGCACCTCTAGCCTTCCTCTTCCAACCCAACAGCTCCTCAGGTTGCTAACTGCACTTGTTGCTTTAGCAATTACCCTGCAGCTAACCCCTAACAATGCCATGGCAACCACATGCACGTGGCCTCATAACAGTCGGTCGCCCGGGTGACTGGTGTGAGGTCAGAGGTGAAAGACCTTTCTGACCTGTTGGTGAGTTGTCAACATGGAGCCTACTAATAAAAGTCAGATTCTCCCCTTTTATGAAGTGCAGGTGGAGCGACGTTAGAAGGGGGTAGGGCTAACCGAAGCCGGATGGAGTGTGAGTCCCAGTGGGTTTGTATGTATGTATGGGATGACCTGGGATAACACAGGCACTAGAGAATGTCAATAAAAATTCAGGCGGATGTCTGGGCAAGAGGTTCCAGGGCTCTGGGTTCCTCCTGCGAGGTCTCCGTGGAAATGCTGCAGGATTCTATTATACCCCTTTGTTGTGCTTCAGGGCCAGTTTTACATCTAAACAGGTAACCGTGGTGATGAATGTGAGCATCGACAAGGAATGGTTACTACACAGATGTACACACTGGCCTGACATGCATTTATTACCTGAGGCTAACATAGCAGACCAGACAACTAATGATAGCACATAGCTTTAGGTTAGCATTATGCAAAACATTCATCAATGTGCTTCTCTTTGTTGTTGGCGATGACGTTTTCTTAAGGTGATGTTGGGGGGCAGAGACTAAATGGTCTAAATGCTGATATAAAGGGTTACCGGGCGACACAGCATCACTGTATGCCCAAGGCTACCTATCCTGTTCAAGATAATAGAAATAGATGTATACGGTTTCCTTTGTGAACTTGATGATGCCTAGACAATAAATGTAAATTAGAGTGAGAGTTCTCCACCAGAGGCAAAAAGAGGTTAATACACAAGCAGAACTTACTCCACTACCCACCACACACACACACACACACACACACACACACACACACACACACACACGTCATCTGATTCTAGCTTATTAGTATTAATGAGCTAATCAATATTTATGCATCTGATGTTTTATTCATCATAATGTACCCTGATGATAGGTGTGTGTATGAAAGGATGAAAGGCTATTATTAATATCATATTTCTCATGATAATATCATGGTGTGGGGAAAAGGGGTCTGTTTGAAGACATGCACAGCGATGCCGGCCACTCCATTTGCTTAGAGTGAGAAAATGTCAGTGCATGCTATTTGTTTAGGTCTTTTTTGTCTACCTTCCAGTTTTGTTTTTTGCTGTGTTGGTGTGTTGACAGTGATTTGTAGGAACGAGCGTGAGAGCTAAGGACTCCGCTTGTGCTGCTTCAGCTCTACTCCAGCAGGCCTTGTTTGCTGCGTTCAAGCCCACCAGGGTGACAGATGAGCTACTGCAACATAGACGGCAGTTCTGCTTTTTCAAAAAAAAAAGAGAAGAAAAGAAAAACTTTCATCTTTTCGTCTGCTTTCTTTTCCTCCTTTCTTTCATCCGTTTCTACAACCCATCTTTACAACTTCTTTCCTGTTTTGCTTTTTCACTGTTAAGGCATTTCAACATCTCAAGTATGGTGTGGGAGGTACACAGGCACCTTGGGAGTTTTCGTCTGGCCTCTTGCATAGACTCAGAAACCTAATATTTCCCTGGAGCTCCTACAATACCTGTGAAAGGCCTCAAGCCTGGCAGTGAATTGTGGTAGGGAAACCCCTTCTGTTTTTTTGTGGTGCCCAACATAGTGGGCTGAGCCCTTTACAGCCAATTGTTGTGAATTCAGAGAGTAACCCAATTCCTCAAGGCCCAGTTGGGCCTGTTGAAGTTGAGCCGCTGTCATCGTCCGTCTCTCTCTCACTCGACCAAGGCTAGACATGGCGCAATCTCTCTGAGCATTTCTCCTGCAGCCCTGTTAGGCAACGCCGTAAATCCACAGCACAGCTGTTGTAAAGAGGGATTTAGAATGTCAGGTAAGGGCTCTTCATGTCAACCTCCCCACCTGTACCGGGGGTGTTTGATCCCCTCCCCACCCATGAGGGCTTCATAGTTTGGAGGTAATTAAGTGAAATGAAAGCTGGTGGTTAAGGTATTATTATGGCACGTAGGGGAACGTGGAGGCGGGTGGGGATTTCCACAGGTAACTGGAGACGGGAAAGAGCACAATCAGACATGGCACTGCTGGTGCCGGTACAGTGCTCTCTCTCTCTCTCTCTTCTTTCTTTCTCTTTCACTCTTTTTCTCTCTCTCACTCTCTCTTTCTCTCTCTGCTTTCCTCCCTCTATCCCTTCCTTTCTTTCTTTCTATTTCTCCCTCTCCCCTTCTCTCTCAGTTTGGCTTCAAAGTTGTCATTCCTCTTTTTATGGGACACCAATACTTTGCGGGTTGGTGGTTTGCCTGACAGTGTCATAAATGATCTTTTAGAGAAGTACACCTGCAACATTAACATTTATTGTCTGCAACACTAAGGTGTGTAATTGTATTTATTCCCTTTAGAGCCTTTGGGTGTTGGAACTTGGAAGCATACAGATGTATTTTCGCTGTTTACATATTCAGGTTTCAGTTGCACATAATTGCATGAAGCAACACTTTTTGAAATGGAGCTTGATTTTCACAACTGGTTGTCTTAAATTTCAAAGATACAGTATATGTACCCTGCGACCAGAGTTACTGTGCAATTTATAGACAATATATTGGATTCCCATTTGTCAGCTTGGCACTGTGACCTCAGGACATATTGGGC
>NC_063196.1:8867554-8872554 GCF_017589495.1 Alosa alosa
GGCAGTAGTAATGCAATATTTAGAAAATGTACTCTTGTACTCTTGATACTCAAGTACTTTAAAAACAAGTACTTCAGTACTTTTACTTAAGTAGACATCTGACTGTTGTACTTTTACTTGTACTTGAGTAAAATTTAGCAAAGGGTATCTGTACTTTTACTCAAGTAATGAAGCCATTACTCTGTCCCGCCTGTGTGTGTGTGTGTGTGTGTGTGTGTGTGTGTGTGTGTGTGTGTGTGTGAGAGAGACACACAGAGGTAAAGACTGTGTGTGTTTGTGTGTGTGATAGAGGAAGAGAAACTGGAATGGCAATGGAAAATTGCATTGCATCCAACAAAGCCCTCTCTACCCCACCTCCCCACAGACACAACCTGCAGCATGGGTCTTACCATCGCTGCACGCATGTCTACCGCCTACTGCAAAGCAAGGAAGACAAGGCAAGTTTATTTATTTACTGCAAGGCAAGACAAGGCAAGTTTATTTATTAGCTGCAAGGCAAGGCAAGTTTATTTATTAGCTGCAAGACAAGGCAAGTTTTATTTGCTGCATTTCATACACAGGCGCGATTGAATGTGCTTTACATAAACAAAGACAAACAGTAGTAGATAATAGTAAGGCATAAAGGCATAAGGGGTAATATCAGTCGTAAACATAAGTGCAGAGCCTGTGCTGTGCAATTCCTGCTAAGTGGGCAACGCACGCACACACACACGCACACACGCACGCACACACCTGGTGCATTTGAGGAGGTGTGTTTCTGCCAGAAGGTTCTGGAACAGTAAGCCACTGTCTCACCACAGTGTTCTCAGTGTGATGATGGGCATTGGGGTCTGAGCCACCATGTTTGTTTTGTTTGATTTGTTTTACCCATGATGCACTTCCACCACTGACCCTGGTGATTTGGCAGGTGCTGCTGCTGGTTGTTGTAGGTGGTGTAGGGTTTGGGCCAGCATGGGGAAAGGCATTCCTCAAAGGTACACACACACACGCACACACTCTTATAACTGACTCTGACTCCTGCACTGTCCTCTGGATGGTGTTATTGGGAAATAATGAGCAATTCATGTGACTAAACTAGACCAATGAGGTGCTATAACAACAAAATAATGATTTGATTTGTAGGGAGAGCCTGGGCTGGTGGAAATATATAGACCCTTTCAACTGCATGAACAAACAGGTGCGTTCCTAAGGCATTTCCGGTGGCACAGAAAACAACAGCTAATGAGCTAATGGTAACTTGGGGAAGTTTAAGAGTCTACATGTTGTAGAGCATTACGCTAAAGTCCAATTCATTTTCATTTCAAAGTATCTGTGTTGGTTTTGAACGGTTCAACCCTCCAGAAACAGATTGAAATGGTCTATACTGTGTGTTCTGTATTTTGAATTGAAAAAAAAAAATATGTGGGGGCAACCCCAGGTGATAAAAGTGCACAAGCGTGTACATACAGTAGATCTGATTGTAGTAGCCATTTATGAAATTTATGTTTAAGTTCATGTAATGACCCCTGCTGGCAGAATGATGGTCTTGTGACCTTGGTGGAACTCAAAGGATTAAATCATATAGTGCATCGTTAGACAAAGGAAGCCTTGAGTTTGTTGGAAAGTTTGTAAACGCCAGCAGGCACACAGTTTTTAATTGGTTAGAAGATTGATTGCGTTGGACGGATGGATTAGCCTACTGCTTTAGTTTACCATATTTTTGTTTTGTCATGGAAGTATTTTGAAATCACTTTATTTCCTGAGATGAACTAAATATATGTCTATCCTGGTCGAGCCCCTCTCAGCAATTTGTCATTGACGGATTTCCTGGTTAAATATGAATGGTCTCATTTGTCATTTTTTACACTAAACCATTTAGCAAAAACTTAATTCCAAGTGCACAGTAGTATTGCACATATATACATCTCTTCCCTATTTGTGAATGTGTCCTCTGTGCCAAACCCATGACCTTGGTTGCCCTTGACCCTGGTTAGTACCTTACTGGATGGACCCTCTAAGCTACAGAAAGACGAAACACATGAGCAAATGCAGGATTTGTCATTGGGTTTTCAGCATTATGTAGCTTATCCATCTATATATGACTGGGGTTTATCACAGTGGCATGTTCCTGAGATTACAAATCATCCTACACCAATCCTGATTATTCCGTACATCCCTACACACACACACACACACACACACACACACACACTCACACACACCTACTGCACACACACACATATAAACAAATATAAACACACATACACACTCAAACACACAAGCAAGTACACACGCACACACACACACACACACACACACACACACACACACACACACACACACATCCCTGGTTGGCAACATTGACCCCTACTCAACCATGGGAGATTTGCTTTTGAAAGAGCATCATCCAGAATCAATAAACCAAGCAAAGCTGCAGTCACCCCACAGACGCATTAACCTGCAGACAGGAGAAAGGAATGAGGCGGTAACTCAGTTTATGGCTATATACTCAAAGCACATCTCGTCTCTGTGCACCTTTGAATACATTGTTTTTTTTTGTTTTTATTCTGCCTCTATGGGGTGTATTTGCACCTACAAATATGCCCACTATGGGATAAAGCATTTGTGTGTGTGTGTGTGTGTGTGTGTGTGTGTGTGTGTATGTGTGTGTGTGTGTGTGCAGATACACACTAAGCACCCACCATGAAGCCCAGTGGGATAGCTGGTAATGATGGCCCCATACTGCTTTGCATGTCATGGGCGTCAGCCTCTGAATCATTCTCTGACTACCCACCCACCGCTCAGCAGACACAGCAGCAGAGCATGCTGGGAGGACAAAAAGGCCCATGACATCCCCACCATCCATCCATCCCATGCTGTGTGGATCCTGTTCAGGGTCTGAACATCATGGGTCCTAATTTAAATGATGGACAAGGTGCACACTGTCTAGCAACAAGCAAGGTTCTTGTGCATGAACTGTAGCTATCGTGTGGCATGTGGGAGCACTAAGTGACTCATCCCATAGACAAATCACAACGAGCAGAAGACGGAGCTTGAAGAAGGATACGGGCCATGCCACCACGCAATGCGACTCCATCATGATGGAGGAAGGATACGGGCCACGCCACCACACAATGCGACTCCATCGTGATAGAGGAAGGATACGGGCCACGCCACCACGCAATGCGACTCCATCATGAGTAAAGTGGGGGGTGGAAGGGGGGGGGCATGAGAGCCAGGAAGTCTCCCGCCGAGCCGCCCCCATTTCCAGATAAGTGACAGGAAGCTAAAGATATCCCCAACCCACCATACAGGAGGGAGGAAAGGGCAGTGGTGGACATTTTGCAAGTTCAACAAACGGGATA
The DNA here is from genome assembly GCF_017589495.1 of Alosa alosa. Lineage (NCBI taxonomy): Eukaryota > Metazoa > Chordata > Actinopteri > Clupeiformes > Clupeidae > Alosa > Alosa alosa. The sequence continues at coordinate 8,870,899 of NC_063196.1, forward strand.
ATTGAATCACCACCGACTGTTCTAAATCAGGCAAATTTATGAACAGCCTCGTCTCCCACACAGACAGGCATTCATTTGAACAATGCCCACGTGGGGTTATTGTGATGTATCATACATCTGGAACCATGACAGTCAGATTCATTACAGCCAGGGCCATTCGATTAGGCGCGTCCTCTCAGATGTATGTTACACACGGGGGGAGTAAACGGGTTTCGGGAGAGAGGGAAGGAGAGAGTGATGGAGAGAGGGATGGAGAAAAGGGATGGAGAGAGGGATTGATCCGGTCGTGCTGATGTGGTCGTCAGTCGAGAAGGGCGGGCAGGCGAGCCAGTAGGTGGGCGAGCGAGCGAGGGACAGGAATTGTGAGATGCGGTGGTCAGATTGTGGGTCGGGTTTCTGACCAGGCTCCCGGAACTAGAGGAGAGCCTGATGGGTTTCTGTCAGACCATGCACGGAGTCGGGTGTCCATCTTCTCTTCCTCTCTCTCTCTGCCTCTCCATCTTCCTTGCAAAGAGTATGTTACTTTGGTCTCGTTATCTCTCAGTAACTCTTTGTTTTCTGACATTCTATCATCCTTTCCCTCTCTTGCCCCTCTTTTCTCCTGCTCCTCTTTTCCTGTCTTCTCCACAGGAGGTGGTGTGTGTGTGTGTGGTGCTGATGGATCTCCCCCCTGTGCCATCTGGAGGGTAGGGAGGAGCAGGGGAGGGTAGATGGCTTGGGGGCATGTGTGTGTGTGTGTGTGTGTGTGTGTGTGTGTGTGTGTGTGTGTGTGTGTGTGTGTGTGTGTGTGTGTGTGTGTGTGTGTGTGTGTGTGTGCGTGTGAGAGTGTGTGTGAGGGCTGATTATATGTGGGGGTCTACAGGCCTCCCAGGTTGGGGGTTCCCAGGTTTGGTGTGTTTCAACCTGCTGGACCCTGAGGGCTGCCTCTGTCACTCTCATCACGTCACTCCTCACCGCAACACAAGACGGAGATGAACACTGGCATGGACACACAATCTGAGTGTATGTGCCAAGCGGCAAGATTTGATACCAAACAATTAAGCCAACATGGAAGTTCCAAAACCTGCAGTGCCCTGAACATCCATCGAGGGCCCCCGAGTGAGTCCATTTCCATAGACCACCATGTTAAAATGTCCCATTTCACAGTAAAGTGACGTAAACAAAGATGGCGGACCAATCGCGTCACTTACCTACTTACTTTGCCTGTCAGCTAGCAAATCAACCGTGGCAGCGCTCATAGCTTCTTATTTTGAGCTTTACAACCGCTCTTCAGAAAACCTATCATCACAGTGACATGACAGAGGGTTTGTCCACTTATTTATGCCATCTATGGTATGTGCGCACACACACACACACACACACACACACACAGAAATATGTACACATTCACATGACTATACATAGAGTACCTACACATACACACAAGACTATACATACACACACACTCAACCACACACACTCATTGATACACAAAGACGGGGATGAAGCTGGCATGAAAACAGCGAGAGCCAACCTGTCCCGTGGCATCAAGGAAGCAAAAAAGGAATACATTCACAAGATAACCACCCACTTCAAAGACAGCAGGAACGCACAAAGCCTATGGCAGGGCATTCAGGCCCTCACGGACTACAAGCCCGCGCCACAGAGCTGGGAGAG
>NC_063196.1:8877554-8977554 GCF_017589495.1 Alosa alosa
CAGGCTCGCGACCGAGTGAATGTGTCAGCTGATGGACACATTTCAATGTTTTCCGCGTTCTCTTGACATCTGTCTGATTTATAAACCGTCTGTTTGAATCAAAAACCGTCTGGTTAGTGAGTGTTTAGTTTAGAGAGAGTGAGTGAGTGAGTGAGTGTGTGTGTGTGTGTGTTCATGTTCATGCATAAAGTCATGTGTACATTTGTACATGAAAAGGTGTGCATGTCATGTTTGTGTGTATACATCCATACTGTATGTTCATGCATTAGGCCATAAGGCCATACATACACAAATGTACATTAACTACTAATGTATATTCTGTCAGATTTCCTCGATATGAAAGCCATTTCATGAATAAATGATGGCGCTTGCTGATACCAACAGGTCTTTAAGATGAGGTCAACCTATAGGCCCGCATTAAACGCATGGAGAGAACGGCTTCCTCTTTGTTTGGGCAGTTAGAAATGGCGGGTAGTGACATGGACATGAACCCCGGGAGAGTGTGCCCTGCTAAGGTCATAAGGTCATAAGGTCAGCAGAGGTGGGGAGGGACTGAGATGTGTCTTGGCGAGTCTCCTTATGTAATAAAAAAGTGGTGTGAATCCTTCTAAACTCTGTGTTTTTCCCACTGAAATTCACTCCATCTGTCTACTGTTTCCTGCCTGCAATCATGGATGAAAAACATTGTTTTTTAAGTCGAAATTTAAATCTGCCTTCCCCGAAGGCCTTAATATTAGATAATAAACATATCAAATCTTTTCCAGACGTTCATCTGAAATTGGTGAATGAATAAGGAGACAGAAGTTATCGGTTGCTCATAAAACCAATTAAGGTTTATGCAATCAGATTTGGTGCATTCACAGCAGGATTACGACGTACTGGACATTCTATTTGCTCTATCGCAAGAAAAGATATATATATCTGTCAAGTCAATGTCAGAGAGAGGCAAAGCATAACAAAGTGTATACACCATGATGAGAATCTCTCCTCTGAGGGAAACAAGGGATTTTTTTTATCTCTGTGAGTCTCTCTCTCTCTCCATTCCTCTCTTCTCCTCTCCTGTAATTACCTCTCTCCTTTGTCTCTACACACAGAAAAAAAAAGGTTCTTAACTGGTTCTTCAAAAGGCTCTATGGTTCTCAGAAGAACCACCACATTTTCAAGAACCATTTTCTGCAGTGGATGGTTCTGCACAATTGCTATATGGTTCTTTAGTATAAGGGTTCTTAAAGCATTCCACACACACTGCCCCACCCCTTTTCAACTCCAGCCACAAGTGATTTCAACCGTCACTTTTCTGTCATGCATCTGACTGCATAGTAAGCTGTAGCCTACAAACTCTGCCTGCCATCATCATATCCAAGGTAAGAATTACAGTACTTTTGTGTGCCAATTGAAAACGGAAAAAAATAGAAATATAGCTTTTATTTTTTTTCACAAAGCCGTTAGTCATGTTAGAATTAGCTAGCAATTAGCTAGCGAGCTAACATCGCTAACGTTAGCGATGTTAGCTGTAACCTTTTCAGTAACTTACTTCACCATTATGTGGAATATCTGAAATGGTTCAGTAGTTAATATCATGTCTAGCAATATTCTGTCTGGGATGTCATTATGAATGTAGAGATTCAATGAAATATCAGGTGCAAGTAAGTTAGCTAACTTAGCTAGCACTACATTGAAAGTGACTGTTATCATGCAGGCTAACATAACAGACAGACGCATTTGGGGAATTTCGACTGGGGGGTAACCTGACCCTAGCCAGATTAATTTCGCTCCGCCTAGCTCCACTCATCCATCTGGAACCAATCCATTGAAGTGTTGCTTCAGAAGGCTGGGCCTAATCAAAAAATGCTTGCATATGATTGAATAAGCCACTTGTCCGTCATCTATTGACGTGCTACTTCAACCACTCACATCGAAGCCAACCCATGACGCTAATAACAGTGTCACAGTCGCTTCTACGCTATGTCACTATGAAACTCCCGCCCTGCGTCCTGATTGGCTGAACCATAAAGTCGGTTGCAGAAATCACTCTCAATGGAAGAGGTCCCAGATGGATGTGAGTGAAGCTAGGCGGAGCTATAGCGGAACGAAATTCATCTGGCTAGGGTCAGGTTGGGGGATCACCGCAATATCATGCGGACAAGTAGCAGCTGCTAAAGGGATGTTTCTGAAAGGTAGTGTTAGGCTACATAGCCCTTATTTGCCCCTTGTTTGAAGTATACAAACACACACATACACGTAGAATCGCATATAACATTATAATATGTGAGCATGTATTTGTGCCTGTAACTGTGTTAAGTTCACTGTGTCTTTTCATGTGTCTGTTTGTTGTTATGACTGGATAGTGGGCTCCAACTGTCCAGGTCAAAGTCGGTCTGTCCTGATGGTACATGCTACTTAATGATGTCTGGTAGCCATCGCTGCTGCCTTCAATGTGGTGTAAGTGTTTGTGTTTTGAATGTATTGTATTGTATTTTTTTGTTACATGGTGAGAGCTATGGAGTATGATATTGTGCATGCTCTAATTTGTTTGACACATGCGCTATGTAATGCAAATACAGAAACTAATCATGATTATTGCAGCTACTTAAATTAGTCTTGAATTAATTTTGCAATTTAGCCATTTGTTTACCATTGTGTTGGTGGTAATGTGAGCAGTGTTCTAAATATCTGCCAAGCTGATCATTATTTCAAGTAATGATCATTGACTGATCTTTATTTTAATAACTGTACAGCAACTCAAGTTATTGTACAGCATGCATCATTTTTATTTAATCCTATCTCTTATTGACATAGCCCTTACAAATAAACTGATATAAAGAATTAACATAGTTGGTGATGGTGGCAGGGAGCCAGAGGCTGGTACTGTACGTCAGATGGGGGATGGTCTATGTTAGGCATCAGAAAGGTGGTGTATGAGCCATATTCATTTTGTATTATTTTATTTAATTTTGCTCGGTGCCACTAGGGGGCTGTATGTGCTTTGTGGCTTAGCCAACCTCAGGTCAGCCCAGGTAGGCCATTTAACCTACAGGAAACCCAGACACAGGACTGTGCCTTTGTGCCTATGTGCCTAGTTTTTGTGGTGAGCAATTCGGTTTTTTATTTTGGTTACATGTATTATGAGTCAAAGTTATTGGCGCTGTATGATATGGAAGTAAAATAAACCTGCGATAGAATAGGAACAATTACTGAACTCTCCGTTTTTGCTATGTTCGAGCGCACTGGGCGCACGTCTAAACTTAATCCGCTGTATTAGCAACCAGTACTAGACTTCGTTTAGGACTTAGTCAGCACATTTAGGTCGAAAAACTGCTTCGATTTGGATAACCATCATCGAGAGGACGTGGACCTGTTACATTGTGGATTTAACACGGTTCGTTTGGAAACCACGGATGTGAGGTGGGCAAATGTTTGCAGTTGCCGATTGTTGATTGAAGCTGCACCGGAGTGAGCTACAGGACCAGGAATACCAGCATCATCGCACCGGGACAACATTCAACAAAGCCGGCCAGCGCTCGATTGGGGTATGTGGTGATCAGCGCTGATATTATGAATGGCCATGGTAATTTGTGTGCACACATTCGCATAAACCCAATGCATTGGTAGCAAACTCGCAACCGTCTAAAAATAACTTTGCGCGTCTAGACAAGTTGTTGCACAACACAAACTATTTTGCGGGCTCGTTGATTAATAAGCCAATTCACTTTGCGTGGTCATTATGGCCGAAGAGCAAAAAGGCCAACTTGGCCTTGAGACTGAACTTGTGGGTGCAGAGGTAAAATCTGTAACTGAAAAACGTGTGGTTAAATTAACACCCAAAGCTTTGTTGGAAAAAATAAGCATTTTAGAAAAGGAAAGAAAGTCTAAATTTTGTAAACTGTCTAACGCAAAAGAATCTATTGCTAAATTGATGGGTGATAAAGAGAATGTAAGTGAGGTTGAAAATGAATTTAACATGTTCAATGAGTTGTGTGACAAAATACATCAGGTGCATACATCTTTATTGGATTTATTGCCTGCTGATGAAGCAAGCAAACATGAAATATGGTACCAGGCTAAAATGTTGAATATCAATGAGTTTATTGAGGGTACAAATCAATAGTTGTATGACATTAAAGGTTGTCCAGCTACCAAAGTGGGTGATGATCATGATGATGATTTGCCAGGTCAAACTGAAACTCAAACTGAACAAACTCAAACTGTGCAAAGTGAAAATGTAATTGGACCAACAGAAAAACACACGGTTGTTGACAACACTTTAAAGGTGCATGAAAGGGATGGTCCTCAAACTGTTGATGTCAATGCTGGGAATGGAAATGAGGCTGATGCCTGCAATGGAATTGGAGTTGCTGGTGGAAAGGATGAGGAAGAGGAATATCAGATTCAAACCCATGACAGCATTTCAAATGTGCAGTCAAGGCACCATGGCTCAAGTAGCAGATCCTCAAGTGGCAGATCCTCCACTTCTTCAGCCAGACGCAGGATGAAGGCGGAACAGGCCGCACTCTTGGCTCGAGCTGCCGCTTTAAAGGATAAGCATGCATTGGAGGAGCAGGAGCTCATCTTGAGGAGAAAAAGGGAGCAGCTTGAGCTGGACACTGAGATAGCTGCCACTTCTGCTAAGCTAGCAGTGTTACAGGTCGGTAGCAGCGTCCATTCAAGGCAATCTAATGGAATGGCTTCCTACATCAGGAAAGGGGCTAGATCTAAGCTCCCGAGCACCCCTCTCAATCCACAGGCCTCAATATTTGTGTCTCGGTCCTCACAGCGACATGCATCTCTACCACTGCAAAGTAATGCATCTCTACCACTACAAAGCAATGCTTCACCATTAGCCACGCCAACTATCATGCCAAAGCCAACCGTCATTCAAGGCTCTCAACCCCCTCAGTTACAATCAAAGACAACCTTCAGTCAAGGCTTTCAACCCACTCTAGGCCAACAAGTGTTTCAACCCCTGCAAGGCCAAAATCAGACAGCAGGTCTCTACAATCTGCTGCAACAACAGAATGACATAACAGCTCTCCTTGTTCAAATGCAAACCTCGCAACTGCTGCCACGCCGAGATATTCCAATTTATGATGGAGATCCTCTAAGGTTCAACACATTTATAAAGGCGTTTGAGCACTGCGTGGAAGCAAAAACCAGCTGTAAAGGAGACTGTTTGTACTATCTTGAGCAATTTACTAGGGGGCAGCCAAGAGATATTGTGCGCAGCTTCCTTCATATGACTGCAGATAAAGGATTTGCTGGTGCTAAAAAATTGCTCAAGGAGCACTTTGGAAATGAGTTTAAGATAACAGCGGCCTACATGGAGAAGGTCACAGGATGGCCAAGTATCAAAGCTGAGGACCCCAAAGCGCTCCAAGCTTATGGACTTTTCCTCCGTGAGTGTTCTAACGCTATGGATGATCTTTAGTACTTGGAGGAACTTAACATGCCAGCAAACATAAAGATTCTGAGTCAGAAGCTTCCGTATAAACTCAGAGACAAGTGGAGAGCAAAGACATGTGAGATACTGGAGAAAACTGGTCGAAGAGCACGATTCTCAGACATTGTGAAGTACATCGAGCGCCAGGTCAGAATCACTTTAGATCCAGTCTTTGGTGACATACAGGACACTTCACCTGTTATCAAAGGAGCTACAAAAGCAAGCAAGTCACAGGTGAAACAACAGCTGAGAAGAAACAGCTTTGCAACACAGGTGGTCATTGAGGATGGATGCAAAGCAGATGCTCACAAGAATGAGGATGGATGCAGCAACCCAGATGGTAACAAGAAGGAAAAAGCTCAGAACAAAGTGACATCCTTTACCAAGACTGATTCTATTTCCTGCCTGTATTGTGCTGCTGGTAATCATGTTTTGGAACAATGTAACTGGGAAGAAAGACACACAGGGAGAAACTGGACTATCTAAAGGAGAAAGGTCTGTGTTTCAGTTGCTTGTGCACAGGACACTTGAGCAAGAATTGCGACAGGCGCATAATATGCAACAAGTGTAACCGAACGCATCCCAGTGTTTTGCACATAGAGAAGGAAAGGGTTACTCAGAAAGATCAGAAGGATGGTGAGCAGAAAAATACTGAGAAGTCAAATACTTCTGACAGCTGTACAACATCCTCCGCTTGTGGTCTTACAGGGGCTGGCCACTGCAATGGAATTCTTCCCATTTTGCCTGTTAAGGTGAAGTGCTCAAAGGGAAACAAAGTTATTGAAACCTATGCTTTTCTGGATCCAGGGAGTACAGGAACTTTCTGCAGGATTTTCTGGTGAGTGCTTCTATCCACTTCCCAAAGTGTGTACCCAGAAAGAGATGCCTGTCTCTACAGCCAACATAATTAGCGAAAGGGAGCTGAGAAAATGGCCTTATTTAGAGGATGTTAAGATTCCCCACATAAATGCTGATGTTGACCTGTTAATTGGCACAAACGCCTCCAAGTTGATGGAGCCCTGGGAGGTTTAACAGTCGTGAAGGTGAAGATGGACCCTACGCGATCAGAACCCTACTGGGGTGGGTAATAAATGGTCCGTTACGGGGAAGTAGTGACTGTGGAAGTGACCACCCTTTCGTTTATGTCAACAGAATTGCCATTGACAGAATTGAAGAACTAGCCAGTACAACTATGACTTCAATGAGCGAGCTTCTGCAGAACAGGAAGAAATGTCAAGGGAAGAAAAGAAGTTTGTGGAGATAATGGAAAGATCTGTTCAGCTTCAGAATGGACACTACATGTTTCAAATGCCTTTCGAAGGGAAAGATGTTTCGATGCCGAACAACCTCGGTGTTGCCATGCAATGTGTTCGTGGTCTGAAAAGGAGACTTCAGAAAGACGCAAGCTTTCATGAAGAGTACAACAACTTTCTTGCTGATGTCATTAGCAATGGCTATGCCGAAGAAGTACCGCAGCATCAGTTGGAGACGCCAACAGGAAAGGTGTGGTATATCCCGCACCACGGCGTGTACCATCCACGGAAGGGAAAGCTACGAGTGGTGTTTGACTGTGGAGCAGAGTACAAAGGGGTCTCGCTCAACAGTCAACTCTTGCAAGGACCGAACCTCACCAGCACCATTAGTTGGAGTTCTTATGAGGTTCAGACAGGAACAAGTGGCCAATATGGCAGACATAAAGGCTATGTTCCACCAGGTTAAAGTGGCAGAGGAACACCGGGACTACTTAAGATTCTTATGGTGGCCTCAAGGTAACCTGGAACAAGATCTTGTAGAGCATCGCATGACTGTCCATTTATTTGGAGCGGTTTCATCACCCAGTGTTGCCTGCCTTGCTCTTAGAAAGACCGCTGAAGACAATCAGGCCAACTTTTCAACAGAAGTGATTGAAACTGTCAACCGAAACTTCTATATGGATGACTTACTGAAGAGTCTGCCCTCTGAAGCGGATGCAGTCACCATGGTTAAGAACCTTACAACCATTTGCGGCAGAGGAGGGTTCACCCTCACTCAATGTATCAATAACAGTCGAGAAGTGCTTCAAAGCCTCCCAGAGGATATCAAATCCAAGAACCTGCATGAGCTTGATCTGGACAGGGATAAGCTGCCATTGGACAGAGCTTTGGGTTTGCAGTGGTGTATCGAGACGGACACTTTCAAATTCAAGCTGAAAGTCAAAGAGAAGCCGCCAACCAAGCGAGGCATGCTATCCATCATCAATTCCGTCTACGATCCATTGGGATTCCTGGCACCTCTAATACTCCCTGCCAAGCTGCTGTTGCAGGAGTTATGCAGGACAAAGTGTGATTGGGACAATCCAATACCTCCAGCTTTCCAGCAGAAGTGGAACAAATGGCTGACAGATCTTGAGAATGTGGCATATTTCAAGATCCACAGATGTGTGAAGCCGAAAGGAAAGGCAGAACATGGATGAGAGGGTTCATGTTGCTTTCTTATTTGGCAAAGCCCGAGTGGCCCCCCTGAAGCCTGTCACCATTCCCCGTTTGGAGCTCACCGCTGCTGTTGTTGCAGTACGAGTGGACAAGATGCTTCAATCAGAGCTCCAGCTTCCACTGAAGAAGACCTGCTTTTGGACTGACAGCACATCAGTTCTTAAGTACATAAAAAATGAGGACCGAAGATTTCAAACCTTTGTAGCAAACAGGGTAACCACCATCAGGGACAACTCGGAAGTTGAGCAGTGGAGATACGTTCCCACATCCCTGAACCCTGCTGATGATGCTTCATGTGGATTGAAGGCAGAAGATCTTGTGAAGCAAAGATGGATGGAAGGCCCGGAATTCCTACGGGAACCTGAAGAAACATGGCCAACATTTCCTGTGGATACAAGTGTCACTGCCGACGACCCAGAAGTAAAGTCTGACGGTCAATGCAATACTTGTTGACACCAACGCCACATCACAACTGATTACCCATTTCTCTGATTGGCAAAGATTGAAGGTTGCAGTTGCGTGGCTCATTAAGCTGAAAGGAACTCTGCTCAAACTGAGGATGAAAACTGGAAGATCTCTTGGAGGCCGAGACCTCCATAATCGCTTTTTGCCAGCAAGAGAGATTCCCCACTGAATTTGCTGCACTAACCTCTGGCAAGCCACAAGTGCCAAGAAGTAGCAGCATCCTCAAATTGGATCCGGTTCTAGAAGGAGGACTTCTAAGAGTTGGGGGACGGTTGAATAAGGCAGCAATCCCTGAGGACGTTAAACACCCCCTCATCTTGTCAAAAGACCAACACATCTCCGACCTTATCCTCCATCATGTCCATTTACAGCTTGGGCATGGAGGTAGAAATCATGTTCTTTCTGCTACAAGGAGAAAATACTGGATCACAAGTGGACCTACTGCAGTGAGGAAGATCATATCAAGATGCCTCATCTGTAAGCTCCATGGTAGGAAAACCGCTGAGCAAAAAATGGCAGACCTGTGGTTCCTGATCTTCCGCCATTCACTAACATTGGCGTAGATTACTTTGGGCCAGTTGACGTGAAAAGAGGGCGTAGCATCGTGAAAAGGTATGGAGTAGTATTTACTTGCATGACAAGCAGGGCCGTGCACCTGGAAGTGGCCTATTCTCTGGACACAGACTCATGCATCAATGCGTTGTGAAGGTTCATCTGTCGAAGAGGACAAGTCTCGCACTTGAGATCTGACAATGGCACCAACTTTGTGGGTGCAGAAAAGGAGCTGCGAGAAGCCTTAGCCTCTTTGAATCACGACCGCATTAAAAGAGACTTGTCCAAGAAGGGAATCAAGTGGAGCTTTAACCCTCCAGCTGGGTCACATCACGGTGGCGCTTGGGAGCGCATGATACGGATGATCAGGAAGATTTTGTGCTCTGTGCTCCGTCAGCAAACCTTGGATGACGAAGGGTTCCATACCGTGCTCTGTGAGGCTGAAGCTATGCTCAACGATCGCCCCATCACAAGGCTGTCAGAGGACCCCAACGACCTTGAGGCGTTGACGCCATACCATCTGCTACTCCTCAAAGGAAAACCAGTTCTCCCACCAGGACTGTTCGACTTTTGGAAGAGGTGGATCCGCGAATACTTAATGCTTTTACAGGAGCGTCAAAAATGGAACCAGGAGAAGAGGAGTTTTGTTCCTGGAGACCTGGTCATGGTTGCGGACTCCACAGCACCACGTGGGTCATGGATGCTAGGAAGCCTGGAAACCTTCCCTGATAAGAGAGGTCTGGTACGTGTGGTTCGTTTGAAGACCAAGACAAACACCATTGAACGACCCATAACCAAAATATGTTTGCTTAATGAAGCTAAAGAGTAATTGGTTCTATTGGTAACTATTTTTTTTTATAGCTCTTTTAAATTTGGGGTAAATGCTCTGGCAGACACAATTAGGGGCTGGAGTGTATGAGCCATATTCATTTTGTATTATTTTATTTAATTTTGCTCGGTGCCACTAGGGGGCTGTATGTGCTTTGTGGCTCAGCCGACCTCGGGTCAGCCCAGGTAGGCCCTGACATTTAAAACGAGACATTGAGAACTTTGAAAAAGCACTGGTAGTTTACTTACAAGACGATTTATGCAGACAGTATCTTCACGAAGTTTAGCGTTTGCAGCCATCTTGAATTTAGTCACGATAAGTCGAGCGACAAGTAAGAATGAACAGGTATGATAAGGGATCAGATTCCAAAAATAATTCAGTGGAAAAGCATGGATTCCAGTTTCTTCTAGTAGCAGCAGCAGTAGCAGAATCTGATCCTTTATCATACCTTTTCATTCTTACTCGTCGCTCAACTTATCGTGACTAAATTCAAGATGGCTGCAAACGCTAAACTTCGTGAAGATACTGTCTAACAGTGCTTTTTCAAAGTTCTCAATGTCTCGTTTTAAATGTCAGGGCCCTCGGAAGTCTACCAATGAAGTGTGGAGATACATTGAGCCTCGTAAATGGTGTAAAACAGTGATTTATTTGCATGGCTAGCCCGATGCCGAAGCACCACCATTGAAAAAGCTGTTGGTAGCATCGACTAACTAGCGCCAGATTTTGGAGTGCAGTGGACAAGCCGAGATGGGCTATGAGACATACGTTCACACTCTGTATCATGTTTCAACACACTTTAGGTCAATATCACACCGGAATTCTCCTTTAAAGGACATTTCATTCCCTGGCCATGGACTGTTTTAACCACTGAGCTCAAGCAGACGTCTCTGTTCCCACATGGCTAAAACAGACTGGGAAGGAGTTTCTTTCCTCAAGCGGTTCCACAAATGTTAAATGAGTGATTTAAAATATATATGTATTTAGGTTCTTATATTTGTAATGCTTAATAATTTTAAAAGTAAATATATAAAACATAAGAGTACAAATATTATATGTTAATATGATAAGTATTGTAAGTTGTAAAGGGGCAGGGATGTAATTGCAAAAGATTTTTCACAGATGATTGTTTTAATGTAAAAAACAAAATAGAAACAAAAGAAAAATGTTTGAATACATGTTGGTGGATGGGGGTTGCAAAAGATTTTTCATAAAGTGATTTTGTTTGATTGTAAAAAAAATGAAAAAGGTGTTTGAATACATATAATTTGAAAAAAAAAAAAACTTGTTTTTTTCCTCTGTACACAACCCTGCAATATTGAAGAACCACACACTAAAGAACCATTTACATATAAGCAAGAACCATTCTTATCTTAAGAACCATTTTTTCATGGTTCTGTAATGAACCAAATGGGTTTCTAAAGAACCCCTTTAAAAGAGGTTCTCCAAAAGAACCTTATTTTCTATAAGTTCTTTGAAGAACCAGAAATGGTGCCTTGAAGAACCCTTTCTTTGTGGTTCTTTGAAGAACCTTTGACGGATTCAATAAAATGGTTCTTTAAAGAACCTTAGTTTAAAAGGTTCTTTGTTGAACCAAAAATGGTTCCCCTATGGCATCACTCTAAAGAACCATCTTTGGTTCTGGTTTGCACCTTTTTTTTTCTTTGTGTATCTCTTCTCCTCTCCTCTCACTCCCTTCAGATTTTTAGTTTTTAGATTTATTCTCCTCTTTCTCTCTCCCCATCACCTCTCCCCCCCCCTGTCTCTGTCTCTAGCCCTGGGGAGGATGGGCAAGTAGTTTTTGAAATATGAAGTGGTAGTCTGCATTACAGTCTGTATGTATACATGGTCTGTGTGTTTTTAGCTTAAAGGAGAATTTCGGCGATTTTTCACATAGATCTCCGTTTCTCGAGGTCACCGAGTACTGTCGTTGTGAAGAAAAAAAGAAAACAATCGGTTTTACGTAGCTCGAGTTTCTGCAGCCAACAGCTAGAGCTGCCAGACAGTTTCAGTTTTACACTCTGGGGGCATGAACATGGGAACTCATGAACATGGCCCCAGATTGTAGCACTGTAGCTGCCTAGTAATTTTTTGTTTGTATCCACAGTACTCAGAAACAGAGATCTATGTGAGAAATCGCCAGAATTCTCCTTTTAAGGCTGTAATAGTTGTTGTTGTTATTGTTTTGCGGTGTTTAAATACATCAATACTGGTTTAATAAAGGAGTGTTAAGCCTCTCTTTCTCTCTCTCTCTCTCTCTCTCTCTCTTCTCTCCTATGGGAACAGAGCTATGAGTGTCTGCATCCACCTCTACACCCCATGTGTCCGACTGCAGGATTTCCATTTAAATTTCACACCTCTGCATGTGTGAGCCTAGAGACAGATGGAGAGAGGTGGAGAGAGAGAGAGAGAGGTAGAGAGAACTGCTGTAGAAGAAGGGTAGAGAGAGAGAGAGAGAGGTAAAGAGAACTAGAAGAAGGGTGGAGAGAGAGAGAGGTAAAGAGAACTAGAAGAAGGGTGGAGAGAGAGAGAGAGGTAAAGAGAACTAGAGAGAAAAGGGTAAAGAGAAAGGTGGAGAAACAGAAAAAGAGGGATGGAGAGTGGGAAAGAGGTTATGAGAGAGAGAGAAAGGAGGGAGAGCAATGGCTCCGTGGAAGTGGTATATGAGCATACGTGTGTGGGTATGCGTCCACATCAATGCTCCTGGCCAAATAGACCTGGTATGTGTGTGCCTGTGATTGATTATTGTGTGTGTGTGTGTGTGAGAGAGAGAGAGAGAGATAGACAGACAGAAAGAGAAAGTATGTAATTGTGTGTGTATGTCTGTGAATAATTGTGTAAATGTGTGTGTGTGTGTGTGTGTGTGTGTGTGTGTGTGCGTGGTGTCGATAAGGATCGCTCGGCGAGCCAAAGCTTAATTGCTCATGAGGAGGGGCTCATTACGGCTCCTTTGCCACACCAGCTGCCTGGCGGTGACAGCACACACACACACACACACACACACACACACACACACCTCTCGCTCTCGTTTTTAATTCAGCCAGAGTAGGAAACAACTGCAGGCCATTGATTTGCAATTAGGCTTATTTGTGAGCTGCTTGCTCTTTTAGCAGGTCCTTGAATCCACAAGGGGTGGAGGACATAGTGTGTATGTCTGTGTGTATAAGAGTATGGCGTGTGTGTGTGTGTGTGTGTGTGTGTGTCTGGGGAGGGGAGTGATTGACATGGGGGAGAAAGGAAATTGGAACTCTCATGCCTGTGGCTCTTATGGACTCTCTCCACCCTCCTCCACCCATACACCAAAAACGTGCCACAGAGAGAGGCTTTATTATTAATGTCTATATCTGCCAGGCATTTTATCCTCACTCACACACACACACACACTCACACACACACACACACACACACAAACCACCCCCTACATTATCTAACGTTACACCTTCTACAGACAAAGACAGGCTCATTTGGTGAAAGGACTATTTCATGATTTGCGATCTGCTAAAGTCTTTTTTTACTTTCTGTAATTGTGCACTGGATGGAGCTGATGGCTGTCTTTGTGTTTGACTCACAGCTATATGGACACACACACACACACACACTACTTTACATTAATACACAGGATTAGATGTTAAAATCCCTTGTGCCAAAATCCAAGGTAAAAACACATTCAGAAGCCCCTGCTCAAGTTTAACTTTAAAAAAGCACACTACCCACAAATCCGCCAACAAATGGTCACAAACACAATATAAATGGCCCATCCAACAGCAGTATATAGTATGCGGCATGTCATTGGGGTTATCAAGTGGGCACCCTCATTCACCGATGTTTCGTTAAGTTGGGCCCACGACACCTCATGAAGGCTTAACAGTGAAACCAGCGTCCTGGAGACACTCCCCTCCATGCTGCCACCATCTTACCACATTGGCATGGTCAAGGTTGGCTTGGTTGGTCTGTCCCGTTGATGTGGACTGAACCATAGCCATAAAAACCTTGGCCAACCAACCATCAACCTAGGCACAGCCCATCACAAACAATAGAACTTCCACAAAACAAATTAGCCAGTTAGCTTAGCCAGTTAGCTTAGGCCCCATCGCAAACACAAAACAAATTAGCCTGTTAGCTTACGCCCCATGCACACACACACACACACACACACACACACTAACCATTTATGTATGTCCATGTTGGGGGTCCAGAGGGGAAATGTTTTGTGTGTTTCTGTGGTAACATTTTAATTCTTATGATTAATATTGTCAATTAAAAGTTTGTATGTTTTAGTATTTGCACACTCATGACATAGCACACATTGCACACATTCAGTCTGCTGTCAGGGAAAATGTCTTGGAGAGTATCTCCAGGCCTGTAGATGGCACCCTGGGAGGGAGGGACTGGGATGGGGGCAGGTACCATATACCAGAGAAGAAGGAATTTTGAATGCCAGTGTGCAACACCTGAACCTTGTCCGTTCTCTTTGTATTTTAAGATCAAGCAAGAGAATGTGGTTGTGCCGTGCCTCAAGCTCCCCTAGACTTGGAGGCCGGTAATATTTGGGGGCTCGCCGGGACGTGTGAAGTGTCATTGGACTGAGAGATCCTCTTGCCTGAGAGGGCGATCATCTTGGGAAGGTCATCCAACACAACAGGAAGGTGTGATCTACAGAAAATGACATCGTTGGAACCACTTCAAGTGCTTCTGTGGGAAATCCACAAAAAGCTCCCTCTGCTAAGCGCTTCCCAGTTGTACCAGTTAGCAGAAACCTTGGAGGAAAAGGGTGACTCATCACAACTGTATGAAATGTCTGAACCTCAGCTCTACTATTTTATCTCGGATTACCTGAAAAGCGACAAGCTGTTGAGTCTGGAAGACGCAGGTATGTCCCACCTGCTCTTGTTTCAAGATAAAGTCAATGAATTGATTGCCAGCGCAGAGCCACCTGGGCCACACGAACGCTTGAGTAAGGCCACCGGAAGAACTTCAGCAATACAAGAGACTGCAAACATTACTTCAGCCCAGGTGGACAATGTGGTACATGCCACCTTAAGTACTCCACATACAGACTTTGGGGTTGGTGGGGAGTTAAATAGGTCAAATACTCAGTTTAATATGCCAGACCAATGGGTGAAATTTACTGATGTTGCAGCTTTTTTACCTCGCAGGGAATTTAAAATTCAGGGGGGGCAAATATCTGACACAGGCTCTGAAATTTCATATGTGCACATTTGCAAGCAGATTGATGAAGGTATTTGTGATGGTTTTACTGAGTCTGAGGTCATGAGGGCTGTTGTGAGGGTGACAAAGGGGGGGACATTTAAAGATTTACTCACTAATAAGGATGACATGGCAATAACTGAGTTAAAAAGGTTTCTGAGATCTCATATTAGGGATAAAAGTTGTTCTGAGTTGTTTCAAGAATTGAGTAATGCAAAGCAACAGGACAAAGAAACACCTCAACAGTTCCTTTATAGAATAATGGCTTTAAGACAACGAGTGTTACTTGCGTCACAACAAAATGATGCTGAATTTCATTATGACAGGAGGTTAGTGCAAGGGGTTTTTCTTCACACACTCTACCAGGGATTAACTGACAGATGTAGTAACATCCGACAATATTTAAAACCCTTTGTATCTGACCCCCAAGGAACCGATGATGTTCTTTTAGAACAATTAACCAAGTCAGCCTGTATTGAAGCCGAAAGGGCAAAGCGATTTTCTGCTGTTATAAAATCCAGGCCAGTCACAGTAAATGCCAATCAGCAGTCAGAGGGTGAACAGGGTAATCAGCCAAACTCACAAGCATTAATGGACAGTGAAATACAAGCTAACCGCACGGCTATTATGCAGTTGACAGCTCAAGTACCAGCCCTAACCAAGAACATGGATGGTGTCTAAACCAGGAACATCAGAACCCCTATCTACAGGTACCCAATCTCAGTGGAAGTTCACAAAAGGAAAATGCAGGGAGTGTACTCGACAAAAACTGGATAAATGCATCCACTGTTTTCGCTGTGGCCAAGGTGGACATCGAGCAGTAGGCTGCCTAAACAGACCAAAGTCGGGAAACGGGGGGAGGTCACAGGAGCGAGACGACCAGTGACCAACACAAGCCTGAAGTCCCCCGTGTACATCCAATCAGCTAGTACTGTGACTCCAAGTCTCATTGATGCCAAAATAAACCCACCCAATGTGAAAAAAACAGCTCAATTGATTGGTGGCAAATGCCTCATTTCTTGTGTAGTTAATGGGGTTGAGGCCCAGATGCTATTAGACACAGGGGCACAAGTCAGTGTGATTGGGGAAGATTGGGTCAAAAGGAATCTACCTGCAGTAGATATTCAGCCGCTTCACCGTCTGGTTACTGAACCTCTGTATGTGATTGCAGCTAATGGCTTAAATATTCCTTTTGAGGGATGGATTGATGTGCACCTGGACATTTTAAGCGTGAGTCAAGGACAGATAGCCATTCAAGTTCCTTTTTTAGTCTCCCAAAGTTGTTTGGACAACCCCCTGCTGGGTGCGAATGTCATCACTGAGTTGATTCGGGAAAATTGTGAAACGACTGGCAATGTTAACCTTAGTGCTCTTCTTAGTGAGGCCTTGAACATCAACCCACGTACTGCTCAAACCATCGTCTCAGCAGCTCAATGCCAGATTATAGAAGAAGTATTCCCTAATTGTGTGGCGAAAGTGGGTAAGAAAGGTCTTGTGATTCCCGCCAGGAAAATGGTTGAGGTCAGGTGCAGGATTAGAGGGTGGCCTGAGGGGGGAGCTATGTCTTTTGAACCTGCCACAGAAAGCCATTGGCCTGATGAGCTAGAGCTCTTTTCAGCCATCATTGATGTTCCTGCCGGCCTTTCGAAACTGGTGAAAATCCCAATCCAGAATTCTTCCCAGCATGATGTTTACTTACCACCAAAGACTATTCTTGGTCAGATCGAGGCAGCTGCTTCCATCTTGCCCGTGTCCTGCTTACAGCAGGATCCCCCTGTTGCAGTTGAGGCGCAGTCAGCTTCAACTTCCAGAGAGACACCAGTCAGAGACAAGTGGCATCCCCCTGTGGACTTATCCCATCTCCAAGAAGAGGCACAAACACTAGTCAGGGAGGTCCTGAATGAAGAGTCTGATGTGTTTTCTAGAGGCGAGGGTGAAATAGGTTGTATACCTTCTTTGAACCTTAAAATCCATCTTAAAGATGATATCCCTGTTCAGAAATGCTATAACTCAATTCCAAAGCCTCTATACAAAGAAGTTAAAGAATATGTACAGTCTCTTCTGGAACGTGGCTGGGTTAGAAAGTCAACATCCCCGTACTCGTCACCTGTTGTCTGTGTACGAAAAAAAGATTCCACCTTGCGCCTCTGTGTAGATTATAGAGAGCTCAATCGTAAAACCATCCCTGATAGGCATCCATTGCCTCGTATTCAGGATCTTCTTGACAGCCTCGGGGGGCACTCGTAGTTTTCAATTTTGGACCAAGGCAGCGCATATCATCAAGGCTTTATTGATAAAGAATCCCGTCATGCTACCGCTTTCAGCACCCCCTGGGGGCTATATGAGTGGATCCGCCTCCCATTTGGATTATCTAATGCGCCCGCCTGTTTCCAGAGATGTATGGAAGGTGTCCTTGAGGGGTTGCGTGATGAATGTTGCGCCCCCTATCTTGATGATGTTCTTTGCTATTCAAAGACATTCACAGACCACATTTCAGACTTGAGGCGAGTGCTGGCTAAGTTGAGAGAGAGCAGTATAAAATTGAGACCCAACAAGTGTGAACTGTTTAAGCAGCAAGTACGTTACGTAGGGCGCCTTGTCTCTAGTGAAGGAGTGAAGATGGATCCCAAGGATGTGGAGGCAGTCTTATTGCTCAAAGAGAGGCGGCCAGCGAATGTTGGTGAAGTTCGGGCCCTGCTGGGTTCCCTTGGCTATTATCGCTCCTTTATTCAAGATTTTGCCAGATTAGCAAAACCTTTATTTGAACTCCTGCAAATTCACGGGGAAGGGGTTGCGAAAACGGCTGCATCCCAGCTGGTTAAGGGGAAGCCTAGTCGACAGTTGTCCTCCAAAGCACCAATTCATTGGACACAAAAGCATAGTGATACTGTGGCAAAATTGGTAGATATGTTGACTAACCCACCTATTCTAGCTTTCCCTGACTTTACCTTGCCCTTTGTCTTGCATGTTGATGCTTCTAATTCTGGCCTGGGAGCAGTTTTGTATCAGCACCAACAGGATAAACTCCGTGTGATTGGCTATGGCTCAAGAACACTCACGCCAGCGGAGAAAAACTACCATCTTCACTCGGGGAAGCTGGAATTTTTAGCTTTAAAATGGGCCGTTTGTGATAAGTTTAGAGACTACCTATATTATGCACCTTCATTTACCATTTATACAGATAATAATCCACTTACCTATGTCCTCAGTACAGCAAGGCTGAATGCAGCGGGGCATCGTTGGGTAGATGAGCTGGCAGATTTCCATTTTGATATCAAATATCGCCCAGGAAAGATAAATGTGGACGCAGACACTTTATCCCGATTCCCTGTTCCCTTTAGTGATGTCACAGAATATACAGAAAGCCTGCCACATGACATCATCTCGGCTGTATGGCAAGGGAACAAGGCTACTGAGGAAGAAGAGGTGCCATGGGCAGCAGTTTTGCAACTCTCTAATGTTACTGATGGCCCGACTCTAGATGTTCCAGTATTTCCACCTCAAGACATAAAAAGGGCACAGCAAGAGGACTCGGCAATCAAAGAGATATTGAGGTTGAAAAACAGAGTAGAGAGTCCAAGCGCAATAGACAGGAAAACCCTGTCGCGAGATGCCAGGAAACTGATGCATGAATGGAATCGCTTGAGCCTCGATGGCGGAGTATTGTATCGACAAGCAGGGTCCCGTCGTCAGCTTGTTCTACCCAGTCAATTCAAACCAGTTGTCCTGAAATCCCTACATGATGATATGGGTCATGTGGGTGCTGATAAAGTGATCCAGTTAGTCAGGGAAAGGTTTTACTGGCCATATATGCAGCAGGAAGTAGAGGACTATGTCATTCGAAAATGTGCATGTATTATTCAGAAACGCCCCACTGTCCCAGATAAGGCACCCATGGGTTCCATCTCATCCACAACACCTTTTGAACTTGTGGCAATAGACTATCTTCATTTAGAACCGAGTGGAGGGGGTT
This sequence comes from Alosa alosa, assembly GCF_017589495.1. Lineage (NCBI taxonomy): Eukaryota > Metazoa > Chordata > Actinopteri > Clupeiformes > Clupeidae > Alosa > Alosa alosa. The sequence continues at coordinate 8,896,487 of NC_063196.1, forward strand.
ATGAATATATTCTTGTCCTGATGGACCATTTTACTCGATTTGCCCAGGCATACCCCACCAAAGATAAGTCGGGAAAAACTGCTGCAGAGAAAATATTTAATGATTTCATTCCTCGTTTTGGATTTCCACACTTTCTGGTATCTCGCACTCCCGAACAACCCCTTACCACCCCCAGGGGAACCCTGTAGAGAGGTTAAATCGTACGCTACTTCAGATGCTTCGTTCTTTGGCAGAAGAGAAAAAGACACAGTGGAAAGACCACCTCCCACACATGATCCATGCGTACAATTGCACTAAACATGAGGGAACTGGATACTCTCCTTATTTCCTTGTTTTTGGCAGGCCACCACGCTTGCCAGTTGATTTACTTTTCAACCTTAACACAGCAAATCATGGTGAACTTAGAGATCAGTTTGTGCAGAAATGGGCCACAAGGATGCAAGAGGCATATAAGATTGCGGCAGAAAACAGTCAAAAGTCCTCTGCTAAAGGAAAACGTTACTATGACCGGGGGGTGAAGGGGCCTCCACTTCAACCTGGTGATAGGGTTCTTGTAAGGAATCTGTCAGAGAGGAGTGGCCCTGGTAAGCTCCGTAGCTATTGGGAAAGGAGTGTGCATCGAGTTATGAGTAGAGTGGGAGATTCAGCCAGTCCGGTGTATAAGGTCCAAGCAGAGAATGGTGAGAAAACTATACGTACATTGCATAGGAACTTACTCTTGCCGGTGAACAGCTTGCCTCTGGAGGAAGAACTGCATTACCAACCTGTGGGGAGAAAACCTGTAAGGGGGAAATCGAAAGGTGACCCGAGGGGTGATGAAGTGGGCGAGGGAGGTTCTGAAGATTCTGATGAGGAGCTCACTTACAATTTTCGTTCCCGACCCGCCAGACATGTGGGGTTACAGCCAGACTTACCCGTGACGATCCAAGAGAGACCTCAGTCTAACCTGAGGGCTGCTGCCAGAGAGTTTAGACCTGAGGAAGGGCCAGAGCTGCCAGTAGAAGAAATGACACTTGATCCAGTCATTGATGAGGACCAACTAAGAGAAGCCCCAGATGTCCCTGATGTGGAAGATCCAGTTGACCCTGAAGACAACCTTCAGGACCCAGGGGAAGTCCCATTCCAAGAGGTGGAGTTGAGAAGATCTTCACGCATTCCAAAACCTAGAGAGGTGTTAACCTATACTCATTCTGGACAGCCCACTTACCAACAGCTAAGGCCTGAGGTCAATTCAATTGTGTATAACCCTAGTTACCTAATACAAAATGATATAATGGCATACCCAGCACTTCCTGGAGTGGTTTACTACCCAAGACCAGTACTTTGGAGTTATTAGCTTCTTCTTAATAATACATTGGATGCCAGGAGGCATCTCTTAAAGTAGGGGAGAGTGTTGGGGGTCCAGAGGGGAAATGTTTTGTGTGTTTCTGTGGTAACATTTTAATTCTTATGATTAATATTGTCAATTAAAAGTTTGTATGTTTTAGTATTTGCACACTCATGACATAGCACACATTGCACACATTCAGTCTGCTGTCAGGGAAAATGTCTTGGAGAGTATCTCCAGGCCTGTAGATGGCACCCTGGGAGGGAGGGACTGGGATGGGGGCAGGTACCATATACCAGAGAAGAAGGAATTTTGAATGCCAGTGTGCAACACCTGAACCTTGCCATGTCCGTTCTCTTTGTATTTTAAGATCAAGCAAGAGAACATGGTTGTGCCGTGCCCCAAGCTCCCCTAGACTTGGAGGCCGGTAATACCCACATAAAGAAAATGGTACAGGGACACAAATATTAAGGATGCAGTAGCCTACAATATATGGACCAATGGCATACAGCAGGTCTTCACTGTATCACTCAATAAACATTTATACACAGACAGACACACACACAGACACACATGCTGAAAGCTCTCACACAGAGACATATCCTGAAATTCTTTTCACACACATACTGTATGTGCACACAGACCCATGCTAAAAGTAATAGGTTGGTGAGGTGTGTGTCTTGTGTAACTGAGTGAGCTGTGAGTACTTCTGCTTACTGGCAGTGCAGGTTAGATCAGTCTGGCACACTGCTCTTCCCTGTGTGTGTGTGTGTGTGAGAGAGAGTGAGAGGGAGAGTGAGTGTGCGTGTGTTTGTGTGCATGTGTGTATGTGTGTGTGTGTGTGTGTGTGTGTGTGTGTATCTGTATCGGCTGTCCGGCTTTGATAACAAACTGAGATGAAGTCATTGCACCTCACTCCTTTAGGCAGTGAGGAAGTAAGTCTCTGTCTGTGTGTGTGTGTGTGTGTGTGTATTCTTTGTGTGCGCCTTGTTTGAGCATGTCAGGGTAGCACTGTAGAATAAGGGTACAATTCTCTACCATGCTTAAATTAATGCAAATTTCATGATGATTTATTGAACGATTTAATGAACGATATGTCATGGATTCTTGTTCAGTGGTGCTCAGTAATGAATACATCCTATGTGGATAATCCCACTCTGACACCAGACGCGACCTGGCAACCTCGGGCTTAAAAGGCTACACAGTAGTCTCTGTAGTCGCTATCTGGGATTGAGGTTTATTCACTGCATAGTGCTCTATACCCACGGGCTAACAATTAATGTTAGAAGCAGCTGTGAATTAACATACTTTAATTGACGATGAAGTGAATGTGAAGTAACAGTTGCTTAGTTCATGATGAGCAACAGGAATTCATAATATACCTGCCACTAATGTTATCGTTAAATAATCATGAATCTTGCATTAGTTGAAACATTATTTAAGCGTATGAATAGTATCTTGTTATTACTCATTATAAAGTGTTACCAATTGTCTGTGCGTATATTTGGGTTTCGGCCCATATGATGATGCTTTACATGTATAGCATTTCATCTGTATGTCTGTGTGTGTGTGTTGCTGTGTATTATAAGTACCTGAATACATTTACATTTATTCATTATGGCACCACACACACACACACACACACACACACACACACACACATACTCCTACAATGGAGGGCAGCTGAGTTGGAGGCCCAGCAGCAGCCTGGGAGAGAGTGTGCTGGACGAGCTGGTCCTAGCGGTGCTGGAGAGCCAGAGCCCACGCCACACACTCAGCTGTCCCACCACATACAGCCTCCACTCTGCTGCTACTGTAGGTACCGGTGATGCTCCGTCCGATCCAAAATAAACGAATGCTTAAATGCTAAAACAATACTATGTTTCCAGTGTATTTCACAATCCTCTGTACAGCTCACCTGTAGGCTAAGCTGCTCATCAGTTCATTACACAGCTCACCTGTAGTCATGTCATCCATAGTGTCATAAGACAAGGTAGGGTAGACCTACAGCAACACAATAATTTCACATGACACAGTTTGTGTGTTGACACACACATCTTCTGTCTGCTAAGTCTTATACCCAACAGGATACATAAAAAGTCTTACATCTTTTTTGTTCTCTTATTTATATATATTTATATATATATATATATCTTGTCCAATATATTGACTACTACTAATATGTAGGTTTTTTGTCTTTATTATTGCCTGAATTTGGCAAGCAGCACTTAGAGCTGCAAACCCAATTGAATCAGCAGAAAGTGACTACTCCTCAGTGTGTGTATCCATGTGCGTGCGTGTGTGTGTGTGTGTGTGTGGGGGTATCGGTGTGTGTGTGTATGTGTATGTTTGTGAGTGTCTGCGCGCGTGCGCATGTGGGCGCGCGCGCATATCAGCAGTGTTTTTCTCGACTCCCTGATGCTCTTTTTCAGACCCAGGAAATGAGGTCTCAGTGATTCACAATTCTCCTCGATTGTGTGACAATGTTTTTTATTGGATGGCATGTCCACTCAGAAAACTTCATACCCCATCCCTCAGTTCACACACACACACACACACACACACACACACACACACACACACACACACACATCTTCATTGTCATTCCTATCATAAGTAGGCTGTTTACATACACAGACACACACAGATACACAGCACACAAAAATGCTCATCTTCCTCCAGTCCTCACAAAGAGGCTTTATCTTCAGCGAGAAGCAGACGAGGACAAACTGTAGGAGTGTGTGTGTGTGTGTGTGTGTGTGTGTGTGTGTGTGTGTACGTGTGTGGGCTCAGCGCTCCCACCTGAAAATGCGCCGTTTTCCGCTGCGGTCATGCATCTTATCTGACATCTTCATTTCTCTCCTCGGCGGAATGCGGCGGAAAGAGGCGGGCTGCGTCTCCTCACCGCCACTCGTGGGATCTTTTTGTCTCTCTCTCCCTCCTCGCCAATTTACCGCCGAGATTAGCGGCGTATCCGCCCTTCGCCTTAGCCGTATCGGCGGCAGAGAGAGTGCTGGCTTATCATCGCTAACGTTGTCACCCGCCTCACCGTCCCCACACACACACACACAAAACAGGTGAGAGCTCTCAAACAATGGATTTCCTTCTGACGGATGAGGTCCATACCTCTTCCTCTCCTCCCTTCCTCCTCTCCTCATCCCTCCTTACTATGATGGAGAGAACGAGGCCTTCTCGCTCTCTCTCTCCTCCATGTCCAGGCTGATTATAATCGGCCTAATTGAGTATATAAGATGGATTCCTGCATAGAATGACAGGGAGGGAGAGACAGATGCAGAGAGAGGGAGATAGAGAGCAAGAGCGAAGTAAGCAAGATCGATTTGATCCGCAGAAATGGGGACTTTCATGGAACGTTTCTCCATTTCCTCTTTCTATCTGCCTGCCTGCCTGCCTGTCTGTCTGTCTCTCTGTCTGTCTGCCTGCCTGTCTGTCTGTCTCTCTGTCTGTCCTCCACATACTGTATGTAGCCATCATGGCCTCTTCTTGCCCTCTCTCATCCACACATAGATTCATCAGAACTCTCTCCCACATGTTTGGTTCTTGGAGGCTCCTCTTGCGTGCTGTCCTCCCTACACATGGTTGTCACGGGTCCTTTCGTCTCACTGTCCATCCTCAATAGAATATTCGGTTAACAAAGTAATTTGTCCTGGTCCTTCCCCCCCCACCCCCAGCACATGCACACTCATGGTTGCTGAGGATAGGCCAAGTAAAAGATTTTGCCCTTTTTGAAGGACTTTTATTTTTTATTTATTTGCCTGATTTTGTTTGCTCTTGATTCCAAAGATGTTATTTGCAGAGCAAGCACCCCCCTTGCCCACTGTTGGTTCCCACCATCCCACCAGCATGTTGTAACTCTTGTAACAGTCAAAGCTTCTCTGCAGCCTGGTTGCCAAATGAGTATGTGTCAATCAACCCTGGATGCCAGACCCTTTCCCACCGTACTTCTCTCCCTCTCTCTCTCACACACACGCACACGCACACACACACACACACACACACACACACACACACACACACACACACACACACACACACACACACACACACTGCCCCTCCCCTTAGCCTATCTCCAGTGACCTGTCCATCTTCGACCCGTGCTGCATTGTCATAAATCACTGTTGGTGACAGGACCACATCAGCACATTTTATTTTCATATTTATTTATTTACTCACTTATTTGTTTGCTTATTTGTTTGTTTGGCGCCCCCTCCTCAGTGTGCCCCTCTGCACATCCCTCTCTTCTGGGGGAGGTGGAGGATCCCCTGTCACTCGCCACTCTTCTGGTCTCCTCTCGTCCGTCTTTAAGAAGATGAGGAAACCCCCTGGGGAGAGCCAAACACAGTTCAGAGAGAGAGAGAGAGAGAAAGAGGAAAGGAAAGAGATAAAGAGAGAAAGGGAGAGAGAGTGAGAAAAGGAGAGAGAAAGAGAGAAAGGGAGAGAGAGAGAGAAAAACAGCTGAGAAGACTTCTAATTAGTGTCTCAACACTACTGTCATCTTCAAGGATAAGTAGAAACACACACACACACACACACACACATACACACTGAAAGCTACATCCTCAACTCAAAAGAGAGACAAGTAGTGGGATGGAGGGAGAGTGGTATAGAGATATTAGTATTAGATATTGGTATTAGATACTGTAGATAGATATATAGATAAATAGATAGATAGGGGATGGAGGTAGAGAAGTAAAGAGAGGGAGAAATAGAGCTAACTAAAGAGAGGGATAAATAGACTAGCTAACTTGTTTCAGATGTGCTAGTGGTCTTGAGCCCCTGCTGCACAGAAGCACAGTCAGGGAATCAGATCTGCCTCTGTGGAATAGCTCAACTTTATTTCAGTCATGTCTTCTTTATCTTTAGATTCACACACACACACATACACACACACACACACAAACGAATCCCCTCCACACACACACAAATCAGCCGTAGCTTATTTGCATACAGACATGCACACACACCCTCTGTGCTGTCTCCTAGTTCTTCTCTCTCTCACTGCCTCCCAGAGGGAGTTGGGGCACCATGCTGACACCAAAGGAGAGAGAGAGAGAGATAGACGTCTGTCCTGCTTAACAGAGAGAGAGAGAGAGATAGACGTCTGTCCTGCTTAACAGAGAGAGAGAGAGAGACACACACAAACACACAACCACAGAGACACACACACAGATACACACACATACAGACATACATGCACACACACACACACACAGACACACCAGCCATCGCTCTGGAAAAGAAGATCAGAGACTCTCTTTAGCTATGGGGGGTTAAGGTAAAGTCTGGTCCACACACACACACACACACACACACCCAAACCCTGTCTACCTCCCACATGCAGCCACACCGTGTGGAGGTTGTGCAGGCGGTGGCAAGGTTGTGGGCCCATCCGACGCCGCAGGTGGCTTCTGTTCCAGCTGCAGGTGGCTTCTGTTCCAGCTGCAGGCACGTGGGGCCAAGGTCAGGCTCTCCTCACTGTCATAGCTCACTGTCAACACTGACAAGACAGGAGGGAGGGAGGGGGATATCACACTGGAGAGTGGAGAAGGGGTGGGGGTGAGACTTAGGGCTAGTCCACACGTACCAAACCGATCTTTTTTTCCTCCGTCTTCCCTGGAACCGTATCAAGAATACTTGCGTCCAAACGGATTCATCTCAACACGACTCAACACGTTACTTCATATCCCAGGCCTATAGGTGGCACTGTTTCTGTTACAGAAATTGACAAAAGCTTGCGTGCTGCAGGCTGTAGGCAAAAATGGCTAGTGCAAGGAAACCAGAATTGTTTGTGTGGATTGATAGTGAACTGTTAACTGCAGTCAACTGTAAAACTAATAAACTTAATTTTTACGGTTTGTGAAGGGTATATTTTACGATATATGCATGTGCATACCTGTGTAATACACATGTGCAAACCTGAGTAATCGGTACAAAATGGATAGCTACATGACACTCAGCACAGCTGCAAATATATATTGTTTTTCCAAATTGCGGTGCCCACTGTAAAGATGAGTAATAATTTGACTGATGGCATTTCACTGCGCTAGGCCACAGATTTGCCTGCAAACAATGTATTAGGCTATCTGCCAGTGGCGACTCATAAGGGAAAGCCAAGGTCAACACTTTTATATTATTTAAATGGTAATTATTACACAGTAATTTTGTTTTAAATTATTAATTTATTAAGAAATACTACACATTTGATGCTGTTTAACTCATTTGTAAAAGGTGCACTGTCACTTTAAGCCCATTGTGTGCCACTGTCCACACGTTCTCATAATGATCTTTTTTACCAGCTCAATTCAAATATAGCCGACTCAAACATTGTTTGTGCCACATGTATAGCACAATATTAACAATGATAAGCATGATATTAAGTTGGCACAAACAGCTTTCATTCCTCTGGAAATAGAAGCATGTACGACATGATGCTTGCTTGACATTTTCTGTTTGCAATTAAAAGTGAATTATGAGCCTGGTAGCCAGTAGCCACTAGCCACCTAGCTAGCTGAGTGGAACGTGTTATTCATCGTCGGCATATCATGTACTTCATGTAAACGAATTATTGAATACTTCAAGACTCACCAGTTCCATTACACAAAGGCAAAGACAACTTCATATTCTTGTCCATTTTCCAAATAACAGTGAGTGCAGCCTATGTCAAAGTGACCTGGATCTCACAGTTTATAGGCTGGTGAGAACCGCATACATTCGCAATCTCCTAATCTCGTCTTTGTTGCCTTCATGATTTCCTTTTATACGTTTCTTATAATTAAAAGGAGATATCAATCATCATCAACAATGACGAGCCAGCTGGAACCTGCCACTCGTTTTCTCTCCCTCTCGTGTGTGCTCAGACGCATTCTCAATTAAATGCAGTAACATAAGTTGGATTGAATTGATTGATTAATTGAGAGGACCCGAAAAGTATGATCTTTAAGTAACATGCTGTTGGTGCATTTTGACATTGTAAACGTCCTCTAGCAAGAGTGCAAATCAGTTTGCAGTAAAGCTGCTATTTATTGGCTAAATGTTGGTCCTTCCTCTGTCTCTTGGTGCCCTACACTACAACAGTAATGCGTGTGGGCGTAGCAGTAGCACTGAACACTGTTCTCTGCCTGCTGTTTTTTTTAGTCACAGAAGTGAAAGCATCTCTGGGTTGACTGGTCCACGATCAGGAATTTTAGTTTTTGACTCGAGACATGTCAAGTCATTACAAGTCAAAGAGGCAAAGTCCGAGTCAAGTCTCGAGTGAATAGTATTCAAGTCCATGTCGAATTGCAAGTCATGCAGAATTTTATCAAGTCAAGTCTGAAGTCATTAAAATCATGACTCAAGTCTGACTCGAGTCCAAGTCATGTGACTCGAGTCCAGATGTCTGGGTCATGCAAATAAAGCATACTGAATTGAACTGAACTGAATAGAGAGAGGGGGAGGAAGGGGGTAAAGGAGCAGAGAAAAAGAAAAAGAGACAAAGAGATCACAAGAAAAGAGATAGAGGTAGGGTTGAGTGAGAGAGGAGGAGAGAGCCATCTAATGGAGATGTTTTGCTGCCACTAAATGGGAGATCTGCTGACTGTCATGGAGACAGGCTGCAGGGGGGAAGAGCAGTAGAGATGACAGTCACAGTCAGTCATGCACCAGTCCTGTGTGTGTGTGTGTGTGTGTGTGTGTGTGTGTGTGTGGCGTGCGTGCGATGCGTTAAATCGCGTTAGATGCGTCGCGTGCGTGTCGTGTCGCGTCTTGGCGTGCGTGCAGCGTGTCGCGTGTGTGTGTGTGGGTGTGACTGTCACCTATAATGTGTAGTTCTGGTTATTGACTAGCAATGTTTGATGTGTGTGTGTGTTGCGTGTTATAGAGGTAGAGTGTATGTATTTGTGTGTGAGCGTGCATTTGTTTTTATGATATGTTAGAGGTAGAGCGTGTGTGTGTGTGTGCGTGCTTGTGTGTGTGTGGTGTGTGTGTTTGTCTCTCTCTGTGTCTGCATGTGTGTGTGTGTGTGAGGGTGTTGAATGGCCTCCCCAGATGAATGGTGACGGGTCATGTGTGAGATCAGCCTCTTCCTCTGGGCGCCTTGTACATCTTCCTGACACACACACACACACACACACACACACACACACATACACACACACAGAGAGGTTGACTTCCTCACTGCCTAAAGGAGTGAGGTGCAGTGACTTCATCTCAGTTTGTTATCAAAGCCTGACAGCCGGTACAGATGCACAGTGCTAAGGCAACTCCATGGACACACATACTGTAGATCAACCACTCCAGAGGGTCACTGGCGTCACTGGCGTCACTGGAAACACACACACACACAAACACACACACACACATTATCTCACCTTGACCTTTTTACCTTTGACCTGATCTACCGTCAGGCTGTAAATTGTCTGTTGTTTCAAAGCTCTCCCTACCTCTCACCTGTCAGGTGAACACATAAAATGGTGATAAACATTGTTTTAAGGTCAAGTGTGTAAGAAAGCAACAATCACTTAATAGAATGTTCAGACACACTCCGACCTCACTGTGATTTGGGGTCAAATTGGCCCCCACCTTGAACCTCCATGCCCCCCCCCCCCCCCTTAGTGTTGTTTTCTCTAACACCCCATCTCTCCTGCTGTTTTCTCTAGCACCCCATCTCTCTCTTAACTCCACTGCTGTTTTCTCTAGCACCCCATCTCTCTCTCTCTCACTCTCTCTCTCTCTCTCTTTTCACTACTGTTTTCTCTAACATACAGTCTCATCTCTCTTTCTGTCTGTCTGTCTCTCTCACTCTGTCTTTCTCTCTCTCTCTCTCTCTCTCTCTCTCTGTGTTCTCCATGATGGATGTCCTCCATCTTTCCTGCATGTGCAGTCTCATTTGTATCCTTGGTGTGAGAGAGCCACTTGTGTAATCATAGCCGTGGCCCCCACTGCTCTGTGTGGCTCACTGCAGAACTGCTAAGAGAGAGCGAGAGAGAGAGAGAAAGAGAGAGAAAGGAGAGATAGTGAGAGAGAGAGAATGAGAGAATGATTTCTTTCTTCATAATTGCTTATTGTTGCATTCTATGTAATTGCTTTGGCAAAACATATGTATACATTTGTCATACCAATAAAGCTTTTGAAAACACTAATGGAAACTGAGTTGAGGGGGAAAAACAACTGAAAGGAAGTCAGAAAGAAAGAAAGATTCAATAAAGCTACTGTAGTCGTGGAAACGGAGCCCTCTCTCCTCTCCCTGGGGTGGGGGGGCTAAGGGGAAACGGGGTGGAGGGTGGGGGGCAGGACCCTTTTCATCAGCAACCATGACAACCACCAGCTGTGAGCAGCAACACCAACACACCTGCACATGGAGAATAGGCTGATAGATAAGTAGATAGATAAAAAGCAAGCAATAGAGAGAGAAAGAGATAGAGAAAGAAAGAAAGACAGAAAGAAATGCAGGAATGAAAAAAGAGATAAAGAGACGATAGAAGTACATTTGTGTGAATGTGTGAAAGAATGCATAAGACATACAAAATTGAAATTGGTTTCAATTTCAGACATTTTCAGACATGCACAGGATTTCCAGCATGGTGTGACATTCAACCACAATGTACAATTTGCTAGTGAGAGCTGCAAACACTCCACATGTTGTACCCAGGATCCATCAAAGCCCTCCTTCATGGTGAAGCATGTGCTGTCCCCAGTCCAATCAACAACCAAGCCTATCTAAAATGACAGGACACGAGATACAACAACAACAACAACAACAACAATACACAATTGGTGGCGTACACAAAGAAAGAAACAGCGATCAAATATCCTCTATTCCAAGGATGAAATAATAATTGCACTGCCAGTTTCCTTGCGCTGTACAGAGATATGGAGGTTATGCGCTATCACATCAGACAGCAAATCCATCTGAGCTCTGTGTGAAATCCACGGCTTTGTTTGCCAAGGCTCACGGCTAATAGACCACAGCGGTCATCCATAAATGTTTTTGTAACAGCAAGCATCCAGTCGTCCCAATGTGATTTGTCTGGAATGTAGCGTTGCTCCACAGTGGCTGTAAGCTGCGAAAATGCATTTTGTGGTTTGGGAGTTTGGGCTTGTTGTTTCTTTACATTTTTATGGATATCTTGGGGTGGGGGTGGGGGGCATTTCTAGGCCTCGCCTGGCCCGGATGTGGTTGTGGTTGGGATTGGATTGTGTCTATGCGGTAGCACGGAGGACGATGTTTGCAGCAGTTTTGAATGGCAATATGGATTACAGATTCTCAGGTGCAGATTGGTGAGTAAAAACATATTGATCCAGGGTTATGCAGCACGGGGATCAATTTCCACATTTCTTGTATGCACATCGAGGGAGGTTCGGGAGGTGCGGTCTTCCAGGAAAAGTCTACAATTTCACCATTAGCCGCCAAGCAAGTATCTTTTCCTACACGTACTTCGCAATGCTTCTAAACCTCCCTGCCTCAACTTTGCTGGTACTGTTTCCTGACCTTGGTTTGACTTTGTGGTGCGTCTGAGCCTCATATCCCCGGTCCCCAAGCCGAGCTGACGTTTTTTATGGTCCAATCCGTTCCCCCAACATGGCGCAGTGCAGCGCAGACTAGCGCGGGCTGCTGAGGAGGCGGAGTGGAAATGTTAGCTTGCGCAGTGAAAACTTGTCTGTGGTCTCGTGTGACTGGGGAGGGAGGGAAAGTCGAGAAGTGTGTGTGTGTGTGTGTGTGTGTGTGTGTGTATGTGGGGGTGTTGAATTGGTTGCCTGGAAGTCTCAGTGGATCACGCCACATTGCCCCCATTTGTCAGGGCTGTCACCAGCAGCCAGCACACCTCAGCAAACAGGGGAGGGGGTGGGGGGTGGATAAGGTGGAGGAGAGAGAGTGTGTACATGTGTGTGTGGGACGGCGGGGGGATACAATCTGTGCAGGGCCGAGCGCAACGCTACATCAGTGGTGTGTCCCGAGCTCTGGAGGTCAGAGCAAAGTTAATGAACATGCAGAAAGCATCCCGATGACAGTCTAATGCACACATACGGTACACATGGGCAGACTCATTTGTGCACCTGCACACACACACACACACGCACACACATACATACACACACACACACACACACACACACACAGGCACGGACACATGGACGCACACACACACACACACGGACACACGCACACGTACGGACACACACACACACGGCCACACGGACACACGCACACGCACGGACACACACACACACACACATGCACACACACACACATTGCCATATGCCTAGAAACTCAAACACTTACGGTACATAAGTTGTGTATGTAGTCTAGACAAGCTTAGAAAAACTTTATGTTTTATTTTCCTGTTGTATATTGTTGTATTTTCTCCGAGGAATTCATATTTGCCACCGGAGTTATGCACATAAACATGCTGCTGCGTCTTTTCTCTGCCCACTGCTTTGCATTGCATGAGTCCACACACAGACTGATGCATATATTTGTTTACACTAAGAATAAATCACTTGTCAAAAGAGCAGTGGAAAGAAACATGTACACACACATAGACAACCAACCACACGGACACGCGCGCGCGCGCAAACACACACACACACACACACACACACACACACACACACACACACAAACACACACACACACACACAAACACACACACACACACACACACACACACACAGAAACGCACACACTTTAATATCTTACAGATAAGCAATGCATTTATATTCAAACTCCACGAACATGAAAGGACATGTCTTTGAAATGAAATGATCTTCATCGACTTTGAAACAGTCCCCAAGAATCTGGCAAAATATGCATATAATTATGACCACCACAGTGCTAGCACAGCACAGTCATGGAGAAGCTGCATCAACACAGCCCATAACCACTCATTTGTGAGGTAGCCCAGTAAAAAAATGTAAATGTTAAAAAATTGCAAATATCTTCTGATGAGATGTTCTGAACCGCACAAAATGTGACATGTAGGATCACCACAACAACCTCTGGGTGCATGCCACCTTTCATTAAAAGCCATCCATGGAGGGTACTATTTACTATTTATGAATTTGTGAGATAACATCGGGCTCTCTCACACACACACTCTCACTCACATACACGGATTGGACACACACAAAAACATTCATGCACACACACACACACACACACACACACACATACATAAGCAGTGTACAAGGAGTTGCAAGAGTAAGGATGGAGTGAAATTGAGAAGTGTGATTTGTTTTCTGCGGAGAGAACATGTAGCACTGAGCGGCAGCCATATTAAGTCCCGCTATTCGGCACATCTAGTTTGGATCTTCGCTTCCTCTGAAAACCACACATCTCGCTGTAATGTGTATTCGAGGACCCTTAATTTGGTTAATGTGTAAGCCAAGCCTCTCATTATCCCCCAGGCCAACCTCCGCTGTATTTAATTTTCCCTTCAAAAATTAGGAATATTTAAGGTTGGGGTTTAATAAGGAGTTCTGTTGCCTAATAGCCTTCAGTGTAGTTGAGGAGTATTTGCATTTTACACAACTGTCATAATTATGTACCCCTCATAGTTAGCACACTTTCCTCTAGACATGGTACGTGAGGATTTGTTTGCAAACCCGCAATAACAATCTCCAAAGAGCCATGTGGACTGACAAGGTAATATTACACGATTTCATGTAGGCTTTTTCCCAACGAACTGCCGGAAAGTAATTTGCGATTTTCTGGATCAGGGGTTCTGGTTGGTTCTCCATAGACGGATAGGCTAGGGCTGCAGAAGGAATGACATTCTCCAAATGACTGTTATAGTAAGGTACACAACTTGCACATTATGCCTTTAAAGCATACAGCTGACAATTTGATTAAATACATACACCTGACAACCTTATTAACCGACTACCTTATTAAAGTCATACCAGTGATAACCTTATCAAAACATACACCTGACAACCTTATTAAGGCATGCAACTTCACCCTTTCACTCACATCTCCAGATGGACAAGGAGAAGACTAGCAGTCAAGCAGTAATTAGCTTGTGGTTTAGCCAAAAGAAAAATGGCCACCCCTGATTCAGACACTGTGACATTCTCCTTTAATCCCCATGTGAGTTGGAGGTATACATGCATTATATGTTATCGTTTCCACGCTCTCTGCAAATTGATTGAACATCCTGATCCTATATGGGCTTGCGGGTTTCCTAAAAGCTGGCGATGGTAGCGTAATGGCTAATGATCTAGGCTAGCATGCAGTAGCCTGAAAGCTGTAGGCTCTGAGGAGACTAGCCTGTATAATGATTGAAATAATATGTTGTAATATATTATGTTTGGATAAACGCATCAGCCAGATGAATATAAGCAACCTGGCTGGTTCTGAATGCTAGAGCATACAGGCCATGTTATAAGACAGGGCCCCAGACAGGGCAGCCTGTTCTTCTGGCCGTAGTCTCGCATATGGAGGGGATTTGATGCTGTCTGTCGATGAGCCGTTGTTTCTCTTCGTGGCCCCCGTGACAGGGAAAGGAAACAAGAGGAAGAGAGAGAGAGAGAGAGAGAGAGAAAGCGTTCCTCCTGGGTGAGTTAGATGAATAAATGCATACACCTAGCCGCTCAGCATTTGAACTCCTGCCGCATATTGAGAGAGAAAACCCAAGGTTGTCAACAATAAATGCTAAATTTATAATGACATCAGTAATTGTTTTTTTTGGCTTTCATTTTCTCTACATTGTTTCCGTATGCTTATGGCATTTTATTTAATTATCATTTTATTATCTTTAGCATATTTGTTTCTTCATTTATATATTCAGTTATATTTTATACTTGGGTAATATTGTACTTACTGTCATGCCAATGAAACTTGTATAAATTGAATTTCTGTTCATGACTGGGGGTGAATGTGTGAGAGAGAAAGAAAGAGAGAAAAAGAGAGAGAGAGAGAGATCATGAAACACACACAAAGATAGAGTGCATTCATGATTCATAAAGAGAGAGAGAGATAAAAGAGGAGGAGATATTAAGTTATGTTGGTCTGACTCATTTGCCTCATTTGATCAAAGTCAGATCAGAGATGGACCCCTTGCCCAAGGGTAGAGACATCTGCCCAAGGATTATGCTCTCTCTCTCTCTCTCTCTCTCTATCTATCTCTCTCTCTCTCTTCCTCTCCTCTCTCTATCTCTCTCATAGCAGTGCATAGTAGCTCATGTTATGTATAGCCATAGGCTGCCGTTAGCCTCAGGAGTGAAGGGAGAGGAGAGGAGAAGAGAGGAGGAGAGGAAAGGAAGAGAGGAGAGGAGGAGGAAGAGGAGAAGAGAGGCAGCGCTGTGCTCCTGTGCTCCTGGTGTTAAACGTGAGCCGCACCTCTGGCCTCCAGCCCTGACTCCCCAGCCCTCCTCTCTCCCCACAGAACCCAGAGCCCTGACCACCCGCCACCCCCACTGCCTGGCCCCAGCCCTCTCAGCCAGGAGGCCCTCTGCTGGGCCAGGATCAGAGGTGTGCTTGGGGTCCTGGTGGGTGAGGCATTTTCTCTTTAGCTGGGGAGTAATTTGGACCAGAGGGCCAGACTTTGCCTTACCCCCCAGCTAAAGAGATTTCATCTCATCTCTTTTCCAGAGCGATGTGTGTGTGTGTGTGTGTGTGTGTGTGTGTGTGTAGTTAGACATGATGATGATAATGAGTCATGTTTGTGAGCGAGCCAATTCATAAAATATTAACTATATCTGTCACAGTGTTTGTGTGTGTGTGGGGGGGGGGGGGGTGGGTGTTGTGCATGCACATGTCACTGTGTGTGTGTGTGTGTGTAAAAGTAGCTAAAATAACTGTTCCCTTGAGGTGTGTCAGCATCTGACCTCGAGCTCCATGAGATGGTTCTCTCCTGTGTGTGGAGGGTGTCAGACAGACCTCCACATTATATAAGACCCTCCCTCACATGCATAACTTACCAACCAGCTACTAATGGTACCAGCTAAACCCAGCCCGGATTGTTTGCCTTCAAAAAAAAAAAAAACACTGGATGTTTCTCTCTCTCTGTGCCTCTCTCTCTCTCTCTCTCTCTCTCTCTCTCTCTCTCTCTCTCTCTCTGTGTGTGTGTTTTGTTCTACCTCTGTCATGATCTCTTCCACATTTGAGGCCTCATTTTCATGGGATTGTTTCATATGCATAGTGTGTGTGTGTGTGTGTGTTTATCCACAACAAAATCCCACTATTGTCTGACTCATCAGTAGTACAGCTCTCAGCTAGTTAGAGGCATCTCAGGAGAGAACTACAACGCTGAGATGAGACGCTGTTTTTAATAGGATGGTATTTTATTCCGGTCCGTCTGTTCATCTGTCTGTCCATCCAGGACCGGTCCTGACTGCGCTGAAGCCCTAGGTGAGATTTTACCCCCCCCCTTCTCTACCACCACAATAAGAAGGTCATTCAAATATAACACATTGTCTTGCAGGCCTGTACCACAATTACACCCCCAAAATGACCATTTGTTTATTTTGTTTATTTGTTTATCATAACCATTTTTTCTCACTCTGTTCCATTTCAAAACACTACACTGTGTGCTTTACAAACCTGAGCATATCAGAATTAACCGGAGTCAAATTCCTTGTTTGTTTACACAAACCTGGCCAATAAAGCTGATTCTGATTCTGAATACAAGCAAAAGCCAACAAAAACCAAAACACGCCCCTGACTCAGTCGAAACAAACATACGGGCTGTTTGGGAGGGTCGGACGGAAAGAGATCGATTCTGAGAGTGCACTGTA
The DNA here is from genome assembly GCF_017589495.1 of Alosa alosa. Classification (NCBI taxonomy): domain Eukaryota; kingdom Metazoa; phylum Chordata; class Actinopteri; order Clupeiformes; family Clupeidae; genus Alosa; species Alosa alosa. The sequence continues at coordinate 8,913,546 of NC_063196.1, forward strand.
TTTATGCTCTGCTCGTTAGTAAAGGTCAGTGGAGGACAATGGCTGCCTTTAATTCGGGGGAGGAGGAGGAGAAGAACAGGATCGTTTCTCCTGTTTGATATTGCGGTTCGCTTGGAACCTATTAGAGCTATAAGAGAGCCGTGCTTCAGGGGCTTGTCGACATGAGTGCACTGAAATACCCGGAATGCACACACACACACTCTCACACACACAGACACATGCGTGCACACACACACACACACACATGCGTACACACACACATACAAACAGACATACGCGTGCGCACACACACACACACACACACACACACACACACACACACACACACACACACACATCCACAGCCAATGTGGAGATACTGACTTATTCATGCACACAAGCACTCTCGCACACACTTACAGAGAGAGACCCAGAGCTATGTTTCTCATTACAGGTATGTGGCACACTGCTCAGCTGCCTGCAAGCATGCATGTTCACTTCAGTTCAGACCATGCTTTGGGTGCAGTCACTGAACTGTTCAACATGGAAGCGTTAATGCCATCCTCCTGTGCTTGAGTTTAACCCATTCCAAATCTGATTTCCATGTAATTCTCCTCCACTTGCTCCAAAAAAGCTCAGCTTAAAACAGCAGATGAGATATTTTTAGACTTCTATTTATTCCAAATGTTTACTACTACCAGCAGTCTCTCTCATTTTTTCTCTCCCTCTCTCCCCTCTTTCTCTTTTTCTGCCTCTCTCTGTCTGTCTTTCTCTACAGTATTTCACTTCAACCATGCGGCCACAATTTGGTGTGGTATTTCCCTGCCCATGTGGTGTCAGTATGAATATGATGGACATAAGTATTTTTGGCATTACTTCACTCACAAGATGCTTGAATATAATAGTTATTGAAAAATGAAGGATAGCCAGCAACCGACAACTGAAAATGTCAAAAGAAACCAGTATGTTTCTGCACATTGACATTCGTCATGGTTACAATAATTCAACAAAACAGGGTTTTAAAATCAGGCACAGTCTGCTGAAGACAGTCAGCCATGAACATATATGGTCAATTCAGTTTGTTGTTGTTGTTGTTGTCATTGTGGTCGTGGTATCACCATGGCGCTCAGGAGATTGTGGCGTTGGGATCAGCAGAGGCAGTGTCAGTGGACGAGGCTGCGGCAAAAACTGAGGCAGAGACTGAGGCTGTCAGTAATCCAATCTGTAAACATGCCAACGTTGTCTGCCTCTGATCTCTTTTCAAAGAGCCATCTGCTTAAAATGGCCCACATTTAAATTACAAGCTTACTGCTACCCCTCAACACACAACCCCCCATCCTTGTCTTTCACATGCCTCTCCCATGCTGTATAAACGATTGGAGTCTTATTCTCTCTCTGTATTTCTTTCTTTTCTTTTTGTGGCTGGGGAAAAGAGGGTTGTACAAAAGACCCTAGCTACATATGAAAAGCTGGATGACAGCAATTTATGTCATCTGATTGACTGTCTGTGTATAAATAGCCTCCAGCCTCCTATAACAGGGGTGAGCTAGCTACATGCAAGTGTGCCTACAAGTGATGTTCAAGTGAGGCTCAAGACTTACAAACGCCTGAGCTGATTTGTGCTCAGTGTGTGTTTTGGTGTCCAGACTTTAATAGGTATGGATCAGACACAGACACACAGATCTTTAATACATATGGATCAGACACAGACATAAAGATGCTGGCCCAATACTGGCCCAATGCTGGTAAAACCTTTTATTTCTCCTCTCCCTCGTTGCCCTATTTCTCGCTATCTCTCTCTCTTTCCCCTCTCCAATCTGCCTGAATTTCTTTGTCTCTTTCTTCCCATCCCTGCACTCTCTCTCTCCATCCCCATCCCTTTCTCTCTCTCTCTCTCTCTCTCTCTTTTCACCCCCCTCTCCCTCTCTTCGCATTTTCTCTTTCTCAGTCTTCAGGCTTATCCGTTAGCCCACGAGTGGCCTGCGTTTGGTTTCATCCCACTGAGACAGTCTGCCAGGCCTTTGTAATAAGCCTTGTTTTTCGGGGGCAAAGTGAAAACACCCCACCACCCCCCTTCTATCTCCTTCTGTCCCCTAACCGTGTCAGGCCGTGGATTTGCTCTGGCACCCGTCACCAGGCTGTTTGTTTAGAGGCCGGCTGTTTGTTGGCACCGTTGGCAGAGGAGACACCGTCCCAGGTGGCATCGCAGCCTGACACGGCTGTGCCAGTCTCAGCGCAGACTGGCACACCTTTGCATGGTGTTAAAGGAGTAGTGTGTGATTCTACTCCAAAACACGTTTATTTTTTAATCAAACGAGTCAATTGTTTTGGTCAGTTGTCGTTTTAGAATTGCTCCTCACAGTCTTCTTCTAGACTGGAGTTTATGCACAATCCTTGCTCTGAGAAACGGAGGCAAACATAACGACTTCACACTTCTTCACGAGCACACAAGAAAAGGGTGTAATTTGCTTGGCGATTGAGCTCAAATATCAGAGCCCTTTCTCCAGAATCGCAGACTGCATCTTTAATGTTGGGGTATTAGACATAATTACCTCAGCAGATGCCAGTCCAAATGGCTGCAGCGACGAGCCGCGTGGGAGCGTATATACAGTGTGAAGGAGATCTGCACAGCGGCTTAGATCCCAATCATTATGTGCAATGGACAGGGCTCCCGAATGACCCATCGCAATAAGCCTTGGCTAAATCGAACGAGACAAAGGACAGAGGATCTGAAGATGGTCCGTTGGGAGCCCACGTCAAACAACAACAACCGCACACCAAACTGTTAAAGCAGGCAAAGGTGAGAGAGAGAATGAACGGATTGTGCTGAGCACAAGGTAGAGCGTCATGTAAGTGCCATTTAAAGGCAAACGTTTACGTTTATTTATATTTATAAAGCACTTTAAAAACAACAACAACAGCTGACCAAAGTGCTGGAAAGGCAAACATCATGAACACAGCATCTGTATAGAATAGTAATAAGGGTCTACACATCATTTACACCCTTGGTTGTAGGTCCAGTCACAGGATGGTAATGCTAACTGTGATAGCTGTGGATGTCATGCCAGGGACGACTAAATATTTTGAGATGGCTATGTGTGGCCATGTGGACACAAGACATGCCGTTGATTATATGTGGACACAAGACATGCCGTTGATAGCGTGCTTGCTGCCTCTCAGATGATAGAAATGATTGATGTTGGTTATCCAATGTTGGCTTGTTCCTCTGCCAAGATGTTGTCATTCAAATACCTCCCCCCCCCCCCCCCCACACACACACACACACACACTGCACTCCCTCCCTCCCCCACTCCCCTTTCCCCAACACACTGTGGTTTGAGTGTCCTTAATTAAATTCTCCCCGTTCACTTCCTGCTAATCAGCCAGATGAGGATTTTCTCACCTCTGTCCCTTTTCCCTCCCTCTTTAATTCTCTCTCTCCCTCTCTCTATTCTCCTCTCTCACTTGCTTTCTTTCCATTCATCCCCCTCTCTCTCTCCATTTCTCTTTCTCTCTCTCTCCATCCCTCTCTCTCTCTCTCTCTCTCTCTCGTTTGCTGGAAGAGCCCAGCTAATATCCTCCCCCACGCTGCACCACGGCTCGTGCCGTGTGGCGGCAATGGCCGTGCGTTGCGTGGGTCTGGCGTGTCACCTCAATTACGGGCTCTCTTCTCGGCGCCGTGTCACTCGGGGTCCCTGGAGAACGGGCCGGGATTACAAATCAAAACTCATTTGAGTCACACCTTGCAATTTAAATACCAGGCCTGACAACATGAAAGATCTCTCTCTCTCTCTCTCTCTCTCTCTCTCTCTCTCTCTCTGTGTTTGTGTCAGTGTACTCTGTAGTGTGTTTAAAATCTGAGTATGGGTGTGTATGTGAATGGGTGTGTATGTGAGAGGTTAGGTTGATACAGTGTGTGTGTGTGTCTTTTGATAAGAATCTGATCTCCGTTTGTGGGGGTGTATATATATATGTATATATGAGTGGGTGAATGTATGCATATTGTATGTTCGCCTGTGCCTCCCACTAATGTATGAGCTTGTTGAACTCATGCTCATCAACTCAGCAGATGGTGGCTCTGGTCCTCAGCCACAGCTCACATCTCAGAGTTGGTAACACACACTCACACACAAACACACACACACACACACACACACAGAGACACACAGAGAGACACACACACACACATTCAGAAAACACATACAAAACCTTCCCTTAACCATTCCAGTAAAGTACAAGCTGTTCATATCAATTCATATTCTCAGACACTGACAGTAGAGTCAAGATGGTGTGCTCCATCACACTTAACTAGCACAAAGGTTAACGACACTGCAGAACCAAGCTGGCATCCTTTTGACAGCACAGAAGTAAATGACACTGTGGGTCCAAAATGGCGTCCCCTGTCAGAGATGAAACAACAGGGGAAGTAAATGACATTGCAGAGCCAAAATGGCGTCCCTTGTCAGAGCCCAAAGCAGCAGAGAGGTTAATGACACTGTGAATTGGATTTGAGCCGGAGCCATAACACAGATCCATAACCAAGGCTGTAGGGGGAAGTGAGCTCGTAAGCACGGTTATTCTGCCGTAATGGGTGATTGATCGAGGCGTCAGGGGTGTGCCCCCTTAAGGTGGAGGTGGTGGTGAGGTGTGTGTGTGTGGGGGGTTGGGGGCATTTATTTGGTTGGTGGAACACTGTGACCAACTCACAGTGGATTAACACACCCACACCCACGCGACTCAAACTCTGAGTCTGACACACACACACACACACACACCGTCCTTCCCGTCCCTGCCCATTCAGAGCAGAGCAGTCCACTCAGGCGTGCCCCACTCAACTACACCCAATTTGTCATCTAGGAGAGTCACTTGAGAAAAAAAGAGGTGTGTGTGTGTGTATGTGTGACAATCTATGTGCATGATGGTCTGTGTGTGAGTGTGAGTGTGCGTGCGTGCGTGTGTGTGTGTGTGTGTGTGTGTGTGTGTGTGAGTGTGCGTGTCTGTGTGTGTGTGTGTTTGTGTCTGTGTTAAGTGTGGTATGGGGGGTACAGTATATCGCCTATAGCACGATGTCACACCTTTCAAAACAGCTTGTGATTGTTGGTGACAGCTGTCAATCAGGCACTACTCCCTCTAACTGCCATTGCCTTGTACAGTAAACTCTTGAGCACCAATCAGGTAAGTTGCCGGGAGAGGAGGAGTTGGTGTTGGAGTCGGAGACTGCAGTGCAAGGGTCTGTCATGCTGATGAGTGAGTGAGAGAGAGAAAGAGGGGGATAAAAAGAAGAGATAGAAAAAAGAAGAGAGGGAAAGGGAGGAGAGGAGGTTTGTGCTGCCGGCAGCTTTTCTGAGACCTCGTTCTGACCCTGCTGGGTGTGCCGAGTGATTTGCCTGGGTGACCGCTGCTCACACACCCACACAGACACAAACACAAACACACTCACATACAAATACACATAGACATATCAATACACACACAACACTTTCACATACACAAACACTGTGAAACACTCTCTCACTCACACACACGCACCCACACATGCACACTGCCTTTCTCTCTCTTTCTTTCTTCTCTCTCTCTTTCTTTCTCTCTCTCTCTCTCACACACACACACACACACACACACACACACACACACACACACTCATTCAGGTAGGTAAAATGAATGTGTCGCCTCATTAGGACATATTCTCTGGCCTCCTCCCTCCTCCACAGAGTGCAAAAGGCAATTTTATCTGTAAATGAAACCATCGGTTTGCCGATAATGAGAAATATAATTCAAAATGATTCAATCTGTAATCATAATGCAGGGGACCTTGCAAATTGACAGCATGTGATGAATCATCAGACTGAGTGTGGATAAAGGAAGCGGAGGCTTTTGGGAAAACAATGGCAGCCACAAAAGAAACTGGCCAAGAAAATGGGGGGCAATTTGGTGAAGGTGAATCCGACCTAATTTATATGGCTTTCTTTTGGAGGAAGAGAGCTGAGGGGGGTGGGGGAGGAGCTATTTTGGAGTAGTTTGATTAACGTTGACTTTAAAATGCCAAATGAACATCATTCAGCTCTGTTTCAAATCGTCTCCTTTTGTCTCGTGCATTTGAGCAATTACAGAGCGCTCTCGGCTATTTATAGCGCTCGTTGGGGATGACATGTTTCTCAAACAGCGCAAGGAAAAATGGAGTACCTTACAGCCCTTATTTAAGGACACAGAGAATAGGTTTTAAAATCACACCTTAAGGGCCATTTACACCAAGAACGATAACGGCAAAAACTAGCTAATGTGAATGGCAATGTCCACACATAAACTATAACGATAACGACATATCGTTAGGAATCAGAGTGATTTTGAGTTCCTGCGTCCAACACCCACTACACCCCTGGCGTTGATCACCATGGGACAGGGAGTATTTTTAGATGTCTCTATTTCAGCCGTCACTAAGAAGTGCTTTCATACATGCAAACGCACACACATGCATTCGCAATACACACATACGTACATTACACCCATACCTACTGTTTCACACATGCTCACAGAAATATACACAAACACCCCCCCACACACATATACACACACACACACACACACACACACATCTAGCAATGGAAATCAATAAGAGAGGTCTGTATTGGTGTGTCAGTTAGCGAGATATGGCTTGACGTGGCTTGATGCAGCTGAACCTGTCTCTCTATCACTCTCTCTCCACTCCTCCATCTCCCACTCTTGTCTTCCCCCCTTCACCTCAGACCCGCATTTGAATTTCAAATCATCTGAAGATGCTCACACACTCCTAAAAAAATAAAAAACACACACTCCAATGAGATTATGCAACAGCCGTGAGCCACCACAGTGTGACAAAGGAATATCAAATGCCAGTGACTGTGTGTGTGTGTGTGTGTGTGTGTGTGTGTGTGTGTGTGTGTGTGTGTGTACTCACACACACACACACATCTAGCAATGGAAATCAATAAGAGAGGTCTGTATTGGTGTGTCAGTTAGCGAATATGGCTTGGCGTGGCTTGATGCAGCTGAACCTGTCTCTATCACTCTCTCCACTCCTCCATCTCCCTCTTGTCTTCCCCCTTCACCTCAGACCCGCATTTGAATTTCAAATCATCTGAAGATGCTCACACACTCCTAAAAAAATAAAAAACACACACTCCAATGAGATTATGCAACAGCCGTGAGCCACCACAGTGTGACAAAAGGAATATCAAATGCCAGTGACTGTGTGTGTGTGTGTGTACTCACACACACACACACACACACACACACACACACACACACACATCTAGCAATGGAAATCAATAAGAGAGGTCTGTATTGGTGTGTCAGTTAGCGAATATGGCTTGGCGTGGCTTGATGCAGCACACACACACACACACACACATCTAGCAATGGAAATCAATAAAGAGGTCTGTATTGGTGTGTCAGTTAGCGAGATATGGCTTGACGTGGCTTGATGCAGCTGAACCTGTCTCTCTATCACTCTCTCTCCACTCCTCCATCTCCCACTCTTGTCTTCCCCCCTTCACCTCAGACCCGCATTTGAATTTCAAATCATCTGAAGATGCTCACACACTCTAAAAATAAAAAACACACACTCCAATGAGATTATGCAACAGCCGTGAGCCACCACAGTGTGACAAAAGGAATATCAAATGCCAGTGACTGTGTGTGTGTGTGTACTCACACACACACACTTACTCATGAGTAAGAGGCTGCAGCCGTCTCTTTGACTCAAACAACAGTCAAGGGGCTTGCGTTCACGTTGGCCTGATTAATTCGGGTCGCCAGTGTGTGACTCGACACGTCCCAGTGGTGTCAGCCCGTGTCGCGTAGGATGACTACACATGATTTTTAATGTGGAGCTCGAATGCTAGTGTGAGTGTGAGTGTGTGTGTGTGCGTCTGTGTGTGAAAGTATTTGTGTGTGTGTGTGTGTGTGTGTGTGTAAGTGAGGGAGTTGAAAAGGGTGACAAAGGTGTCCTAGGGCACTGCCAGAAGTTGAGTGTGTGTGTGTGTTGTGCTCACACTGCACACTTCATAGCGTGGTAGCCTTTGATGTCCATACCCTTTGACAACACCCTGAATTATAATGTTCTTTCTCTCTCTCTCTTTCTCTCTCTCACTCTCTCTCTTTCTCTCTCTCTCTCTCTCTCTCTCTCTCACACACACACACACACACACACACACACACACACACACACACACACACACTCATACACTCATAAAAGTAGTGGGTGAGCAGTTCCCCTCGTCCATCACACATCTTTCCTCCTGCTTTTCTGCTTGTTTCAGGGGTCTGTGTCATGCACACTCTTTGGAAGACAGCGTTGTATCATTCAAGTAAAAAAGTACAGTGATCAGCTACTATGCATCACGTCTCCGAGAAACCTCAAAATTATGGATGTGTGTGTGTGGGGTGTGTGTGTGTGTGTGTGTGTGTGTTAGTATGTGTGTCTGTGTGTATGCATTTTTGCAGTCGGCAGTCTGTGTGTGTGTTAGCCTGCATCCTAGTGCCTCACTGCACTAGGCTGAAACCCAAGACTGCAGCCATTTGCCATCTAACTTGTTTGGATGCTGACAACTTGAGATGTGCAGGGCGGAGAGGAGGATACTGTTACAGCGTTATGGGATGCTCACATCTTTTGGCAGTAGAGAGTGGTGTGTGTGTGTGTGTGTGTGTGTGTGTGTGTGTGTGTGTGTGTGGTGAAAGGTTGGAGTCTGGGTTTTAATGGTTTGGGAGAAGACTGTGTGTTTGTGAGAGAGAAAAAACAAGTATAGGAAGAGAGGCAGGAAGAGAGTGTTAATGAATGTGTGTGTGTGTGTGTGTGTGTGTGTGTGTGTGTGTGTGTGTGTGTGTGTGTGTGTGTGTGTGTGTGCGTGTGTGTGTTTTTGCATTAGTGCGTGTGTGTGCGTGTGAAAGTAACAGAAATGAATAAAATAGCTGTTTGAATGTGTATTTATGTGTCTTTCTGGGTGTGTGAGGTAGAGGTCAGATCAGAGAGAGAGAGAGAGATGTGATTTACATACTGTGTGTTGAAGTGAGAGGTCAGACCTTCGGCCACACAGGTCATTTGGAGGACATGGACACGGGGTGAAGCTTTTCACAAGTGTCGGAGTGTGTGAAAGTGTGTGTGAGTTAGTGTGGGGGTGGGAGGAGTGCAGTGTAAATGAAGTCGTGTGTGTGTGTGTGTGTGTGTGTGTGTGTGTGTGTGTTGATGTAAGAGGGAGAGAGACAGAGAGAGAGAGAGAACAAGAGAATAGAAAGAGGTAGAGAAAGTGTACGAGTTTTGTGTGTGCGTGCGTGCATGTGTGCGTGTGAAGGAACATGAGGAGCTGGTTCTGATTTCAGCAAGGACAGAAATAGCTCAGGTGGCTGCAGCCTGGACACTGTTCGTAGAGGGTGTGTGTGTGTGTGTGTGTGTGTCATGGGCGGATTATGAACTTTCGGGCCCCTGGGCCCAGATGTATTAAGGGCCCCCCAGTTATTGTCGTATATGTGGGAGGGGGGGTTTGGGGGTCCTCCCCCAGAATTGTTTAAATTTGTTTGATGTGATTTCCTGTATTCTGGTGCATATTGGGGATGGCCGATACTAAATTCAATCAGATTCATAGCCTACATCCTGATTTGTTAATAATGAGGCAATGATTCCATGCAAAGGCTTGGGCTTCAGGGCCCCCTGACCCCTTGGGCCCCTGGGCCTGGGCCCGGTAGGCCCGTGCAGTAATCCATCCCTGGTGTGTGTGTGTGTGTGTGTGTATGTGTGTGTGTGTGTGTGTGTGTGTGTGTGTGTGTGTGTGTGTGCATGTGTGTGTGTGCGTGTATTTTTCCCACTAATACACACAGGAGGGCAGTAATCCATCCCTGGTGTGTGTGTGTGTGTGCGTGTATTTTTCCCACTAATACACACAGGAGGGCAGTTCTCCATGTGTTGTTGTTTGGTCTTCCTGGTGGGCAAGGCTTCTGCTGACATCCTCGTAAGTATGGCCTCTCCGTTCCTCTTCTCTCCCCTCCTCTACTCTCCTCTTCTCTACTCTCCTCTTCCCCCCTATCCTCTCCTCTCCTCTTCTCTCCCCTCCTCTACTCTCCTCTTCTCTACTCTCCTCTTCCCCCCCTATCCTCTTCTTCCTCCTCCTCTCATCTTCTCTTCCCTCCTCTCCTATCCTCCTGCCGACACACAGGGAAAACTCTATTTGTTCTCTGCCCTGGGACACCTTCAATCACTGTCACAGCGCAGCTAGTGAGGAAATAGAACTGTGTGTGTTTATGTGTGTGAGAGAGAAAGAATGTGTTTGTCTTTGTGTATGGGTTGTGTGTGTGTGTGTCTTTGTGCATAGGTAGTGTGGGTGTTACGGGTTATGGGTGAGCATGCATATATGTTTTTTGTGTGTTTGTGTTTGTGTGTGTGTGTGTGTGTGTGTGTGTGTGTGTGTGTGTGTGTGTGTGCATCTGTGTGTGGGCAGCAGCTACCACACAGGGAGAGAGTAAGAGCTCACTGTAAAAAGTGTGTGGGCTGAACTCAGGTATTGCCAGTGACCTGTACCAAATGAGCCCCTTATAAAATATGCACAGCAGCGGAGCCCTGCTCCATGTGCAGTTATAGGAATGAAAACCCTGTTTGGTTTAAAGTGCCATTACACTATAAATATACACCAAATTTACTAATCCAGGAGTTTATAGTTAAATATTTGGACAGTTGGACATTTGAATATTTACTTGACTAGACTCACTAAGTGTAAAAAAATGGCCTATTTAGCATTACAGTTTCCAAAAGGTAATGCATCACATTTACTACATTACCCATAACAGCACACTGTAAGAGAACAAAGAGGCCAGTAGTACTGAGAACTCACATTCAGAATACCTGTACTGCTAATACCATACTGTATATATACAGTCTATGGCGAATACACACTGCTACAGTTGTATTGATGCAACATGGTGCCACACACCCATACACGCACACAAGTGCATGCACACACACACACACACATACACACACACACACACACACACACACACACACACAGACACACCTACACAAGTAGGTGCTGACTGGGCACACCTAAAAGGGTATTGGGATGACCTTCACAGGATGCGAAGTGTACAGTAGTTATGTTCTGCATCTTAAAGATGTGAAGTGCATGCTAACAAACACACACACACACACACACACACACACACACACACACACACACAGCAGCCATCGTCCTTTTTTAGTCCTTATTGATTGTCTCCAGCGGTCTCCTCCCAATGCATGTGTGTGTGTGTGTGTATGTGTGTGTGCAAGGCGAGTGTTTCTGTCAGAGCAACTGGACACCCCGCAAAGCTTATCATTTAAACCATTTAAATCTTCACCTTTTGGGAAGCCTGCAGCAACAGCCTAATCATATTCACTGACACAACTCAAACCTTTCTTAGGTGACTTAACAGAATTCTCCTCATTGAAAGGACTTTCTATGTTGTGTAGGTCCAATCTATGATGGCAGGTGATATGCAGCGATGGCAAGTGTCTTGTCGATCTCGGCTGTGTCAGAGCGGCTCCATGCCGACACAATAGCTGAGGTCATGCCCAACCCCTGACCAGAGAGAGAAAGAGAGAAAGAGAGCGTAATAGACAGCAATGTAATTCTACTCACTGAGAGTGTCATCATTATCTCCAAACCACTGTCCTCATCACAGGGCATCACAAGGGAGTTACTCAAGTCACTCAAATGAGATGGACAGACAGAGGGAGGGAAGGATGGAGGGATGGAGGGAGAGAGAAGGAGCGGAGGGAGATGAAGAGGGGAAGGAGGGACTGAAGGATAGAGAGAGAGAGAAAGAAGGATGGGGAAGAATAGATGAAGAGTAATAGAGAGGGAGGGAGAGAAGAAAGGGATGGAGAGAGAGAGAGGTAGAGAGTGGGAGAAGGGAAAGAGAGAGAAAAGAGAGAACGAATAGGATTTAGCATAAGCCTGTGTGTGGAGAGTGAGAGAGAGGGATGGAGAGGGAGAGATAGAGAGATGGAGAGGGAGAGATAGAGAGAGGGAGGGAGAGAAAAGAGAGAGTGAATAGCAGCTAGCATAAGCCCGCGCGTATGCGGAGAGTGCCACTGGGCATCTGTGGGGAAATCCGAACCAACACTCCAGTCTGCAACGGAGGGTGAAAGAGTAAGAGGCTCGCTCCTTCTCTCTCTCCCTTTCTGCTTCTATTTATCTCTCTCTTAGGATTAGGCTCTCACTCTCTCTGCCCACCTCTCTGTTATCCTCTACTACTCCTCAGCCTCTCCCTTCTCTCTTTTTGTTTCTTCCATTCTCCCATTCTTCTCTTCCTCCCCTCTTTTCCCAACTTCTTGCTATCTTGCTCTCTCCCTCTTTCTCTAGCCCCTGGTCCTGCCTTATGTCTGCCTCCCATAGTGCCATGAGGAATATGACACGGCAGCTTCACCCAGTGGGGCGTCTGTGCAACAACAACCTAACAGGCTGGAGGAGTATGACAAGATTGCTGCTACAGTACACCCCACAGTGTGTGTGTGTGTGTGTGAGAGAGAGAGTTACAGAGAGAGAGAGAGAGTGAGTGTGTGTGTGTGTGAGTGTGTGAGTATGTGTGTGTGAGAGAGAGAGAGACAGAGAGAGCATGTGTGTGTTTGTTTGTGTCTGAGAGAGAGAGAGAGACAGAGAGAGAGAAACAAAAACAGAGAGAGCATATGTGTGTTTGTGTGTGTGTGTGTGTGTGTGTGTGTGTGTGTGTGTGTGTGTGTGTGTGTGTGTGTGTGTTTGAGTTTTGACTGTATGACTCAGTGGACAGAGAAGTGCTGACAGAAAATCAGAACCTTTTGTCCTGGGTACCCAGAGTGTGCCACCTAGTGTTAAAGCTAGTGAGAGAGAGCTGCACCACAGACACATCACTGCAAACACACACACACACACACACACACACACACACAAACAGGGGTGCCATTACTTGTGTGATAGTAATATTGCCAAATGTCTTGCCAATCCCAATGTGTTGTATTTATTATATCGGAGACAATTCATTCAGAATTGTACCTACCTATTTTCTTTGTGATTGCCTTTATGTAACACTACAAAGTCAAAGTCAAAGTCAAAGTCAGCTTTATTGTCAATTTCTTCACATGTTCCAGACATACAAAGAGATCGAAATTATGTTTCTCACTATCCCACGGTGAAGACAAGACATATTTTACCAATTTAAGTCCACAGACAAACATAACATTCAAGTAAACAAAAAAGTAAGTAAATAAGTAAATAAGAGGGCACATATACAATCTTATATAGGCTATAATATAGTAGCCTTAAGGCCTACTCATTACTACATTAGATTAGATTCAACTTTATTGTCATTGTGCAGAGTATAAGTACAAAGACATTATTATACATGTAATTCTAAATATAATCAAATTCAAGCAATCCACATTCCAATCACACAGGCCATTAAGTCACATTATGCTGTTACTGACTGCTGACAATTGAGCTCTGTAGACAGTGTTATAGAAGTTCATACTTCACAAGAGCTAGAGGGACGTTGGAAGTAGGCTTATCTGTAAGAGATAGTGTGGATCATAAAAGGGGTGGTTTCTGCCTGTTACAGTAAATACACCATTTTAACACAGTTTGGGAGGGACAGAAATACCTAACAGAGCAAGCAGGGCCCGTCTTGGTTGCTTCTTTCTGACTCCAGTGACATAAACATTGGCTACCTGCATAATGTTATCACTTCACTGCTTGACACTGGAGACTTATATTTCATGTGAACAATGGAGATGTTAGGAAAATTAGCTTTGGGTTAACAGAGATGCAGATCATCTCCTTAATTAATTTCTTTGCGCAACATGCAACATTCTACGATTATTTCAGCGAGATGAGTGAAATAAATGTTTTTTTTTATTTGTTTTTTTTATAAACGCTGCAATCGCCATAGGCTAGCTTTTGTGCTACGATGTTCTAAATTCTTGCTATTTCCTTTTTTTCCATGCAGTGGATTAGGCTATTAAATTGCTATGCTCGTTTCATGAACAGTTACAGTAATCCACGTCATTCATGGTTTTAAATATAGTTGTTTCTGGCCTACCCACGAGTGATTCAGTGTCACTTGTGCAAACACGCACACTGAATGGTGTAATAATCTTAGGTTGTGAGGGTTTTGGCCCAGAAGGGGAGAAAAGGAATAAGAAGAAGGAGAAGAAGAGGGAGAGAGAGAGCGGTGGCAGAACGCAGAACAGAGAAAAGTAGTGGAAGAGTGTGTGTGTGTGTGTTCAAGTCTATGGCGTGCGTGTGTGTGTGTTCAAGTCTATGGTGCAGTATATGCTACATATGCTATATATGTCTATGGTGCAGTATATGCTGAAGCTGGGCTCTGCACCTTGACACGTATTCTTGTTATGGTGCTGTATAGATAAAATTGAATGGAATTGAGTCTGTGTGTGTGCGTGTGTGTGTGTGTGTGTGTGTCGTGTGTGTGTGTGTGTGTGATTGTGTGTGTGGGGGTGTGTGTGTGGGTGTGTGTGAGTGTGTGTGTGTGTGTGTGTGTGTGTGTGTGTGTGTGTGTGTGTGTGTGTGTGTGTGTGTGAGCTCCTGCTCTGGCCCTGTGCCTATATGATCAGTCATCCAACAGAACCGCCTCCCCTGCAGCCTACAGGCACCGCTGCAGCCATGACACCTGAGTCAGACAGAGAGAGACAGAGAGAGAGAGAGAGAGAGAGAGAGAGAGAGAGAGAGAGAGAGAGAGAGAGAGAGAGAGGGGGGGGGGTGAAAGTATAGGGGAGTAGGGGGTTTCTTCTTTGGGAACATACTGTACATGAAGAAGAAAGAGACAAAGAGAGAGAAAAGAAGACCATGGAGGAGAAGGAATAATAATAATAAGAGGAAGAAATGAAAGGGAGCATGGAATGAAGGAGAAGACAAAAATAAGAAAAGGAATAAGAAGTAGAAGAAGAGGGAGAGAGAGAGCGGTGGCAGAACGCAGAACAGAGAAAAGTAGTGGAAGAGGAGAGAGAGCAAAGAGAGACAGAGTGAAAAGGAGGCAAGAACAGATCCAGAGAAGAATGTAGAGAAAGAAAGAAGACGATACACAGAGGTGGGCTAGAGAAAGAGAGAAGAGATACACAGAGGTAGGCTAGAGAAAGAGAAAAGAAGAGATACACAGAGGTGGTCTAGAGAAAGAGAGAAGAGATACACAGAGGTGGGCTAGAGAAAGAGAGAAGAGATACACAGAGGTAGGCTAGAGAAAGAGAAAAGAAGAGATACACAGAGGTGGTCTAGAGAAAGAGAAAAGAACAGATACACAGAGGTGGGGTAGAGAAAGAGAGAAGAAGACATACACAGAGGTTTTTCATCATCAAGGTCACACACAAGAAACATCTCATGATGTGTAAAAGCAAAGAGCTGTCCCAAGACCTTCACAACCTTACTGTTTCAAATTATTGATGGATCTGGTTATAAATGCATTTCAAAGCTTCAGAATCTTCCAGTAAGCAGCGTTGGGGCAAGAACATTACTGCATCATCCACCGGCCATCCACAGGGGCTCTTTGCAAGATTTCTGACCAGGAAGTCAAAAGGACAGTCAGAAGAGTAGCTTAAGAGCCAAGGACCTCTAAGAGAAAGCTCCAGAAAGACTTGGAGGCAGCAGGTACAATTGTTACAGAGAAAGTCATGGGTACTGTAATGCACTCCACCTCCATGGCCTCTATGCACGCTCACCCTGCATGACTCCATTACTGAGGAAAAACATGTCATGCTACACATCATGTTTGGAGGAGATGGCACTGTACATCACCCTAAAAATACCACACCAACAGTATGGCTTGGAGGTGGAGGTGTGGTACTGGCAGATTTCATACAGTTGAAGGAATGAAGAACTGAGCCATTTTTTCCAGGAGAATCTTGCCATCCACCAGGATGATGAGGATGAGACGTGGGTAGACCTTCCAGCAGGACAACGATCCAAAGCATACAGCAAAGAAAACTCTCAATTGGTTTCAGAGAAAGGAAATCAAGGCCCCTGACTTAAATCCAATTGAAGATTTCTGAAAGGAACTAAAAATCAGGATTCACAAGAGGGACCCCTGGAATCTTCAAGATTTAAAGACTGTTTTGAAGAATGGGCCAAAATTACACCTGAAAACTGCAACTGATTAGTTTTGTCATACAGGAAATGTCTTCAAGCTGTCATTACAAATAAACGCTTTTCCACAATGTATTTCAGTAATTTTAAGTTGGTGCGTTCAATACTTTTTTCCTGCGTCATTTCACTTTATTACACATAACTTTATTTATGGACTTTAGTGTTTTTTTTTATATATGTGTGGATTACCTGAGCTAATACTAATGTCTGAGGAAAATGTCATGTGAATAGCATCATTGGAAGTATACTTACTGAAATGTTTTTTTTTATTTCCCCCACTGTATACATGTACAAACACACACACACACACTCACCACCATTCCCCAGCCTCTACCTTTCACACACACCCCCCCCCGACACACACACTCGTCAACCCACAGATGACACAGATATCAGAAGCACGCACACGCACACGCACACACACACACACACACACACACACATATTCACACATAACACCGGTGGCATTCTCCTGTCCCTGATCCCGCTGTGCTTTCTCTCACCAAAGTGAGCAGCGGCCATGCTTGTGTCAATCCCTGCTCCCTATGCTAGACTTCCTCTCCTCTCCTGCTACTTCCTTTCCTCTCCTCCTCTCTTCTCTCTCCTCACCTCTTCTCTGTCTCTCTCCTCTCTCCTCTCCTCTTCTCTGTTTCTCACTTGCTTTGTTGCACCAATCCTACCTGCTACTGTGCTAGACTTCCTCTTCTCATCTCCTCTCTTCTCATCTCCTCTGTCTCTCACCTGCTTAATTTCATGCTGTTCACTCCTCGGCCCTTATTTCACACCTCTGTGCTGGGAGATGACAGGATGTGTGGCATCTGAATATAAAGAGCTTATCCTCTGTCACTCCCATGGGGGTAAATGCATCATTGACATCTATGGCGAAAATAGCTGAATGACTGTGATTAACCTTGACAATCTGTGGGTCCTAATTTTTTTGACAGGCAAAGTTCAAATGTGTCACATGCATAGACCCAAACATTACTCTCATTACTGGGCATGCATAATGAATATGTGTATGTTAGACTTAGATTTTGCGGATTGATTTATTGTGGCCTTGTATGATAATGGAATATGTCTCCTATATTTTATCTGTGCATATGAAATATCCGTGCATGCCTGTAAAGTTGTGTACATCACAGCTAGAGATGCATTGATTGCAATTTTCTGGGCCGATTCCAATTTCCGAGTTTGACCTGCCGATACAGATTTTAGCCGATTCTGAACAACATGAACAATAGAACATGTTAACATAGAAATTTAATCCACTTATCAATAATGAAATGGCTGTTAAAGGCGCTCTAAGCGATGCTGGGTAACGTCACTTCTGTTGACTTTCAAACAAAACAGAGAGCTAGCTCACTACTTCCTCCCTCTCCCTCCCGTGCTGCTGCAATTGAAACTCTCCTAAACGCGCATCTCGTCTCTGATTTGCTGGAACAGTTTGTTATGTTTTTATGGGCTAGGTTTGCCCAGGTTTTTGTTGCCGATTTTGGAGCCTGGGCTGTCCACAGAGATCGCGTTTTTTACAGTGTATTCAGGACACAGATAGCTAGCATTTGTTTAGGTGATGTAAAATGTTTTAGCCTAAAAAACACGTGGCATTGCTTAGAGCACCTTTAAAACAAATGGAACAGGTGAACAGACAGATTCTTCCTCAAGTCCTAATTTCAGCTGCAGTATCAAACTATAATGCTTCCCAGTGTGGGAAATTCATTTCCCAGAGTGGGACAATCATTAATGCACTGTTACTGAACAAGTATTTTTTTCTTCTCACATCCAATAGCCAACTAAAACTACAAAAATCATTTTCATGATACATTTGAACATGCTGCCATGGAACATATTTTCATATGCATTGGTGCATTTATGGGAGGCCGAGGGAAAAGTGGGAGTATCACTCAAACACCGGGGAGGAGAAATGCTAATAGCAATTGATTAGGTACTCCACCTTATCTATGAAAACAGCATGCATCAGTTTTCTTCATTGTAGGCTAGGCTACTCTGTCAAAAGAAACTTTAACTTTTGTTTGCCTTTCTAATAGGCTATCATATATTAACTTTCACAACATCCACTTCCCAATCTGCTAATCCCAATGGTCACAATTGTGACCGTACAAAAACATCTTGCTCTTGTGCCTTTAAAATTGTTACTTTATGAATTATCAATACATTTCTCCCAAAAATAGAAACCTGAAAGGGTCTCAGTTAATTATGTGCAGTGCCAATTATGTGCAGTGCCAAATGTGTAGTGTAATTTGTCACATGGCCAGAGCTGCTTACTGTATGTTTTGTTTGCATCCTGACCAGAAAATGTCCACCTAAAAGCTCCCAAACTAAAGCTTAGAAAAGTATGTTTATGTAAACAGGAGAAAGATGTTTTGTACACATAATCTTTAAGGTGTAGTATGGAGGGATGCAATTGAAATATGTGAACTTTGTTCAGAGTTCTCATAGCATGAGTGAACATGATGACGGTCACAATGCCTTTTCGGTAACACGCGGGGCGGAGCCAGATATTTGAAACATTGGGAGCTTAGCCCAGTGTCACACGCAGGAAAAATAACCCCTTAAATAATGACTTCTTGTGAATTCTATTTCATTCTACTTTAAAAATGTGAGACTCAAGGTATATCTGACTGGCACTTTGGGTCTTTCAAGAGGGGTCTATAGGCATAGCCTATCTGATCAGCATGCACTTAGTAATTAAGCGTTATGGTTTGTATATTATAGGCTAGTATACTATGTTGAGATAACCCTGATGGGATGCTACCTTGTCTCAATACATTTTTACTTTGAACTCTGGCCAAAGTGGCCTCATGGTCAGGTTTAGCACAGCCCCACATATTGTGAACCCACTTATTATAATTTTCAGTAGAACACATTAAAATTCATTTTTCAAAATGGGGGTTCCCCTTCAGTGCTTCACATAGGGGGACTAATTCAGTTGCGGGGGGGGGATACATTTTACAAACTGAAATCGCGTTTTCCTTATAGGCCTACAGGCCCCAATGAGAGAACACTTACACTTACATGATTTTGGTTTCGATTTTCTAATTGGAGTAAGTCTTTGTGACAACACGTCATGATACATTTGATAATGTTTGATCGTTGTTTTGGTATGAATCATCTTTTACGTAATGAATGCGCACTCTAGAAAGTGAAAGTAGCCTAACCTACAGTAGGCCTATATGCGCTCTGTGTCTGAGCTGTCTGTGCACGTCCGCAATTGATTACGTTCCTCAAATGGAGAACACATAAATCCCATGGTATTTTTTGCCCTAAATTGCATGAAACATGCAAGTTCAAAATCCCGCCGGTAGCCACGTTACATCTCTGTTTCATATTTGCCTAGGCTAGCCTACAATAAATTAATGGAACGAACTCAACTGCAGGTAAATCTACTGATTCGGTCATTGAGACTCTATGAATATAGTACAACAAACTTTCTGTCTTTCTGACGTTTATTTTTGTATTCCGGGGTACAGTAGCCTAATTGCCTAATGTCTTAACAATAGTTTTTCTTACCGGCTTGCTGTTAAAACTGACTGCGCCGCTCTGAACTTTTTCCTGCCAGGTTTATGATGTAAACTGCTATATCTCGGCTCTGGCATTGCCTAAACTCATCGTGTGGGAAATCAGATTATCTGTCAATATTGGGCTTTCAAAATAAGGGATATTTGCTCAGTAATAGTAGCCTACATTTTGTAACATTTATAGAGAAACCGAGGGGAAGTTAAATTAGAAATTAGAATCGTTGGAAATTAAAAACACATACAAAAAAAGATTCGGGGCTTTTGAAAAAAGATTTGGGGCTTGAGCCCCCGAAGCCACCCCCTCGCTCCGCCAGTGGTAACACTTTACAATAAGGGTACACAATTTAGCATTAGTTAAGTATAAGTTAAGCATTAACAGACACGTAATTCATCATTATTAAGTATGTTTTCAACATTGTGATTAGAGATGCGCCGATCAATCAGTGCATCTCTAATCACAGCTGTTTTACGTGTGTGTGTGTGTCTGTGTGTGTTGTTACAATCCAGGCTCATGTGGGCCGCAAACATGAACGGGATGACCACCAAATGAAATTTCAGTAAGTGTGTGTGTGTGTGTGCGTATGTTTCAGCGTGCATTTGCCTGTATCTTCTCTTTACACTAGCTGCTTTCAGACATAGGTGGAAGTCTGCATGTTCTGCGGATATCAAGCGGTTGGGCCGTATATCTGAACAACATATCCCGACATTTGGAACTCCGGACTTAGCCGGCTCTTACACTACTCCCCTTTATATACATTATATAAATTACCTCATGTCTGAACGAAGCGAAGAACATGCGAAGGAGATTCTGCTCATGTGCGTGTTCAACCACGTTTAATCATGCAGAGATTTTGTTCATGTGTGTCGGTGTTGGACACACATAATGTCTGCATAATGTCCGTATGTAAGCATCATATCTGAATCACCCGAAGGGTCGGATATTCGTTTGACAAAGATCCGCATATAGTGTGGAGGACATGTCTGAAAACAGCTACTGTGAGCTATTACTGCTCTGCCATTCATCATTCTGCTGAAATTTGACATTTTGTCTTTAGTCTCTCGGTTCTTTTGCAACACCATCCCTCTCTCCATCTCTCTCTCTCTGTCACACACACACACACACACACACACACACAGGGCTGTCTCCTTTGTCCCCACTGCAGAAGGCTTCCGTTTGTTGAATAGCACATCTGTCATGAAGCATTGTCAAGTGCTGATGCTGTGTGTGTGTGTGTGTGTGTGTGTGTGTGTGTGTGTGTGTGTGTGTGTGTGTGTTGATGATGATATCGGTTGATCTCATATGTCCTTTATCAACTCTAATTACCCCCTCATCACACTCACACACAAATCCCAGCTCCCCCTAAATCTGCATTTGAGAACAAACACCATCTCCACAAGAGCCCATTTAAAATGTTCAAAACCACACACACACACACACACACACACACACACACACACACACACACACACACACACACACTACTTTAGGGATAGGGGCTGCAACCAACCTGAAACTATACTATACTATATTTTCTACTATACACATATAAAACAGTCTTGATGAGTAACAGATTTGTCAGTATATAATAACATTCCTTTTCACGAACCTTTTCATGGAATTTCAGGAATAATGTGAGAAAGACAAAATAATGTCCCCAACTATAAAGCATTTAGTTGGACACTTTTTGCCTGCTATTATGATTGCCTCATCTAAGACCTACCTTAAGCTTACCCACCGGAAGCCCCACCATGGCAGTGCATTACCGCCAATCATGCATTACATTAGGGTAAAATCTGGGCAAGTCACAAACAATGCCTTCAAACGAAAACATGCCCTGTGTGTGTGTGTGTGTGTGTGTGTGTGTGTGTGCGTGTTATTTCTGTGTTGTGTGAGAAACGTTGTGGGCACCTGGGAGGCAAAAGCCTCCATTACCACAATGTGCATCCACACCAGTGCCATAGCGACGATGTCACCGTGGGATCTGACACAATGGAATCTGTGTCAGAACACCGAGTTTTTATGTGGTTAGAGAAAGAGAGGGATGATGTCACTCATGTAAGTTATTCCCAGCTGTGTGCCCTAGGCGGTATAGTCCCTGTATGTTGGGGTGTGGAGTCTTCTTATGGAAGGGATCTATGCAGAGCACACCTGTTTCTAAATTAGAGGGGGTGGAATTGGTGGGGTGTAGCTCACTCCTTCCAACTTCCTGTTTGGTTACCGTGGGAGACCGTTTCTGTGTTGTTGATGGACACCCACCCTCTCCCATCCCGCCAGTCCTTATCATTGTGTTCCCAGCATCCCTGATGCTTGGCTCGCTGATGTCACAGGGGAAGAAGTGAGTCACACTGCCTTTGTGTGTGTGTACGTGTGTATGTTTGTGTGCAAGTGTGTTTATATTGTGTGTGTGTGTGTGTTTGTGTGTGTGATATTGAAGGAACACATGTTTACCTAAACTAAACACAACCAAACCACTTTCCGAGTGAAGAGACAGTGTGCATGTGTTAGTGTACGTGCGTCAGAGTTTCCGCTAGAAAAAAATGGTGCCGGTCAAAGTGACCGGCAGAGGTTTCTTTTTCCGGACATTTTGATCAAATATCCTATTATCGCTTCTTAATTAGTCAAATTGAGGAAAACTGGAGACAGGCTATGTAGCTTAAATAATGACATAATCAGGCTGTATAGAATGCAACGTGTTCATTAGCCTAACTTAAACATGCCTAACAAGATCTAGCCAGTATCTATGTTTTCATGGACAGCAAGAGTCCGCTTCGTTCGTTGTTTTGAAAAGGCTACGTTTGTTGCCACGTTATCTCCAGTGGTGACTGTTTAACTTGCACAGATGCGCACACACAAGAATGAGCGCTCACACCACTACCCCCTAAGCTATGCCTCTTTATTTGATAACAATAAATTAAGAAATGTTGCTTATTCTGGGAAAGTTTCTTTTTCTTTCGACCCGCGGTTCAATGATACAGTTTAATTGTGCCGGAAATTATCAGCGAACAAGCAATCTCCTCGGCGAGGAGGCCCTAACCCTGCAGATTATAGACAGAGAAAGCATAGGTCTACTGTATGCTTTGGGTAAAGAACACAGTTGCATGTCCAGTGTAGCTACAGAGAGAATGACAGTGTCTTGGAGCGGCCGCACCCCCGCAACTCCACTTCCAACGTCACTGATTCCGACAGATAGGCCTACGCCCGACACTTCTGCTTTTTATCTGGGGGTGGTGGAGTTGACCGGACAGGCTTCAGACGTTACCAATTTATCATCATCCATTGCGTCTGGCCTCTGAAAAAACTTTTAAGGCTAGTCTGCCTGGGCATGGCCATGTTTGAACCGCCTCACTCATTTGTTCGTTGTTTAACATGGACATTATAAGCGCGCTTCATATTTGAAATGCAGCATAGGCTATGCGTGTTGTTTATTAGCCTACTTTTCAAACGGTAGAGCCCGTTCATTTAAAAACATAGACAGAGGACGTATAATATAGGCTTACATATTAAGGCTTATTCTCAAATTCAGATTGCGTTAGGGGACGGGATTATTAGCCAATTTCAATCGGACAATTTGACCGGAGAGATTTAATTTTGTCGGACATTTCATTTTTTTTCCGGCCAATGTCCGGTACCGGACAACGGAAACCCTGGTGTGCGTGTGTGTTTGTGTGTGTTTTACTAACTCCATTTAAATAGACTATGGCTAATCCACAAACTCTGTCATTGATTGTGCCACATTTATAGAACAATATTAACAATGATATGCATAATATTAAAGTTCCCTCTAGCAGTTTATAAATGGTCAGTAGTGGGAACCGAATGACTCCGGAATCTTCTCTAGCCTTGTCGTTGTTGCCTTCATTATTTCATTTAAAAAGTTTCTTATATCAGAAAGGAGATATCAATGATCAACAATGACAAGATAGCTGGAAATGCCCCCATGCATAGTGGAGATTGAGGAGCCATATCATCCTTGCATGTAACATGCTGTTGCATTTTGACATTGTAAACGTTCGGAAGAATGAAAATCAGTTTGAAGTAGACTAAAGCCAGGCCTAGGCTAGTAAAGCTAGGCCTACTTATATTTATTGGCTACATTTTGGTGCCCCCAACGCCCCTTGGTGCTCTACGCACAGTGCGTGATGGGTGTGGTAGCGGCGGCATTCTGCACAATGTGCTTCCTCCATCTCCACCCATTACTCTCGATGGTAGCCATCGATGGCTTGTCTCGATGGTAGCCATGGTAGATGGTAGAGATGGCTATCTCACGTCACTCAATACAGGGCAAACCATATATAAGAATAAACAGCAGACCTTAGCGGAACCGACTATATGAAACATTCTTCTGTAGCCTACAGTAAGCCGTTCACGAGTTTTGAAATTGCAACAAATTTCTACAACTTTGAGCTGAAATTCTAATGTTATAGCCCAAAATAATTAACTTGGTTTCAATAATCAAAAGTTGATCATGACATACACAGATCAACTGTGCTTTGGATAGATATTTACACCATCACGCTTCAGGTGACATGAATGTAACACTCATGAGACACACAGTATTTTTCCTTGACATAGCCTATAGGCTGACATAAGTATAAACACATCATACTTTCGCAGATATGGGTAGCCTATACTGTCTTGAAAACGATATAGCCTAGCATAATAACCCTTACAATGAAAGCTTAGTAAAATTACACTGAAAATAGCCTAGGCCTCAAAGGACTAATTTATATGGTTAAAAAGGATCATAGCTTAGTCTAGGGTGCAATTGTTTAGGTTTGAATATTGTTTGATGATTGTTTGATTATTAAATGATCACATAAGTTCATAGTAGTTTGTATTAGCTAAGCACTACCCTAGTTCAACTTAAAAAGAGCACTGATCAAATGATCAAATGCTACAGGAGAGGAAGGGCAGAGAGAGAAGGCAGTGTGACATTTAGTAATCTGTAATCTGCTTTTAGAATTCCATGGTATTCTGCAACTTTCACATCCAGTCAGCGATGGCTCAAGAGAGGATTATTGTGCAAGTCTAGTCAGTGTTCTCTTAGTCAGGTTTCACCTCACTTAACTGAGTAACACCTTACAAAAAATAACTATAGAAAGTAGTTTGTATTATATATTATTATAAGCATGACCACATCCCAGAATCAGATATAGGTAGCCTATACTGAAAACTATATAACCTAGTATAACAGATGGCCCTTACAATGAGCTTACTGTAATAGTAAAATTACACTGAAAATAGCCTAGGCCTCAAAGGGTAGCTACAATTCATTGAAGCCCTTTTAAAATGTGATGAAATTTTACCTACAACCCTGGGGGCTAAGCCCCCCTTTCAATCCTAGTGGCGTCCCTGTTTTACGGTGCTATTCTTTACTGTCCAGAATACTGTATATCTACAGTATAGCAAACCTACACAAGGACAAAACATCTTGTGGTGATAATTTTATAATAATTTTACAGACTTACATTATGCACCTGAAAAAACATTTTGCCCCGCACATGCACACTGACCTTAACTGACTGGTCGAAGCTCTTGGGGGGCGCTGTCTTGTTGCAGCAGTGTGAGCACCACCAGTCAAGTGAACCTTGAAATGGCGGGACAAGATTTTTGTCCTGAAAAATAATTAGGGTTTTGGGTTAAATAAGAAGGCCACCCAGTAGACACTCGGGGTCCTTAGGAATGCATCCCTGCTGTTTTCTTATTTGTATGGTGTTTTAAACATGCATGGAACACCCCGGGCCTCAGATGAGATTATGTACTGACCCGGTGGGATTCATAACAGTCAGTGTATATTTTGTTAAAAGCCTTGCACATTTAGTCATTTTCTATTTAGAGATTATGCATGCATGAACACGTGTTCATGAATATATGATGTGTTGTAGGCTTTTGTCCTGGGATTTGGTCTATGTGTGGGCCTCGCTTACTTTGTGTGTGTGTGTGTGTGTGTGTGTGTGTGTGTGTGTTATGTGTATGTGTGGGAGAAGAGAAGTTGTATCACGTTTGGTGTGGGAATGCACATGCATGTACAACCATAGTGTGAGAGATGTATGAGTGTGTGTGTGTAGGGGAAAGAGAAAAAAGAAGGGGGGCGATGAAGAGACCAAACAAGAGACATAAAGAGAGAGAGGGAGGGAGAGAGAGGGATGGAGATAGAGGGATGGAGATAGAGGGATGGAGAGAGAGGGATGGAGAGAGAGGGATGGAGATAGAGGGATGGAGAGAGAGGGATGGAGATAGAGGGATGGAGAGAGAGGGATGGAGAGAGAGGGATGGAGAGAGAGGGATGGGAGAGAGAGGGATGGAGAGAGAGGGAGGGAGATAGAGGGATGGAGAGAGGGATGGAGAGAGAGGGATGGAGATAGAGGGATGGAGAGAGAGGGATGGAGATAGAGGGAGGGAGAGAGAGGGATGGAGAGAGAGGGATGGAGATAGAGGGAGGAGAGAGAGGGATGGAGAGAGAGGGATGGAGATAGAGGGGGGAGAGGGATGGAGATAGAGGGATGGAGAGAGAGGGATGGAGATAGAGGGAGGGAGAGAGAGGGATGGACAGAGAGAGGGATGGAGATAGGGGAGGGAGAGAGGGATGGAGAGAGAGGGAGGGAGAGAGAGGGATGGAGAGAGGGATGGAGATAGAGGGATGGGAGAGAGAGGGAGGGAGAGAGGGAGGGAGAGAGAGGGAGGGAGATAGAGGGATGGAGATAGAGGGAGGGAGAGAGAGGGATGGAGAGAGAGGGATGGAGATAGAGGGAGGGAGAGAGAGGGGGATGGAGAGAGGGATGGAGATAGAGGGATGGAGAGAGGAAGGGAGAGGAGGGATGGAGAGAGAGGGAGGAGAGAGAGGGATGGAGAGAGAGGGGGGAGGGAGAGAGAGGGATGGAGAGAGAGGGATGGAGATAGAGGGAGGGAGAGAGAGGGATGGAGATAGAGGGATGGAGATAGAGGGAGGGAGAGAGAGGGATGGAGAGAGAGGGAGAGAAAGAGAAAGAGAGAGGAAGCTCATCAGTAGTTCTTTGTCAGAACTGCACTTGAGAGTACGTTGAGAGGGATGTCTTCCTTTGAAGAACCAGGCGGTGGTGAGGGGTTGAGGTGGTGGGGTGGGATTTGGAGGGTGGGTGGCTGTGATGAGGGGAGTGGATTTGGAACATTAAACTGTTGTGATGGCAGCAGGGGAATATCAAAGGAGGAAGAGATTGAGAATAGACAGGGGAAGCGAACAACTGAAATATTTCAGTATCACAGTAAAATAATACATGGGGGGGCAGCCTGTACTAAGAAGAAAGGGGAGAAGAGAAGAGAGGAAAGGAGGAGTGGAGAGGAAAGGAGAGGTCTTGACAACACTATATAGCAAGAAATCATTTTCAGATTCAGATCTGAACAAGATTTATGTTATTGGCATGACTGTACAATATAACTACCAAGGCACTCGTCATGTGAAAACAATAATAACATACTGTATACTGTATGCAAACATAATGTGTTTAATATGTAATTATAAGGAAAAGCATCTTGATTATGATATCATTCTCAATTTGTCCATGTCTGTTCAAATCAGTTTTCTTATGCCATCGTGACCCTTTCACATCCTTAGCCCTTATTTCCCCATGTCCCAGGCCTTCTTGATTAAGACAGGCCTGTCCACCACTGTCCTCCCAGCGGGCTTGGTCCATAGTATGTAGCATTGATGTGTGTTGGCTTGGGGAGAGGCAGAACAGGGATGAGGGGACTCATCACCATCATGTCTGGATTGATGTGTTGCCTAACCCTATTTAATTGAAAATCTTCCTCTCGATGCATCTTGAAAAAATCTTGATGCCATTTCGCCTCTTTCTGACTCTTGACCAATTCACACCAAAGATATGTGACGAGACGAAACTGTTGCAAAGAGGAGTTTCAAAATGATTAGATCAGATTAGAGTTTTGTTCAGAGAGGCAAAGAAAGAACAGCAGAACTGCACAACATCAGTCAAAGGTTTACTTTAACTGACTGACTGTTGACTAGTTAGCTTAGATGATAGCCTTTGCTGGCTAACTAGAAAGAAAGTGAGTTGTTACACTGGTATTGCCTAACCCTATTTCATTAGAAATCTTCCACAGGACTGATAACTTTGTTCCCCATTTTTTCTTTCTTCTTCTTTCTTGTTCCATTATTGCGTTGATCTACGTATGTTAACTAACTAGTATTCATAGTTACATAAGCCTGGGATTGTAACACTTTATTGCGAACCTTCAACACAATTGACTAATCAAAGTTCTCCATAACAGTGTCACAATGCATGGTTGCATGGTGTCCCCACTGCTTTAAAAGGAGAAAATGTGTGCGATCAGCCTCACTCTGCTTTGAAGAAGCCTTTGACAACACTGTAAGGTAAACTAAAACTATATTAGTTGTATTCGTATTCATATATGCACAGCATACATAGTCTAGGAAACTGAATGGCTGGAAGTTATTTCCGTTCCATTTATCTGCTCACTGCATGGTCATTAGTTAACATTTTACAAACAATGTACTCCATTCCCTTGTGAAAATGTCGTTTAAGATCATTACAATTCATTGTTAAAGCAAAATGTCTACATGGATGACAATTGCTTTCTGTGCCGTAAACATATTGTTTCTTTCTCAAAGAAATGATGTCAGCAATACTTTTCATTAGGTTCCTCAAATGTATGACACAGACATACATATCTAAATCTATGTCTGGTAGAAAAAGAGATTGGAGCAGCAAAAACAATGTTTTCTTTTTTTCAGGGTCACAAGGAAATGAGAATGGCATTTTCGGTCCTTTGGCAGTCATGGAGGAGTTTGGGAGTCATGTCAGTGACATTGGCAATGGTGTTTGGGGTTATGTCAGAATCAGAGCCGATGGAGATTCGAAGCCCTGCTGAGGTAAGCTATTGGTCGTGCAAGCTAACAAATGCTAACAGAGCAGGGGCATCACTCTCTAAGAAGCTCTTGAAGACCCAACTTTTCATTTAATTTATTAAATATAAAATTAAATAATGTATAAACATATTTTAGATGTAGGCTTATTTACTATGAACAAACCATTCATAACTGTTTGTACAAATGCTTTACTGATAAGAATTAATGTAGGAACAATGCCAACATTATCCCGTACTTAATAAATACTTGTGTGTAGATATTATAAAGGGTTCCCATATACCCAACACACATAGCATGCCTTTACCATGCATTTAATTTACCACATAACATG
Source organism: Alosa alosa (assembly GCF_017589495.1). NCBI lineage: Eukaryota > Metazoa > Chordata > Actinopteri > Clupeiformes > Clupeidae > Alosa > Alosa alosa. The sequence goes on from NC_063196.1 coordinate 8,942,407, forward strand.
CCTTTACCTTGCATTTAGTTTACCACATACCCAATACACATAGCATGCCTTCATGCATTTAGTTTACCACATACCCAACACACAACATGCATTTACCTTGAATTTAGTTTACCACATACCCAACACACATAGCATGCCTTCATGCATTTAGTTTACCACATACCCAACACACATAGCATGTCTTCATGCATTTAGTTTACCACATACCCAACACACATAGCATGCCTTCATGCATTTAGTTTACCACATATCCAACACACATAGCATGCCTTCATGCATTTAGTTTCTTCCCCTGCCACTATCTCCTTTGATTACACTCTGACTGGTACCCTGTAGTTTGTAAAAGTAATATTTATTCACCTTTGCTGTGTAGCGTTTATGTTTGCCCTCATTGTAAATCGCTTTGGATAAAAGTCTCAACTTAATAGGAAAAAGGTAAATGAAATTTGTAGGTTTCCCTTAAAGGAAAGACAACATTTTGGGAAATTGTTCACCATCTCCCCCAGAGTTTTGCATATTCTGCTTGGACCCTGATGATTGCTTATTGCTATCGTTCATACTCCTATCATAAATGTTGATACCTGTATGGCTACATATATAAATGTTGATACCTGTATGACTACAGTACAAAACATATTCTTCCCTGATCCTAAATTTCATATACACACATATTTTTAAAACCTTTGTAAATAGATGCCAAGTGCAGTTATACAATGAGCCATGATATGATGGAATTATTTACCGTAATTTATGAATACAATTTGACTCCACGCATGTATGTGCATTCTGTTTATTGTCTCACTGTGTCTTTATTTCTTTTCTATTTTGAACAAGCTCTTACTTGGAGAATGGGTGAATGATCTTAAATCTCACGTGGTCATAAACTCTACAGAAGGTGCAACAATCAGAGGTCTATATCAAACTATCGTCGGAGCATCGAAGAAAAAGTGGGTTCCTTTGATAGGGTTCGTAAACCCCACAAACAAAGACAGTCCCACCTTCGTGTTTGGCATCCAATGGGAAGACATAGGGGCGGGTATGTAGTTTGGTCATAATTTGCCTTATGGTTTTCACAGAGTTTTATAAAATAGCCAGAATATCTGCAACTCAATCTGACCATCCATCTGTCTACCTCTCAGCTTCATGTACAGGGTTTGTTGGTCAGTATTTTCACACTGATAGAGGTGAGGAACTCAGGACCAACTGGCTTTTACGTCGTAGCAGTAACAGAAAGGACGACTGGCAAGCCACTCTGTAAGACTTTTATGTTTCTTTGTTAATTATTACCGTGTGGTCAGTAAAACAAGTACTCTGCCTAGATGTATCTATTTTCTTGTTATGTTTTGTATTTCGCAGGGTTGGAGTAAATATCTTCAAAAGAGTCTCAACTAGACAGACAGCATATAATTGAGAGGTCATTCTCTGACATGGCGGGGATATCAAAGAAGTCGATCAATACCTTTGTATCAATCACTATGATCTGTTGCTTTAATTCGGCAATAAACATTTTCAGATGTATGACTAAAGTTTTGTTTCTGTCTTTACTTACAACAGTCTTGTTTGTCTAACTTTTTTCTGCCTTGTTACTCTAGTGCTTACAGGGGCTATGTGCACTTTTCTGTTTGAATGTTGATTCAACAATGAACAATAACCTTGAAATGACAACAGAATGTAAAGAAATACGTCTTTTAACTTGGTTCTCACTCCTCATTCCTTGTCACTTCTAATATGATTTTTTTAGATAAATTAGATGTTCTTCAAGATGTTAGACTGCAAACAATTTCCAACAAAGAATAGAAATAATGGTATAGAATGTTCTTTCAGTGTTCGAATGTTTCGGGGGCGGTGGTAGTGTAGTGGTTAAGGGCTAGTGTTGGCTAGTGTGGGCTTGGCTAGTGTGCAGTAGCCTGAAAGTTGTCGGTTCAATTCCCGGCTTCCACCGTTGTGCCCTTGAGCAAGGCACTTAACCCCAAGTTGCTCTGGGGACAATGTGATTCCTAGTGATACAGCTGACATATGTAAGTCACTTTGGTCAAGAAATGTCTGCTAAATGTAATGTAATGTAATGTTTCAATGGCAACAGGGGCCGACTCTTGGCATGGCCAGGGGTGGGCTGAGCCACCCAAATATAGTGTCTTGCCCACCCAAACAAAGTCAACATTTAATGGCCAGAGCTTACTAGAGAAAAGTGACGTACAATTGAACCATTTTACTAAGTTGGGCATCTGTGCTACCCTGGAAATCCAGAGTTCTCGCGAGAGCACAATGGAATTGTCTCTGCAAGACACTCTGGCAATGAGCAATGATGCACGTTACTTCTACTCCAACATTCCGGGGAACCAGCTAAACTGATGAAGACAGCACTGCAACGTTGGAGGACAGTATACATTGATCGTAGTGTTATCCGATTGCGTCGAAGTCCGAAATCATTCAGAGTAAAGATGGTCTAGTGTTATCCAATTGCGTGTAGTGAGATTTTTAAATGCATGCTTGTTGTCGAGTTGGGCCATTACATTGTTCGTGGCCATTTAGTAATTAGCGATGGCCAGTTAGCCTGCCACATAAACACAGCTTAAAAGGGCAAACACATCAGGCGGTCAGGACCAAAAAGAGGCTGAACACAAGAAAAGACAGGAGAAAATGGAGCCCTTATGACCAATAGCATCTTACTAGACTCCCCCTACATTTGCAGTTTTTGTATTTTACACAAATGGAGCATAGTGTTAGTTCAGCCAGGCCACAGTCTGGCCAAGCTTCCCTCTGCCCAGCTGATTGCTCAGCTGATCATCTTCTACTCTTTAACTGGTGGAGATCATTCAGAGCGCCTTATATAAGCAGCCTTAGCCTACCTTCTGCCTGCCGCTTCTCTGCAAGTCCTTTTTGCAACCCACCTCCACCCCAACTCCTCCTCATACTTCTGACTTCAATGTTTGTCAATGATGTCTGGTCTGTTCTGTACCCTATGGGGGGTTTATCTTGCTGCTCTCCCTGCCTTAGGCTTTCCATGTTTGCCCATGGAAGGACAGGGGGCTCCCAGAACAGAGCATACCGCCAAATGTAATATTATGCAAATGGTAAAAAAAGCTATTTCTTTGACAAAGTGGTCCTGACTGAACTGTCGTAAAATACCACCTCATGGTAGGCACCCTTCCCCCTGTACACGGTATATGTGGATTTATTTACAAACCAGCAAAGATAATCTCTGAAGAGCCATGTCGACTGAGAACACACACACACACACACACACACACACACACACACACACACACACACACACACACATACATCCTTAGAGCCCTCTCTCTCTGTCTGAACCTAAAAGATTGGGAGTGACACACACACACACATCCTCAGAGCCCTCTCTGTCTGAATGGGAGTGAGAGAGGGAAAGGGAGCAGTGAAATGGAGAGGTAGCAGGTGTTTGTGCTCACCCCTGGCCTCTCCCCTGCTGGGCTCTGCCTGTGTGGATTCCCCTGCATAAAAGAGCAGCTGCCTCTGCACTCCGCTTCATCATCGGCTTCTACCCCCTCCTCTCTCTGCCCTGTCTGACCTGTCCTGGACTCCCCCACTCTCGCCATGTCGGGGCAGTTTGGGGTGGGTGAGGTCAGCCAGGAAGGAGCCTGGAGGTGATGGTGCCAGGCCCCAACTCTCCACCCAACCACCCACACACACACACACACACACACACACACACATTGATAGGTTGTCATACAAACAAGCCTTGAGTTGGTGGTGCCATCTGATTGGTTGCAGAGGCATTTTTTTTTCACTGTATCGGTTGAAATACACACCAGGCAAATGAAGGGTAGCTGCATTAAGGCTTTATGACACATTCATAAGCATTGGATAACACATGGAAGAAGCTTCATTCATTTATTCATTTATGAAAGCATAATATGTTATAACAGAGTCAAATGTATTGATATAAAATTAAATGGGATGGGAAGTAGCAAGTGCTATTACACCACTCATAACCTAGCCATGATATGATACATTCCTTACATTGCTACCCCTACTCCATCAAAGATCTTCAATTGTCTTCAGTCAAGTCTCAGAGTCTCAGTGGCTTTGACAAACCTCTGAGGTCTTACTGTTTTACCTTTTCTTTGATCAAGTAGGAAATGCCTGAGTAAGTTTTGTCTCTGATCTCAGTGTGACACAAACCCAACGACTATCGCTCAGCCCGATCAAGGCGAGATGAAATCAGCTCCGAAATCGGCACTCCAGTAAATCACAGACCTGACATGTGTGCGCCATTAATCGGCACTCCAGTGAATCACAGACCTGATGTGTGTGAGCCGTTAATCTTCCTCTCACTCTGAGCCGTTGCTCTGCCAGCCTCTTGTCCGTCTGCCTCATGTTCTCAATTGCCATCCTGGGCACAGGAGCGGCCATTTGAAGTCGGATGGAGGGGGGGGGAGTGTTCACAGGCCGCTCTGAAACCTTAAATCAAAGCAAGAAGGTATTGTGAGCAGCGCCATTCATGGTGTGCTAATTGTGTGTTACTACTGTATATGTCCATGTCTTCTCTTCTTTTCTTTTCTTTTCTTTTCTTTTCTTTTCTTTTTTCCTTTTCTTTTTTCCTTTTCTTTGTTTTTTTTTGTCTTGTGTGGTTCTCCTCATGCGTCCTCCATTCTCTCCAGCTTTCCTTTTTAAGCCATTTTGAGTTGTATTCTTCACTTCTCTCCCTCTCTCTCTCTCTCTCTCTCTCTCTCTCTCTCTATCTCTTTGTTTTTGTCCTTCATTAGTCTCTCTGCTCTGTCTTTCTCTCACTCCTCCTGTCTGACTTTGCTCTCTCCATCACTCACTTAATGAATCACATCCTCTCAGCACGAGCCCGGTCCCTTTTTGTGGGCAGAGGGATTGCTCAGTACAACGCGCGCGCGCGCACACACACACACACACACACACACACACACACACACAGACACACGTATACACACATGCGCGGGCACGTGCACACACACACACACACACACACACGAGTGGGCACATGCACACAGACACACAGTCACACACACACACATGTTTTTTTTTGAGTGTCCATTCTCAGTGGGATGACAGCATATTTCCCCTGCCTTTTGCCACATGGTGACTACATGACTACTGCTGTAGCTGAAGGAACACCTGCTGAGCGAACACCTGGAGGAGGATAGACTTTCACTCTATCCTTCTTCCTCACTCTCCATCTCTCACACTCTTCTCTTTTTTTCCTTCTCCCTACCTCCCTCTCTCTTCTCCTCTCTCTTTCTCCCTTTCCTCCCCTTCTGATTCTGACACCTACACACATTCACATGACATGACAGAGCAATCATCTGCTGACAGGGTAGCAATAAACTGCCTGCGCTAACTGTAAGCGCAAAGCAAACTTCCTCTCCTCGCATGAGAATTCTTTCGCGGCCAACACCTGCTGCAGGACAAAGAAGCAGGTGTGTTGAATGCCTCTGAGTCTGTCTGTCTGTGTGTGTGTGTGTGTGTGTGTGTGTGTGTGTGTGTTCGTGTATGTGCGTGTGTGTGTGTGTGTGTTTGTGTGTGTGCCTCAGTGTGTGTGTAGGTGAGAGTAAACGAGAGAGGGGGTGGTTCTCTCATCTTTGCGTGTGAATGGTGTGTGCTTATTTATACCTCACAGACTTATGCAGTCAAGTCAAGTGCAGCCCATACTGTTGAGTGCAGCCGATAGGAGCAGCGTTTTTATAAGGTGTTTGCAAAGAGTTGTGTAACACACACCTAAGACACTGAGGAATGCACTCACTAGACACTTGATAGGTATATGATTATACTGATGCCTTGAGATGTGCATGGGTGCTGGCTTCAAATGAGGGGGCCTCTGAAAAGAAATTCTAGCCAAATTCCTTGAAGATAGACTGATAGGTAGATATATAGATAGATAGATAGATAGATACTTTATTGATCCCCAAGGGGAAATTCAACAAGGCATACAAGACTGTGTAGAAGAAGACTGGCAGGCCTTCATACTGTACTTCTCTTTAATATGTGCAGTACCTCCTTCTTTGGTGAGGCATGGGAAAGCAAAACATTGATTCAATGTCACTGGTTCAAGGCTGATATGTGTGATGTGAATTATTGCAGAACACCTGCATGGAGAAGACGTGAAATGTATATCAGTATCAGACAGTCGCCAGGCTCGCCCGGCTCGGTCTGGCAGGAGGCACCTCTTGGCACGCAGCGCGCCCGCCCGTGTTGTGAGGTGCGCCACTCGCATTGAGAGCCGAGGGGGGCTGAATAGGGGCCCCATCTGCACCGCTGTCTGCTGATGCCTGTCTTGGCCGCTTGTTCCCCAACAATGAGGACATGAGGCCTGCGTGGCTTTTGTAGCCAAGGCGTCAGGCTTGGACAAAGGAGCGATGAAGGGAACGAGGGAGAGGAGAGGAGAGGAAAGGAGAGGTGGTGGTGGTGGAGGCTAGTGCGACGTAGGCACTTAAGCACACAGCCTGCACACACACACACACACACACACACACACACACACACACACACACACACACACACACACACACACACACACACACACACACACACACAAAAACACACAAACACACACGCACGCACACACACAGGCGTTAGACAAAGGATCTGTGGAGGGAGTGGGGTGAGGGAGAGAGAGGAGAAGGGGAGGCTGGGAGAGGAGGTGGAGGCTCTGAGCTAGCATGGAGCACACACAGAAGCACACACTCTGTACGCAGGGTGCTCAGATAAGGGCCCCCTTCACTAGCAGATTAGCACGGCGGGGTGTGAGCGGTGTCAACAATGCTAATTAGCCAGCGCTGTATGTATAGCGCACACACATGCACAGACACACACACAGATACACATACACAATTGCACATACAGACAGCCCCCCCCTCCAGAAACACACACACACATACACATGTACAAGTACTCACATGCAGGCACAATCACGCAAATTTACACCCCCCCATCACACAAAGTCATACATACAGGAATTAGACAGTCTTGGTAGTGGCGAAAGAGGCTAATTGCATAAACACAGATACACAAACATTCTTCAGCAACAAGGCCATGGATCATACTTTGCATTTACTTGCTCAACAACTCACTGTCAAAGCCAAACACAAAGAAGTACCTCTTTCTCACATGCATTCTGTTTAAGACAGTGTTTTTGCAAGACTGAACAAGCAACGTGTATTATCTTTGCTATGAGCATGAGTGTGTGTGTGTCAGAGTTTCCGCTAGAAAAAAATGGTGCCGGTCGAGGTTTCGTTTTCCGGACATTTTGATGATATGCCGGTCAAATATCCTATTATCGCTTCTTAATTAGTCAAATTGAGAAAAAAACTGGAGACAGGCTGTGTAGCTTAATAAAATACATAATCAGGCTGTATAGAATGCAACATGTTCATTAGCCTAACTTAAACATGCCTAACAAGATCTAGCCAGTATCTTTTCATGGACAAGAGTCCGCTTTGTTCGTTGTTTTAAAAAGGCTATGTTGTTTGTTGCTGCTACCCACGTTATCTCCAGTGGTGACTGTTTAACTTACACAGATGAGCACACACAAGAATGAGCGCTCACACCACTACCCCCTAATGCTATGCCTCTTTATTTGATAACAATAAATTAAGAAATGTCTCCAATTCTGGGAAATGTTTAGTTTCTTTTTCTTTCGGCCGCGGTTCAATGATACCGTTTAAGTGCCAGGAATTATCCGCGGACCAGCAATCTCCTCGTCGAGGAGGCCTTGCAGATCATAGACGGAGAACGCACAGGCCTTTGGGTAAAGAACACTTTGCATGTCCAGAGTAGGCTACACGGAGAATGATAGTGGAGCGGCCGCACCTCCCGCAACTCCACTTCCAATGTCACTGATTCTGAAAGATACGCCCGACACTTCTGCTTTTTATCTGGCCGTGGTGGAGTTGACCGGACATCTGAGGCGTCAGACGTTACCAATTTATCATCATCCATCGCGTCTGGCTTCTGAAAAAACTTTTAAGGCTAGTCTGCCTGGGCCTGTGTTTGAACCGCCTCACTCATTTGTTCATTGTGTAACATGGACGTTTTAAGCGTGCACTTCCTATTTGAAATGCAGCATAGGCTATGCGCGTTGTTTAATAGCTTAATTTTCAAATGGTAGAGCCTGTTCATTTAAAAACATAGACAGAGGACGTATAATATATGCTTACATATTAAGGCTTATCCTCAAATTCAGATTGCATTAGGGGACGGGATTATTAGCCAATTTCAATCGGACAATTTGACCGGAGAGATTTAATTTTGTCGGACATTTCATTTTTTTTCCGGCCAATGTCCGGTAATTACCGGACAACGGAAACCCTGGTGTGTGTGCGTGTGTGTGTGTGTGTGTGTGTGTGAATGTGTGTGTGTGTGTGTGTTTCTCTGAATCAAAACGAAACAAGGTGAGGGGCAGGAAAAAGGTGAGAACGTGAGTGTTACGTCAGCATGTCTATGTGTGTGTGTGTGTGTGTGTGTGTGTGTGTGTATGTGTGGGAGATGACACATTGCCACTTTTCCTGTACATCATCATTATGGCACCTTTTTCCCACTGCAAGCAGGCCAAACATGTCAAAATACAAAGGCAAATATGCCTCTACTCCTCTCTGCTGTGTATGTGTGTATGTGTGTATGTGTGTGTGTGTGTGTGTGTGTGTGTGTGTGTGCAGGGATTAAAGTGGAGGGGAATGGGAAGGAACGCAGTTCCGCCACCTCAGATAAATGAATAATAAATATATTCTTTCATACCAACGATACAGTGTGTTGATATTGTTAAAATAAATGGTGAGTTAATTTTTCGTGTGTACAGAGGTGACCAAAAAGCTAGCAATTCTTGTCCAAAATGTATTGTTACACCACAATACTCAAAATGTTGTCCAACGGTAAGTCATTTTTTCCCGCTGCACCGACACTGGATTTCAGGGTTCCCCCACCTGCCAAATCCCACTTTAACCACTGTGTGTGTGTGTGTGTGTGTGTGTGTGTGGCAGCATTAGAGAACTGCATAGATCTCACGTTCCGACTGGAGGCTCAGGCTTCTTTCCTCTCTCTCTCCCTCCATCCTTTCTCCCTCTCCTTCCTCTCCCTCTTTTCTCCCTCTCTCCTTCCTCTCCCTCTTTTCTCCCTCTCCTTCCTCTCTCTCTTTTCTCCCTCTCTCCTTCCTCTTCTCTCTCCCTTTCCTCCTCTCTTTTCTTTCTGTGATGGAATCCTCGCCCTGCTTTCCAGCAGAGACTCACGACTGCTTATTACATTACATTACATTACATTACATTACATTTGGCTGACGCTTTTTTTAGCCAACGCGACTAACAACATGGTAAACAGTTTAAGTTTTAGAGCAATTCTCAACAATTTTAGGACAATTTAAAAAACATTAGAGTACAGTAAGAATAAGTGCATCAGTGAGTGCTGTTTTTAACAGTTACGTGTCAGTTTAAGACGGCTGGTGAGTGTTAGGATCAGCAAGACTTGTTGTAAGTGTTGCTATGAGAGATATGTTCTCTAAAGAGCTGGGTCTTCAGGAGTTTTTTGAAAATGGAAAATGGATTATACTGAATTATGGATGCACGTAAGAGTTGTGTGTGAGTTTGTGTGTGTGTGTGTGTGTGGGGGGGGGGGGTGAGGCGGGGTTGTTCGAGAATGGACTGGGGGTCAGATTAATTTTTCATAGGACTGTTAGTGTGTGTGTGTGTGTGTGTGTGTGTGTGTGTGAGAGAGAGAGAGGGGAAGGGGGGGCAACAAGGCCTCTGCTTGGGTGGGGCCTGGGTGTTGGTGCCATGGTGAGGGTTGTGGTGGTGCAGTTAGTACTGAGGGGAGGTATGTGTGTGTGCCAGCGCTCTCTTTCTTTCTCTGTGTGTGTGTGTGTGTGTGTGTGTGTGTGTGTGTGTGTGTGTATTCATCCTTTATTCATGCAGGCGCTTGAACGGCTCATGGGTTTGATCTGCCCTGGGTTTCAGTCACAAGGGCTCTGCAAAACAAAATTTTACAACCCGCAAAAGAAATGAAGCTCATATACAAATATGGAGAGGGAGAAATGTGAGTGTGTGTGTGTGTGTGTGTGTGTGTGTGTGTGTGTGTGTGTGTGTGTGTCTGTCTGTGTGTGTGTATTTGTGTGTGTGTCTGTCTGTGTGTGTGTGTGAGAGAGAGAGCAAGTTTGTGAGTACAGTAAGTGAGTTTATGTATGTGTTGTGTCTTAGTGTGTGACAGAAGAAGAGCGAGAGAAAATAGGACCTAGAGAGAGAGAGAGAGAGAGAGAGAGAGAGAGAGAGAGAGAGAAAGAGAGAGAGAGAGAAAGAGAAGATGGAACTCCACAGAGGGTCAAGCCTTTCCCAAACTGTCCAAAGTTGCCAACTGCTCGACTGCTCTCACTGCTTCCCTGCAAATCTTGGTCTCCGTGGAGACAAAGCCACTCATGCAGCCGGGAGTGCTCACATCTCACGCTGCCTCTCCCTCTTTTTCTCGCTCTCTCCCTCTGTCTATCTTTCTTACCCTCCTTATCTCCCTCTTTCTCTCTTTCTCTCTCTCTTTCCATCTCTCTCTCAGCCCCTGTCTCTCCATCGCTATTACTCCCCCTCTCTGTGTCATTCCTGCATAAACAGCATGAACACACATTCTCCCTCTCTCTTCTCTACACTAGTACACACACCACACAGACTAGTATAGTAGAACACACACAGAGACAACATCTCCATCTCCCTTGTTCTGTCACACACACACACACACACACACGTACATAAGTACATGCACAAATACACACACATAAGAAAACACTCATTCAAGGGCACAACTTCTCATTTTCCCTATATTTCTGAAGCGCATATCAATGTAAACAAGTTAATATATTCACACACACAATCTCTCTGTCACACACACACACACACACAGGGGCAAACACAACCTGCCCTTTCGAGTGGCTAATAACCAAACCTGCTCTGCTGCCACTGCCACTGCCAAAGTACAATTAGCATGATTGACAGCATGACTCCCACCACCCACCCACCCACCACCACCACCACCACCACCACCATCACCACCGGTCCCCTTTAATTAATTCCATTGTTTAATCAAGCACACCATTTAATCATCGGACTTCAATAGTGCTTTTTGCATGAGGGCATCACAGGCCCAATGTGTTGAACATAGCATGGGGGCAAGGAAGAGAGGAGTGGGGCAAAAGGGGCAGGAGAGGGAGAGGAGCGGAGCAAAAGGGGCAGGAGAGGGAGAGGAGTGGGGCAAAAGGGGCAGGAGAGGGAGAGGACTGGGGCAAAAGGGGCAGGAGAGGGAGAGGAGTGGGGCAATTGGTTTCATTGGTTTGATCCAGGATGGTGATGAGTCTGCTTACAGGCAGGAGGTGGAACAGCTGGTCCAGTGGTGCAGTCAGAACCACCTGGAGCTCAACCCCAAGAAGACTGTGGAGATGACAGTGGACTTTAGGAGAAAAATCCCTACAGATTCATCACATCCTGGTCACAAACTGTTTAACCTCCTTCCCTCTTGTAGACGATACAGGACACTCTTTGCCAAAACCAGCCAACACAAAGACAGCTTCTTCCCCCAAGCAGTCACTCTGTTGAATACTCAGAAACAGCCCCCACCCTTTCACTGAACAGTCAATCCACACTGTTCTGCTGATCTACCTCATGTGTACTTCAACCTTACAGTTAGAGTATTGTTATTAATACATTATCATTGTACTGAACTGCCCTGCACTATATTTATATTTAATCTTAAACCTCAGTCTATACTGATATCTTTTCAACTGTATATTGCATCTTGCCTGTTGCTGTTGCGGTGTCCACGACATGGCATTACCCTCTACCACCCAGAGTGTCTATTTATTTATGTGCAAATGTACATACTGTATTTATTCTTATACATAGCCATGTTCTACTGCCCTTCATTCTATTCTTACTGTTCTGTTCTTTTATTGGTATGGTTTATGTTTTTTATTTTTATTCTTATATATTAAGATGTACTTTGAGAGTCAAAGTCCTTGTTTGTTTACGCAAACCTTGCCAATAAAGCTGATTCTGATTCTGATTCTGCAAAGGGGCAGGAGAGTGAGGGGTGTGTGTGTGTGTGTCCATGTTTCATGTTTTAGTTTGTCATGTGTGGGTGTGTGAGTTTGTGTCCAGCTTTGTGGTCGTGTTTTTTTAAGCGGATGCCATTATCATAGTGTGTCTGCATCTACGTCTGTACCAGCCCATGTCCATGTTTCTTATCTTGTGTGTCTATGTTTTTTATATCTGTGTGTTACTATTATAGTGAGCATTTGTGTGTGTATTGGTGTGTGTGTGTGTGTGTGTGTGTGAGCGCGTACTGTTTTCAGTGAGGCAGGCAGGTTACCACCTCTTTCCTGTGCTGCAGGCACACCCTTGGAGATTGGGAAGGCATGGCAACACCAGAAACAGATAAACACTGAGCACAACAACACTCCCATCACCACACACTGCACAGCCTTCATGGGGGTCGGCTGGTGTGTGTGTGTGTGTGTGTGTGTGTGTGTGTGTGTGTGTGTGTGTGTGTGTGTGTGTGGGAGAGAGAGAGAGAGAGGGGAAGAATCAAACAGATGAGGAAGTCCTTATAGGGAGCTATGTTTCTTTGTTTGACTATGGGGTGCTTGTGTGTGTGTGTGTGTGTGCATGAGTGTACATTTGTGTGTGTGTGTGTGTGTGTGTGTGTGTCTGTGTGTGTGTGTGTGTGTGTGTGTGTGTACAGTACCAGTGAGATGCTGGTGTGATCTAGAACTGGCATGATACTGCATGGTAGACTAGATGTGCCTTTTTGGGGGGGAAATGCAAGGATGGTAAAATTACAAGCCATCCCTTTCTCTTCTCCCTCCCTCCCTCCCTCTCTCCCTCCCTCTCTCACTCTTCCTGTGTTTTGCTCCACATCACTCCGGCTTCTGCTCTTGTGATTGTTTGTTGTATACGCGTAAAGCCTTGTCCAGAGAGACAGTGCCCCCCTGTGGCCATGTTTTTTTTTTTTTACACTTGGCTGATGCTTTTATCCAAAGTGACTTATAGATACCAATTCAGGGGTGTGTGTGTGTGTGTGTGTGTGTGTGTGTGTGTGTGTGTGTGTGTGTGTGTGTGTGTGTGTGTGTGTGTGTGTGTGTGTGTGTGTGTGTGTACTGTGTGTGTGTGTGTGTGTGTGTGTGTGTGTGCCTGTCTGTCTGCTTATATGTTGGTTTATGTGCATACTAGGTGGGTCAGGGACACTGAGAAGAAGATCCACAAGGAAGAGTCACACGGGTTGACATGGTGGAGCTTGCTCTCGCACACACACACACACATACACACACACACACACACACACACACACAGACACACAGACAGACACACACACACACACACACACACACTATGCACAGGCCACCAGTGTCTCTGTATGTGTTGTGTTTTCATCATGTGTACGCTAGCTTGTACTGCATGCGTGTCTGTGTGTGTGTGTGATTGAGCGTGTCTGTGTGTGTGTGTGCGTGTGTGTGTTGTCCTGTGTGTTTGCTGTGTGTGTGTGTTGTCCTATGTGTGTTGTCCTGTTTTTCTTCCACATCTCCCTCACACACGCTCTCTGCAGTAATTGGACTCTGAGGACTACCCGTCTGCGCTGACGGCACGCTACTGTAGGTATTTCTACCCACTGGACGCTCCCAATGGGCCTCGCATCATCATCACTGCTGACCCCCCCGACAGCTAGACGCCAAGCAACAAGCCAACGCAGTCAAAACAAAACAGCGACAACAACAAAATCTATACGCAAAGCTCAAGCAAGCAACCTCACCCAGACAAACTAAATCAAATGCAGTATAGGTCTCTCACTGGAATGTTTGATTTAGAATAGTGATGATACAAATGTTTGGCTTGGTAGCTGGCATGTGTGCGATGTCTGCTGAAGATGGTATGGATAACAAGTCATTTGGAGGATGAACGGAGGTGTTGGGAAGCTTTGCAACCACCGAAGTGTGTGACATAGTGGACAAGGAGGGTGTAAAGGGCCATTCACATCAAGAACAATAACGGCAAAAAAAGTATCGCTCTAGCTAATATGAATAAAAATGTCCACACATAAACTACGACGATAACGACATGAAGAATGATTTGTCAGGGTCACTTTCAGATAATGTTATAGTTATCGTTCTTGGTGTGAACTGCTTGGTGTTATCGTTCTTGATGTGAATGGACACCTCATGAGGTTTGTTTAAAAAACACCTTAAAAGAAAAAACTGTGTAAAAAAATGGTGTAAAACTTGTGTAAAAAAAACTTCACACTAACAACCTCACCCAGACAAAACAAGTACCCTCACCGACTAATCTAATGCTGTTGTATAAAGCTGTTTACCACGCTGGGGCGCACAGTATGTGCGTTGAACGTTTGCATTAGAGATTACGGCTGGGGTATTTTTCTGATCCCTTTTGTTGAAGATAAAAGGATGAACCCACTAACAGGCTTCAGGGAGTGTGTGTCAAGATGATGTCATGGTCAAGGTAGAACTACCAAGGGCAATGTACAGAATCTTCGCACAATCTTCTACATGCTGTAGAATGATACTGGGCTTGGCAGTGCTTATAGGCAAGTTCAGATGTATTCTATTTGAAATCTATATGGAGTTCTCAGCACTTCAAACGATAACTATTGTGAGAAGCGGTGAGCTTCCGGATGTTTTTAAATGAGTCCTCAGCACTCAGCTTCATATCCACATGTGGTCCAAAAATGCAGAAACGAAACAAAAGAAAAAAACTGGAAAAATCAGCTTTGAGAGAAGTCGGTAGAAATGGTAAAGCGCTGAGATAAGCCACAGTGATAAGCCATGATGGGCTTTATCCAGACACACACATCCCCCTTTTTCCAAGCAAGACATAAAAAAAACAATGAAAAACCAAAATAATCAAACAGCCATGTAAGCACTGCAGGCAACGCAGGAGGAAAAAATGCCTGAGCAGCACTAATTAAAGGGGAATAATGAAATTAAAGTAGAATCTCGCCCATTAGCGAGCCTTTCAAGGTTGCTTACTCCGTGCATAATTATCTCGGGGAGAGGCAGATTGTTATCGCATCGACTTGAAAGGGTCGACTCGTTAAGAGCCAGGCAATTAGGGCCGCGGGAGGCGCGTGGCGGCGGGGGTTAATGCGTTCAAATTTACCAAATCTTCGTCGGACACTTATGTGTGGAAAAAGGGTTGACACTATCGAGGAAGCGCCTCAATGGCTCCCAATGGTAAAGGTGTGAGTGGAGTGGGTGTCAGATTCTGTGCAGACAAGCAGCTAGAGATTGACATTTGTTGTGTTGTCATTTACAGGTGGGCTTCACAGTATGGTTATGTTCTTGGTTCTACACTGATGGTGGGAACAACCATCACAAAAAACACATAAGGTTGGAACACTATACCTAGTGAAACATGTAGACAAACAAATGCAACCATTGTTCTCCCAGAATTGTTATCTTTAGTCTTGAAGAGTTATATTTTATCCTGAGCTTTTCCCCAAAGCTACATAATTTTGTCATTTCCTCCTTCAACAGCAATAACCCGTAATTGTTCCCAACAGCTGCATAACACATACTACGTGGTGTACTACAAAGCACACTCAGCTCTTATTCGTCAGGTATGTTCATACAAGGAATTTCCTTCTGGCCATCGTTGTCACTCAACAGTAAATAGACAGTGATAATACACTGATAGGCACGCACGCACACACACACACACACACACACACACACGCTGACGCACGCACGCACACACACACACACACACACACACACACACACACACACACACAACACACAAATCAATTTTACCAACCCTATCTTCAAATAAGACTGATCTAAGTGATCTCATATGCAGTACACATAGACACATTACACTGTACAAAATTGGCTGCCATTCCCTCATGTCCTATGTGATTCCTGCTGTGTGCAGCCTGAACATCTCTCCCACTGCTCATTGTGTACCCTGAACATCTCCCCCACTGTGCTGTGTACTTAACATTGTGGTAAATTTCCATTGAATTGAAAAGGCCTAGGTACCACTCTGCAGTAGGAACATGTTGTCTTGTTCCCTCAAGGTCATACGCTCACCTGTATGTAGTGATTAATTTGCCCATCACGCCATCTCTCTTTGTATGCACACCAGCCATCAAATCTGACAGTTAGAGTACAAGCATGTACTGTAGACACATAAAATAACACACATGTAGATACATAAAATAACGAAGCAACTAAGATAGCGTCCCATAAACAAGGATTGATATGAATAATGGTGGAAAGAGCACACCACACAACTTCGATAGGGACTAACGGCCTAACCCAGTCATGGGGGCTGGGGAAGGTGCCAAGAACCCACAGATTAGGAATGATTAATCAACAGCAACCAGACATTGAGAATGAAGGCATACATTATTATGACCACCGCGCAGCGAAGCCTAGGATGACCAATTTTTTGCGTATGTTTGCCTCCAGGGGTCATTCCATGTGCACACATGTGCATAAACAGATACACATGCACACACATACATTCACAGTAATCCTACGTATGACACATACTCACACAGTAGACATATATACGCATGCATGCACATGCACACACACAGGCACATAAACAGGCAAACACACAAGCACATGCACATGCACGCACACACACCCACCCACACACCCACACACACATAAACATAAACATGTACACGCACACATGCACACAATTCAAGAATTTCTCAGAATTATCAACAGGCAAGATGGGGGTGGGGTTGC
The DNA here is from genome assembly GCF_017589495.1 of Alosa alosa. Taxonomy (NCBI): domain Eukaryota; kingdom Metazoa; phylum Chordata; class Actinopteri; order Clupeiformes; family Clupeidae; genus Alosa; species Alosa alosa. Next base: position 8,959,145 of record NC_063196.1, read on the forward strand.
ATATAATGTATATTACATGTGAAATCTATGAACTAATCATGTTTTGGTACTTGTTGTCTAGCAGATACCAGTGAGAATTGAGTGTGCATAATGCAATACAGTGAGACAGTTAGAATCATATATGCCTTTCAGCGTGATTTATTTTTGTGGAAAACATGTGCTGGACTGGGTGGCGGTCATATTTTGTACCGCTCTGCGGTACATCTAGTTTTTTATGTTTACTGTAGCGAGAAATTCCACCAATATGATTAATTGAGTCAGTGACAAGGGCTCTGATTGGTTCATCAACATGTCAATCACTTATCAAGGGGAAAAACCTTGGTTTCTGATTGGACATGTGACAGATGGAAACTAGGAGGTCCTGAGATATCGTGCATTGCATCAAAGGCGCAGCATCACAACTCAGACTTCAGATCGTGCGCACCTTCTCTGGGAACTGATAATCTGCAGATACCTTGATTTACTCTTGGTCAGACTTTGTCAGACTGTGTCCATTGTCAGGACTTGTGTACCCTGAACATCTCTCCCACTGCTCCTTGTGCAGCCTAAACATCTCTCCCATTGCTCCTTGTGTAGTCTACCCTGAACATCTCTCCCACTGCTCCTTGTGCAGCCTGAACATCTCTCCCACTGCTCATTGTGTAGAACATCTCTCCCACTGCTCTTTGTGTAGAACATCTCTCCCACTGCTCCTTGTGTAGCCTGAGCATCTCTCCCACTGCTCATTGCTCCACTTCCTCATTTATCTCCTCTGATCCTCCCTCTGCTGAGCAGAGAGCTGAGTGTGTGTGTGTGTGTGTGTGTGTTCCTTGCTGCTTTCTTTTCTCATGCTCTCCTCTCCTATCTCTAGCTTTCCTTCCTTTTCCCTGGTGGGGCATCTCTCTCTCGCTCTTCTCTGTCTAGATATCTCTCTCCTCTTCTCTATCCTTGTCAATCCTCCATTACTGCTTCCCTCTCCAACACGAGTAGACGATTTGCCGTGGTATTCTCCACCTTTTCTCTCTCTGACAGCGTACTCTCCATTCCTCCCCTGCTCTGATAAACGCCTGTAGTTGTTCTTGGCCGGGCCGTGTTTGTCTGAACGGATCTGTGTCTTTGCCATAGGTCTGCCTCCCCATCATCCAAGTGTACAAACTCACGTGACCACTGTAATAAGGTCCACCCCCCTCTCAGATCAAAGACAGAGCAATAGACTCATGAATGCATAGACAGACTTCACAAACCAATAGTCTACACAGACACACACAGACACATATATAGTATTTGCATACCCTGCTGAAAAAACAGATAGAAATCAGCTTACAGTATGCTGGTATCTGTTTTTTGCTGGTTTTAACTGGTATTTGCTGGTTTTCTTCCAGCTCTTGCTGGTCTTTGCTGGTGTGATTGTGATTTAAGTTCTAGGTTCTGTGTATACCCGGATATCTTTGCATAAGCCACACTCTGATTTAGTAGTTTCTGTATTGTACATCACATACAGACAGACATTCAAACCTTACAAGTGTCTCTGAGTGAGCTCATGTTCTGAAACCATTTAGCACTCAACTTAAAAAAAAAGACATGAAACATTTGATTGGTCACACTCAGGGTATCTCTATGCACCATCTCTGTCAAATCATTTCAGCATGCTCATGACATGCACAAGTAGGAAAATGAATAAAAGCCCTAACAGAACAATTTCATCCTCTCTCTTTCAATTTGTCCTTTTCTTTATTCCTGTTATATATCCTTTCTTGTTGTCTTTTTTCTTTCATTGTACCTATCTCTATCCCCTCCTTATCCTCCCCCTCCTTTCTCTCTCTCTCTCTCTCTCTCTATTATACAGTCTCTCTCTCCCCTGCTATTATGAGGGACAAATCACATTTCTTTACCTCTTGCTCCTTCCAGAACATCTCATCCATTTTTCTGTAGATTTTGATTGAACCATGCACATTGAATAAAGGACACTAAAGGTGTTACCAGTGTGTTCAAAATGTATGTATATAGGGGCAAATACCATTCTTACAATCGTATTGCTTGAAATGTTTGTAGGGGGAGCCCTCAGTATAAACCATGACTTGCATTTTTATACCAGACACAAACACTGGCAGGGTCCTGAGGAACAGTGGATCATAAATAGCACGCCTTTTTTCACAACTCCAAGCCTCTGGAGTTTTGCAAGCAAAGCACAACATGTGTGTCAGCTGTTTTCAGTAGCACTTTGTCTTAAAGAGAGAAAATGCTGAGCAATGTTGTTGAGGGAAACAGAGGTGAACCAGCATGCACAGACTGTGGAGGTTCCTGTTTATGGGAACCCAAAGGGAACACAGCTACAAAATGTGGCCATGTCAGAAATATAAAAGAAGAGGGAATGTCTCCACACCAGACTCACACATGTTTTAATTAAAACCAACACCGTTTCGACGTCTTCTTTGTCCTGCACCTGGTCTAAAGAAAGGTGGGATGTGCACAGAACCAGTCATCATGAAAGATGCCATATTATGCCACTACCTGTTATGATTTGATGGCATAGGGCAATAAGATGTTGCATATTATAATTTGTGTATCTGTCGTGTCACCTCTAATTGTTGAATGTGTCATATTAAATATTTATCACAGATATCTTAGAATAATATCATATCACTGCTACAGTTATTGTCGCACAGTGTATACGCTGTGTGACAGTGTTGTATGTGTTATATTATTAAATAGCCTGTTTTAGCAAATAGTAATTCCGTACCTAACATCACAAACAATAACCATGATTTGTATTACAAATGGGATTTAAAGGAGAAATCCAACGAGTTTTCACATAGATCTCCATTTCTCAAGGTCACTCCATGAACTCCATTAACTCCAGTGAGGTGTTTCCGGTGAATCCAGGATTCAAAGCTATCTGAATCTGTTGTCTCCTTTGTAGTGCCCCATACCTGTAAATATCCTCTGCTGTAATTTCCAAAAGGCATTGTTGTTTCAGGTAAATTGAAAAGACCTCTATACGCAAAGCATAGCATATACAGGGGATCATACTGTAGCCTGGTCCGACTTTAATAAAGGAAATGTTACAATTGTAATCTGTAGCTGTTTCCAGCATGCCTGATTCTTGATACCCAACTGTATCACTGGACAAAAGTAACCCATTCAATATATAACCATATAACCACATTCAAATATAACCTATAGAGTGCAAGTCACAGTGTTCAGTTTTCAGCTGGTAGATGAACGTGTGGTGCGCCACAAAGCAGTGCATGCTGGGTATCAGTCCTCCGTGCTGTGGTGTGATTAGAGTAAGAAGTCTGAGAGGAAATGACAGCGCACTTCGGAGCTCTAATCATCACTATCACACGCCATCACACAGCAGTAGTGGATAACCTGGGTAGCCATCACACGGTTAAGAAAGACCAGGAGGCTCCATCAAAATCTGAATATCAGAGGGCCCGGGCCGCTCTGAACATAGCAGGGGAGCCTGATTGGCTGGCCAGATTCCTGCTGACACTTGATTGGTCACTCTGGTCTTGGCAGGGAGTCTGATTGGATGCCTCGGGCAGATAATTGTGTCTGTAATTCCCTGCCTTTCACGTCCAAGTAGCTTCTTGCCTCCAAAGCCTTAATTCATGCCTATTGTGAGGCACTTATTTAAATGTTACAAAGGGTCACAACTTCGCTGGTGAACACTTAATGAGTACCTTTAACTCCATTACAATTCAAAGCCAGTGCCCAGAGAAAAGCTGGCAATGCAAAGCTGTCAACCCCCTTTCTAGCTTCATTTTATGGACTGCGTAGATGGCAGGAGTACAAATCTGGCTTCCATTGCTCCCACTGAGACTCACTGATACATCCAATTAAATGTGGAGGAAAATACCCGAGAGTGTGGAATTACAAGGAAAGTGCTCCCTCTGCTGGATGGCCATAGTAATCATCCATTTTCAAGTTACAAACTGTATTTTTGTTTGTGGTCACTTGCAGGTAGGCTAAATCTACTGTAAATTTAAATAATTGGAAAACAGGTTGATAAGTTAATGGTTGTTAGATTCTTTGTTGCTGGTTTTTATATGTATTGAAATGAATGTATATGAAAACTAAATGCCTAACAACATGATGCATATTTAGAAAGCACAGTACATTGAAAAACACTTTCCAAAGCATTAAATTACATACTACAGACCGACGGATTAAACGCTATATCATTACAGTTGATGTAGAAACAAGCATTTAGTTATGTATTTTTTTTAATAAATATCACATATATCTTTCAGCTTGTTGTGATAAACATCCACAAATAAGTTCTTCTGTAATGTAATTGTCAATATATTTGGTTGAAATCTGGGTCTGCTTGTGTACAGTGGTCCTCCTGTTGTATATCTACCTGTCAAAAGGGATGACTAAGTTGAGGTTGACCTCAAACTATTGTTTGAAGCCAATAGATGTAAGCATAACACAAGTGTTAGTTCTATGTGATCTTAGGAAGTTAGTGGGGCAGCCGTGGCCTACTGGTTAGGGCTTCGGACCGGATGGTTGCCGGTTCGAATCCCAACCAGTAGGATTTGCTGAAGTGCCCTTGAGCAAGGCACCTGCTCCCTCAGTACTGCTGTAGCAGGCAGCTCACTGCGTCAGGATTAGTGTGCGCTTCACTTCACTGTGTGCTGAGTGTGTTTCCGTAATTCATGGATTGGGATAAATGCAGAGACCAAATTTCCCTCACGGGATCAAAACAGTATATTCTTATACAATCTGAAAAAGACAATGAGGAATAAAAGCAAGCTCTCTTTATGTTTCAGGGAGGATCAGTGCACATGTATGCTGACACCCAGACAAATAAGTGAATTTGAGGCCCCATAAAAAATGGATTCTTGAATATTGTTGTACTGAATCTTTTATGGTCACTTTTCAATAATGTACGTGCGCATACACACACGCGCGCACACGCACTGACACACACACACACACACACACACACACACACACACACACACACAGAAAGAGAGAGAAGCCCTGGCTCTTTCCTTATTTCATCTTTCCCCCCTCCGTCTCCTAAAATCTAATTTTACCCAATAATTTAATAATCCAGTGTGGAGGTGGACAATATCCTGTTTGCTCACTTGCTTGCACAAACACACAGAGGATGGAGACAGAAGCAGGGGGGGGCACCTGGTGTGTGTATTTGCACTGGTGTGTGTGTGTGTGTGTGTGTGTGTGTGTGTGTGTGTGTATTCATGTGGTTCTATGTGATCTTAGGAAGTTGTGTGTGGGTGGGGGGTATTTTAGCAATGAGCTAAATGGCAGGATATAACAGTCACATGCTGTCTCCACTTCAGCTGTGTCAAATGAGGTTTCCTGGGGAGAGGAGCGGGAAACCAGCTCAAAGGGCCCTTGTGCATTCACCGGCCCCACGTCATCCTAATGGAGGTATATTTAGATTAGGATATTAGTGGCATCCTTGAATAGATATCCATTATTTTCCATCCTGCTGTGACAGTAAGCATGGTGAGATGAGGCACCAGGGGGCGCTGTTGTCCAACGGTACCCCATGGAGGATGTCACTTGGTGTTTTAAGCCCATAACGTCGTTTTCCAGGCAGCGCTGCAATAGGGCAGTGGTTCTCAAATGGGGGTACGCGCACCCCTGGGGGTACGTGAAGGCACTCCAGGGGGTACGTAAGATTTTAAAATATACATATATTTAAAAAGTAGAATCCATGCAAAAAATACTTTAAAAACAATTATTTAATAAATAGTTCAGGAAAAGTTCATAAAATGAATTTTATTTCAGTAGGCTATTCAATTTCATTATCCTAACCCCAACCCCCCCCCCCCCACCCCCACCCCCATACCATGATGGTTCGACCCAACCTGTCACATGCCACCTGCCATCACCTGTCAATCACTGTCAAAACTCACACGATGGAGTCGTGGTTGAAGCATAGCGATGGCACAGTGCACAGTGCTCTGTTTTAAGTCTTTTTTTCTCAACTAAAAATGCTTTGCGCTGGTTAGGGGGTACTTGGCTGAAAAAATATTTCACAGGAGGTACATCATTGAAAAAAGGTTGAGAACCACTGCACTAGGGTTAGGCAAGGGTTAGGGTTAGGGTTAGGTGCCTTGAAGTCAATGGTGGGAGCGCTGCCTTGAAGTCAACGGTGGGGGCTTAGAACACCATCGAGCGGAGGTATTACATGCTCACCTTTGCTACCATGTCTTATCAAGGTGGCTCACTTTTATAAAGAGCATAAAACATCAACTCATTCTGTCTTTACCTGTCTTACCTCTGTGTAAGTTTGTGTGTCTCTCTCTCTCTCTCTCTCTCTCTTTCTCTCTCTCTCTCTGTGTGTGTGTGCTAATGCGTGTACTATGTACTATGTAAACATGTATACTGTGTGTATGTTTTACATATGGAAGTATGGGTGTATGTGTGTCTTTTATCCAGCATCTTTTGTCTTGTGTTTCATTTGTTATTTCGTAAAGTTGTTTGTCATGTCTTGGTGTCATGGGGTATGCTCGCGACTACGCCGCTCCATCTGGCATCTTTTGTCTTGTGTGTCAATGTCGTGTATGTGGAGCGTTTTGTGTTGGACTGTGCAACACAATGAGCAAAAAAACTCTTACTATTACCATAACAGTGTATTACTTTCTCATGCCCTTAGGGTTAGGAGACTGGTACAATGTACACTCCTCCGTGCATAATCCCACTCACAGAGTAGATCACAGAGTCAGTCTCCCTCTAGGCAGTGTGACTACAGCACTTTTACTGGGAGGTTTTTACTGGCTTCATCAGAAACATGAAAGCTTTTTTTTAGAGCTTTTTAGTTTTAGTTTTTTTAGTTTCACTAATCATATGTATCGTATATCATTCATGCTTTTACGCGTTCTGGAGTACGTCGCAGTTTGCCTTTTTGCTTGCTTGGTCATGCCACCCAACGCCACGCCACGCCATTTATCACAACTTCAAAAGAAAGTTGCTGAGGCAGAGATGGCCACACCTCTACCTGAGCCCTCTGTGTCATAAGACAGAACCACACAATATATCAGAAAGCTGAATTCGTCCAGTCGAATTACTTTGGTTTTTGTAACATGAGGCTATGACAGCTTGTTAGACCCATACAACATAAGAGACATGATGTAACATTAAGAATTTGGTGTGGAATCTAAAATAACACTTAGGCTACTGCTATTGGTAGCAACAAAATAGAAAGCATCCAATTATTTGAAACTACCATGATGACAGGGCACGTTTATGACATGATTATGCCAGTTTTATGACATGTTTTACAAAGTGTTACCAAGCAGCAAACTCTGAGATAGTTCATCCACATTTTGCCTCATGTAAGCAGACCACCACGATGACTCAGCATTTGTACAGCGCTCGTCAGCCACACTTTAGCTGCCGTCTGTCTCACTGCCCCCGACACTGGCCCGGCCCGGCTTAGTGCCCCGCTCTGTTTTACTTGGAACGACGACGTGCGAAAGCGAGAGGCTTAATGCGGACCGCAGGATGTCGCGGATGCCAGCGAGATCGCGACTAATGGGCAGCCGCTGGTGCCAACCGCCTCACAGCACTCACAAGTGCCCAAGTTATGCCACACTGGCAACTCACACAATATTATTTCAGAGCTTGACGGTCAGGAGCAGGTCACTTAGCAAGGGACCATGTAACATCACTGAGAGGTTTTGTTGCTGAGGTACAGTGCTTGTTTGCCGTAGGCCTATTCACACCATATTCTGCATTTATATGCAATGAGTGGCTAAATTGCTTTCAGAAGAAAATATATCTTTGGTAGAACTGCTTAAATTGCACTGATGGAAGTATGACATTGAGACAGTGTCTTGAAATGGCAAAGAAGTGACACTTTGAGCTGTTTTAGGTTAGGTTTCACTAACTGTGGGTGTCTTTACATTTTTGTGTTTTGAAGCAACTGAAAAAATTGTGTAAGAGCCTTGCCTTCCCACCTGGTTGTCTTGTGAATGCCCTTTTGGCTCAGAGCATAATTGATGTCAGGCCTACTTCTTTCGTAACTTCCATTGTTAGGATGCTTTGGTGATAGCTACCAAACCACTCCTAACCTCTACCTTCACTTTGTAAGCTTTGCTCTCTCCCTCTGTATCTTTGCCAACTGAGGTGTGTGTGTGTGTGTGTGTGTGTGTGTACAATTAATAAAACTAAGAGTGAAAGTATGTGTGTGTGTGTGTGTGTGTGTGTGTGTGTGTGTGTGTGTGTGTGTGTGTGTGTGTGTGTGTGTGTGTGTGTGTTGTTTCTGCAAGTTAATGATTATTGCCGTTGCCTTGGTGCACCTTTGTGGAGCCGAGGTGCCTGGAGCGTGCCAGAGGGATCAGGAGTGGCAGGGCTCCTGCGCTCCGCTAATTCCGCGGCTGAAAGGGGAGTTCCGCTTCACAGACCAGCTTTTACTCGCCCGCTCTGTCACGCGCCGGACCGGGGCGTGCCGCACCAACCCATCCCACGCCAGCGGCAAGAGGAAACACATCCAGCTGCTGACCACTCCCCTCTTACTCTCTCTCTTTCTCTCTCTCTCTCTCTCTCTTCTCTCTCTCAATTGTTTACACATCATCAAAAAGTCAAATGTCTTTTTTTCTTTCCTTCTTTCTCTTTGACTCTGACTTCTCTATTTCACTCTCTTCCACTCTTTCTCTCTCCTTCACTCTCTCCTTCTCTCTCTCTTAAGCATTTGAGACACCTGTGGCCCCCCCTCACTGACCAACATCCACTTCCCCCTCTCTCTCTCTCTCTCTCTCTCTGTCCTTCACTCGTTTGTTTATTCCCTGTTCCTCCTCTCCCTCTACACAATGGCGAACAATGGTGGCGGCTTCCTGTAGAAACCCACAGCTGTAATGAGAACAGTTCCACTGACACCACTGTATGCCATGCCTCCCACTTCACACAGATAATTCATTGAGGCACATAGGCCCTACACACACACACACACACACACACACACACACACACACACGCACACACACACACACACAGGCACACGCACATATAGACACACACACACAGACACACGCACATATATACACACACACACACACACACACACACACACACACAGACACAGACACAGACACAGACACAGACACAGACACAGACACAGACACACGCACACACACACACGCACGCACGCATACATACATACACATTTTACACCCCCAGGCCAGATGGATGTACTTCCTTTGAGATGTGCAGACAAGCCCTCAACAAGTTCTGTCACTGATGCAAAGAATTCCCCTTTCATTTCTCGATCATTCACTCTCTCTCTCTCTGTTCCACACCCTCTCTCTTCATCTCTGATGATCCCCCATACTTATCCACGGCACGAGGCATCGAGGGTCCCGTCGCCTTCAAATGAGATTAGTGGTGAGAGAGAGAGAGCGAGTTGTTACAAATGAGTCGCAGCTAAGCGCCTGTGTTATCAACAGGCACGTGCAGAGAAGGGGGGCTACAGGGGCTCTAGCACCTGCCCTTTTGCCCCTTTGATGTCCAAGTGCCCTTTTGACAAGACCCGTTTTTTACTTTTTAAAATTTGTAATACTTCCGCTAGTTCCAACGTCAGCCACGTGCAGAGAAGGGGGGCTACAGGGGCTCTAGCACCTGCCCTTTTGCCACTTTGATGTCCAAGTGCCCTTTTCACAAGACCCGTACTTTTTAAAATTTGTAATTTCTAGTTCCAACGTGCATATTCGCTAAAATGTCTCATTAATAGTTTGTGAAATTAGAAATTTACAAAAATAACAATTTTCTGTGTTAATTAAAAATGCCTTGCGGCCACCAATCCGTGATGTCATACATTCAGTGAACTCTCAGAAGGTGCACGCAGGCACAGTGCTGCAGGAGACGTTGGGAGCACGGTATAGTCTAGTCGTGATTTCATGAACCCAAAAATGTTGAGTACCCTAAAGTTTTATTGCAGAAATGTCATCTATAGGCCTAATGGGTGGAATTCAACTTGGTGGGCAATTTGCATAATTAGCATAAATAGGCAATTAAGGTGAGGCAGTACAGGTGAATAGGGTAAAAAATGTAAATAATAGATATCACCATGAAACTTTCTGAGTTGATTGCTTATGTTAAGATGAGAAAAAAATGTATTGCATGTTTTTTATATTTTAATGTTTACATATGCAAATGAGGCACTATCTCATTAAAAATGTCCTAATTTGCATACACACAAAAGCAGATAGTGTGATAAAGCCAGGCTCAAAATTGTTTTTCCAAGGTAAACACGTGTACTTGGTTGGGTGAGTTGGTGAAAACCTTTAAGAAACTTGGTACGGAGGCAGTGTTGGACAGACAGATTAAGAAATTAAGTGTGCCATGCAAAACTAGAAAAGCACTCCGAGAGTGCAGACCTCCGCCAAGCGAAAACATAACCGCCTCCTGGATCCAGACGGGGATCCGGATCACTCCCAAACTTTTTGAGTTATCTTGCGAACAAACAGATGAACAGACACACACACAAACAAACAAACAAACAGACAAACAAACCCCGATAAAAACATAACCTCCTTGGCGGAGGTAATAACTATATAACAGCATGCACACACACAAACCCACAAGAACTATATACAATATGCAAAATAACCATATCCAGCATGCACACGTACACAAATGCACAAGAACTATATACAAGAACTATATACAACATGCAACGCGCGTGCACACACACACACACACACACACACACACACACACACACACACACACACACACACACACACACACACACACACACACACACACTGTAAACTATATAACTATATACAGTATGCACACACACACACACATACTTAACAACAACCACACAATCCCACTCAATAGCCTTCACCATCTTCATAATTTCTTTCCTCATTCCCTTCAGTCTCATCATCTTCTTGATCTTTATCTGAATGTATTGTGAATGGGTTGCAGCAGCGGACCTCACCCCCTTCACACTTGCAATAGTCAGTGCAACTGAGACTTGCAGCATGGCAGCTGCAGTTTCCTTTGCTGCAGGCTTTCAATGTGCTGCAGCTACAGCTGGTGACATCAAGCAAATTTACTGCAGCCACTGCCTGAATGGCAAGAGTGGGCATGACAGCCCGTTCACTAGCAACCTCCCACCCAAACTGTGTGATGTCTCTGGCCTCTGCAGGAGGCTCTCTCTGACCTGCAGCCTTCCACAACATGACCTGAAGATGAGCACGCAGTATGTGCATCATCAGGTTGGCATCTGTTGGACGAAGCTTTTTAAGCTTAGGAGGCTTTTTGCTGCGACTGTAAATCTGGTAGCGAGTGTTGTTCATTGAGACCAGGAATGGTATTTCCTAGGAGTACTTTCAGCCAGATGTCTTACCCTCCCACAGGGATAGGAGGCAGTGTCACATCCCATGGGAGGGGTAAGACATCTGCGCTGAAAGTACTCCTAGGAAATACCATTCCTGGTCTCAATACAGTGCTTGGGGAACCTGATGCCACTCATAGTGACCTATAATTTACAGTGTGTGTGTGCGTGTGCGCGTTGCATGTTCTATATAGTTATTGTGCATTTGTGTACGTGTGCATGCTGGATATAGTTATTTTGCATATTGTATATAGTTCTTGTGGGTTTGTGTGTATGTGCATGCTGTATATAGTTATTTTGCATGTTGTATATAGTTCTTGTATATAGTTATTGTGCATTTGTGTACGTGTGCATGCTGGATATGGTTATTTTGCATATTGTATATAGTTCTTGTGGGTTTGTGTGTGCATGCTGTTATATAGTTATTACCTCCGCCAAGGAGGTTATGTTTTCATCAGGGTTTGTTTGTCTGTTTGTTTGTTTGTCTGTTCATCTGTTTGTTCGCAAGATAACTCAAAAAGTTTGGGAGTGATCCGGATCACCATCTGGATCCAGGAGGCGGTTATGTTTTCGCTTGGCGGAGGTCTGCACTCTCGTGTGCTTTTCTAGTTTTGCATGGCACACTTAATTTCTTAATCTGTCTGTCCATAGGTCAACACTGCCTCCTTACCAAGTTTCTTTAAGGTTTTCACCAACTCACCCAACCAAGTACACGTGTTTACCTTGGAAAAACAATTTTGAGCCTGGCTTTATCACACTATCTGCTTTTGTGTGCATGCAAATTAGAGCATTTTTAATGAGATAGGGCTCATTTGCATATGTAAACGTTAAAATATAAAAAACATGCAATACATTTTTTTCTCATCTTAAAATAAGTAATCAACTCAGAACGTTTCATGGTGATATCTATTATTTAAATTTTTTACCCAATTCACCTGTACTGCCTCGCCTTAATTGCCTATTTATGCTAATTATGCAAATTGCCCAAAGTGCAACTTTAGGCAACCAAGTTGAATTCCACCCACTAGGACTATAGATGACATTTCTGCAATAAAACTTTAGGGTACTCAACATTTCTGGGTTTACTATTGGGCCTATGGGGATCACGACTAGACTAGTAAGGTCACTTGGCAGTTAGCCTATCTGAACATGCAATAGTATTCAGCTTAGAGATAGAGAATAAAATGTTTAAAGTTGTTTCATGTTTAATGAAGTAGGCTATCAAACCCGTTTTAACCATGTCATGGTCCATCCATTTCAATAACCTGGCAGCTTCAAAGGCTGAACGTTCATAACATATTCTGTTTAGGTTACTATGTCATAGTAGCTTAGGTTAGTAGACCTAGTTCATAAAACAGAGTAGGCAAACCTTTTCTAAATCGTCATAAACCGACGACATAGTCTACTGTTGTTTTACTAACCCAACTCCACACGTTGTTCTTTGTTTACAGAAGGCTACATTACGCGTCATTTCACTCAGTGGCCACACGCACAGCACGTGAATCTGCAAGACACCAGCTTGCTAATGGTGGTAGTTCACTGTGATAAACATTAAAATTATAGCCTGACAAGCCAGACTAGGCAATAACATATTTACTGCTGCTAGGGTGCGTCTAGATTTCTAGGCTATTAAAATAAGCTTTGAATTTAATCAATAAGATGTAGCCTTATAGCCTATGATCTCTGTGTAGACAATAGCCTAATGAAAACTGAAAAGACCTATCTGTCTGTGTCCTGGCTACAGTAGGCCTACAGTACATGCACTCCTATTGAATTTTCAGAACCAAGGAGAGAAATGAGAAAAATGTGTTACAGCTCTGTCTGCTATTTACACCCATTCTTCTTGATACATAATGAATAAATATGAAAATGTATAAAATGTGGATACAGTGTGATGGAAGATGTTTTATTTTGATATAATTTGCATGTAGCCTATGTATTCTCTATTGGGTTGCAATCAAAATTAAGTTTTAAATAAAGTTTTCTGAAAATTTTGTTCCATGTGCCCTTTTTTTAAATTTGAGCCCCTGCCCCTTCAAAGGTCTCTGCACGCCCCTGGTTATCAAGGGTGTGGAACTGACACTCCCCCTCCCACCTCTAAACACACACACACACATACACACACACACACACACACATCCAACCCGCCACAGTAATAAAGAGGTCCGCTGCTGACTTGCGTAGGAAGCAATTAAAGCTTGGCTAATGCCAACTGGGATAATGTAGAAAGGAATATAATAGTAGATTATAGTCCCCTTTTCCTCAGCAAAAATATATGTGTAATTAAAATGTCAGGCTTAAAGCAAAGTAGCTATATTGGGGGCCATTTTGAGTGGTGGAGGTTTGTGTGCTAACTAAGGCCTTGTGGGGATCGTTGGGGATGCTAGTAGGGGTGTAGGACTATGACATATTTAGTAAAGGCTAAATATGACAGCCTATATAGCCTATGATAGACCTATTTCTATGTGTTTGTGAAAGGATTAAGATCTTTACATTTACATGAATGTATTTTTTGGGGTGCTTTGAAGGCGAAAATCTGTTTGAGCTGCCCGTGGTAGGGTATGGAAGGCTCTGTTCAAGCATGGTGTGTTTTTGTGTACATGTCTTTGCCACCAAGGAGCCTGAAAGGAAAAGCAATTTGATTTGTGGAGTTTGGTTTCTTTTCAATCATTTCTGAGAAGTGAGATACTTGCTGTGTATGCATGCATTTGTGTATGTGCGTGTGTGTGTGTGTGTGTGTGTGTGTGAGAAAGTGTACTTTTAACTTCTAATGAGGTATTTATCAAAAGCATGATGGCATGAGTGTGTTTTTGTGTGTGTACTTTTTCACCGCTGATGGGGAGTTTATCATAAGCGTCATGATTCTACTCAAGTGCATGTGTGTGTGTGTGTGTGTGTGTGTGTGTGTGTGTGTGTGTACTCTTCCCTCCCGGTGGGGCGTTTATCAGAAGCGTGACCTAGCGTACTGCATGAAAGAATGTTTGACAGGCACGGGCAGGCTTTCTGACCTCCGCCTGACTCGCGTGGGCACGGAGACACACACACACACACACACACACACACACACACAAACACTCTCTCTCTCTCTCTCTCTCTCTCACACACACACACACACACACACACACACACACACACAAACACACTCTCTCTCTCTCTCTCTCTCTCTCTCTCTCTCTCTCACACACACACACACACACACACACACACACATACACACATGTACACAGGTGTGTCTGTGTGCTGGAACCTGCACCATGTGTCAAACAAAAGAGTGTGTGGGGTGTTCCCCCAGGCTACATACACAGCATATAGACATTGGGTGGGGGGTTTGAGGGATGAATATCCAGGAGATGTACTTTCTTCCTCTCCACCTTGGGGGCACAGAAGCAGAAAAACGTCCCTCTCGCCAGGACATGCTTTTCCCTGCTGTTATATATACAACCCCAAATCAGTAAGTTGGGACGTTGTGTAAAATGCAAATATAAACAGAATGTGGTTGGCATGGTTTTATTTCAGTTAGCCTAATAGCTGGTTTGATTTGCATTAAGAGATGATCTTATGGAAAGTACCCCATGCCAATCTCTAGGTATGGTGAAGGGTATGTGATGATGTGGGGCTATTTTAATTCCAAAGACCAAGGGAAATTTACCAGGATGCATTGTGCCCCCTGTATTTTAAGGAAGAACATTTATTTATTTATGATACATTATTCATTCACAAAGAAAATTAGTGTCCTTAAAGATTGGATATTTCCTAATTTTTGTAATTAATTAATCAATTTTTCTATCTTTTGGAAATTGAATTAATCAATTTCCAAAAGATGATTTTTTTATTTGTCTTTATTAGTCAACTTTAGCATGGATGTGTAACTTGTTCTCACAACTATAGGATTTCAGTTGCTTAACAGTATGAGGTATTCTTAGTCATGTTTTTCATTCCATGATGCTCCTAATTTGACAGGTCTGGACTGCAGACAGGCCATTTTAGCACCTGGACTCTTCCTATGGAGAAATACTGTTTAAATATGTTTAAATAAAAAAAAAACATTTTGACATTTATTTTCCTGAAATATTCAAGGTCTTCCCTGGAAAAAGCATTGCCTGGATGGCAGTATATGTTGCTCAAAATCTGTATACATCATTCAGAATTGATTGTGCTTAGCCAGATGTGCAAGATGTCCATGCTCTAGGCACTAATGCACCTCCACACAGTCATAGATGTTGGGTTTCGAACTGAGCACTAAAATAAGTTGGATATGCTGCATACTTGGACAGGCCCTCTCCTCTTTAGCCCAGTTGAGTCTGTGATTTCCAAAAAGGCAAATTTTTATTGGTTTAACTACAGGAGCTTTTTCCACGTTACCTCAGTGCCTTTTAAACAAGCTCAGGCCCAGATAAGACGGTGGTATTTTCTATATAATGTGGCTTCTACATGGTTTAAAGTTTGGCTGTTACATGGTTTTTGAATTGAGTATCAAACTGTACACATAGACAATGGTTATGAGAGGTTTCCCTGAGCCCATACATTGATTTTCTTTACAGAAACAGGTCTGGTTTTGATGCAGTGCCATCTGAGGTCCAAAAGACCATGGTCATCCAAAATTGTTTTTTTAGCTTTATCTCTTGTTTGCAAAGATTTCTCTGGATACTCTGAATGGTTTAATTATATTATGTCCTGTAGATGACGAACTCCCCAAATATATCACAATTTTATGTTAAGAAACATTCAAATTACATTTTTCATCATTTGTGCATACAGGTTTACACAGAGTGATAAATACCCCTAAGAGACCCTGCCTCTCTGGGATGCTCTGTTTCATACCCAATCGTGTTGCTAGTTACCCTAAATAGTTGTGAAACATTCCTCCTTTTGTTTCCTTTATCATTACACAACCATTTTCCTACCCTCGTCCCAACTTTTTTTGAAACATGTTGCTGGTATCAAATTCAAATTTAACATATATTTTCCATGAAATAGTCAAATTTGTCATTTTCAACATTTTATATGTTGTCTGTGTCCTTTTTGCATCTAAACACGAGTTTAAGAGATTCGCAGATTACTACATTCTGTTTTTATTTGCATTTTACACAACGTCCCAACTTTTCGGGGTTGTATCAAACTACGTTGTACACATGATTACAGTAAATAGAACCCATGACGAGGCTGTGGCAAAAATGGTCTTTTCCTGCTATTATACTGTATTTATTCCATGACTATATGCATTGTTCAATAGAACCCATGAACAACAGCGGCATGAGCTAAACTTTTACATAGTATGGCCCCTGGGACTTCATACACGCTGTCATCTCACGTCAAACATGTAGCACGGAACAATCGAACAAGGTCCGACGTGTGACGACACGACTCAGCTTAGCCCCCTCACTCTGGTGTACAATTATCAACATGGGAAATCGCTGGAGCTGACAGGCGTGTATGACAGCATCACCCTTCTCAGCGCTGACAGCACTCCGCCCATTCCTCCATGAGCTCTGTACCCACAGGGACCGGATGCTCACACACACACACACAGTGGTCTAGCCCAGAGTGCTGCTCTTATCGTAGTGAGCTATCTCAAAACTCTGGTGGTGGTGGTGGTGAAGGGGGGCGGAGGGGGCTACTGGCTACTGACAGCAGGGTGTGTCCAGTGCAGTCCGGTTCCGTGGGGTCGAGATAAAGCTTGGCGCTGGTTAAATAAAGAGACGCCTGCCCGTGACCACGCTGAAGTGGACCCAAGAGGAAGGCCGCATTATGCCCCCAGCACAATGACTTTCATTCTTCTGCCTCTCCAGGGGGGTTTTGGGGGGATGGGGGGGGGCAGATTAATATTGGCTCCTTTTTCTGGAGCATGGAGGCGGCACAGGAAACGGACCTCGAGGGAGTCACTTAGAGAACGCCATTTTTATTTACTGCCCCCCTGTACAGTCGAGAGTTCAGTTGTCCTGTTGGCTTGCAATGGACTCACCAGAGAGAGAAAGCAAAAGAAGAGAGAAAGAGAGAGAAGAGTGAGAGAGAGAGAGAGAAAGAGCGTCCTTGGAGAGGGATGGCCCAATCCTGACTGAACGTGTGTTGGCTTTCACCAGGCCTTGGCCTCCGGTGGGCTCTCTCAAGGCCGTGTTGTTTGGGTCTTGGAGTCTCTCGGACAATTGTTCTGACCCCCCTGGCATGGCATAAAGAACCCTTTGCCGCACAGGAGAGCTAAGGGGCACTGAGGGTATTGTTCACACTCACTGATGGATTTAAGGCCAGTTGGCTCCACCGTTGTTTGGCGCAGGCGCAGCTGTTTTGGCACTGTGTGAGGGGATAGGACGATAGGTGCAGTTTAACTGGGGTAAAAAGGGCTTTTGTTGTGTTTGTGTGTAAAGGGCGAGAGTGGTGGTGGTGGTGGTGATAGTTTGTGTGTGTGTGTCGGAGTGTGTGTGTGTGAGGGATTCCCCTGTGTGTGTGTGAGATGACTGGGCTGGAGTTCAGTCATTTGTCCAGAAGAGGTCGCCTGTCTCTCACTGTGGACAAGGGCAGGCAGTCCAACCACCCTTCTGTTAAATTTAGCACACTTCAAGAAGCCCTTGGAGAAGTTCTCATCTCCAGATTTAGAGTGCGCCAATTATAACCAAAAACCTGAACAATAAATATTTAACATTCAGTATTTATAGATCATCAGCCAACGGTAAACCACTTCACATTACATCCCCTGTTGACTCACACTAGTATAGGTATTCATCAATCAAACATGTTCTCTTGTGTTTAAACACACTTGCTCTGGCACCAAGCCTAAAAAACAGTGTGTTTCGCTCAGGTCTCTTAGAGACATGGAGACTCTCCGTGCACCAAGACGTACAAACTGGCACGTTCCCACCAGACGACACACTGAGTGCCTGTGGTGTTCAGATGCAGAGGGTATGCCAGCGAATGTGAGTCAGTGTGACTGGTAACAGGCCAGTGAGTGGTTTTACCGTAAAAACGGACATGACTAATAACTCCATTGCCGGATCGATGGGCTGGAAGACATATAAGAAGGAAACAAGTTTATGTAAACTACACTCAACTCAAACTACAAACCAAGTACAAAAAACTCCACCAAATTGATAGAAATTCTACTGTGTAT
>NC_063196.1:8980054-9052554 GCF_017589495.1 Alosa alosa
GAGCTACAGTGCATTGTTTGTGATTTCTGACCATTCATGCCTGTGTGGCGAGCGAGCCTGGGGGTAAAAACAATAGGATTTGCGTTTCGGGGGGTGGGGAGGGGGGGCATTTAAAATAGCCCCCCTTTCCCAGCAGGGGTAAAGGAGGCAGGCAGCTGTCCCACAGTAAATTGAGAGAGAGAGATCAACGTTCCGTGGGGGCCTGTCAGTTTCGAGGTCCCATAATCCACCCAGACCACTGCTGCTGCTGCCGCTGCCAGGGCCGCTGCCAGGGCTGCTGCTGACCCAGACAGCCCAATGCAGGCGGCCACTTGGCCCTCGCACCCAAAAATACCCCCTCCTTGCACCCAAGTCCTGCCACTCTGTCCCCCTGCTAGCCGTAATCCCCCCCACGTCTTCTCTCTAAATGCGCGTATGGATGGACAAAATGGCTGACCGTCCACTGGAGCACATTGTGATGCATTTGCACACATTCTCCAAGCGCCTCCTCGCCACCTTGTCTTTGTGCCTATTTGTGGCTTTCTGAAGACGAGGGGTGGGTGGGTGGGGGGTTCCCAAGTACCTTTCGAGATTAACAGACACTGGGTGGGTCGGCTCATACTTGTGAGGGCGGTAGGATGGAGACGTGAAAGTGGGATTTCTGACCTTGTCTGCAGTAACGCATACGGGGTAGGGAGCGAAAAACAAGAATAGCCCAGTCTGAAAATACGACATGGTAGTGGTGCTGGTTGGGTGGGGGATGGGGGGATGTGAGGTGTAATGTGGAAGGGTGGAGGAAAAGAGGGAGGGGGGAGGGTGTGGGGTGTGTGCAAAATAACAGTGGTGGTTTCCATTACAAAGGCCTCGGATGGACGGGAGGGCTGCTGCTTTGAAGGCCTATTCACGAGACGCAAGTTCCACACGGATCGGGTTGCCTTTATTTAGGCCCTACCTGGAAATGGAGGAGAGGCAAGGGCCTCGTTTGATGTGACAGGCGGTGGCCATTCTTACCCTCTCCCCCCACCCCACTATCCCCCCCAGACCCCCACCCCACTGACCGAACGCACGCCCAACACCTGCCCGCATGGTATCACGTACGTCAGCCCCTCGCGACCCCTCTCCACTCGACTCCGGACTCGACAGCCTTTGCTTCGGCTGCCTCTGCAGTAAAATTCCCACCTCACTAAACTCTCTGCTTAACATGCTGTTTCAGCCACACACTCTCCACAGACTGCCTAGGGACTTTGTCCACTCCTGTTGTGCAGGCAACTAATTTAGTGAGTGAGTGAGTGAGTGAGTGAGTGAGTGAATGAATGAATTTTGAAAAAGATTTGAGAACATGGCTCTCCACTATGTATTGTGAGCAATTTGGCAGTAGGAACGAGTTTGAAGAAAACGGCAAAGCAATGACAACTCTTACATAACCGTAGCCATTCTGTTAGGAAACTAATTTTGCTACATTTCAAAGTGAATTACTGCCAAATTGACCCCTACCCACGAAGCTTTGCACAGGGGATCATAAACAGATTAGGCCTAAGACCCAGGTCCCCATCAGGTCTAGCTGGGGTCAGCCGTAAAAGCTTTTATGGTTGTAGCTGGAAGTCAGTGGAAAGAGTCTGAAAGTCTTTCTTGAGGCTGTTCCTTGTCATGACAGAGGTAGGCCATGTTTTCATTGGCAATCAAAGTGCATGGTAACATCAAGACAAATCAAGTTTGGAAAAAATCATAGGTATGGTGAATCCTTTATCAAAGACAGAAGTGGAGCAGCTCTGTTTGATATTGATTCCCATGACTATTAGCCTCGGTAAATTCCTCTACTGTAAATTCTCTAGTAAGTTCTCTAGTAAATTCCTTTACTGCATAGACGTATACAGTAACATACAGTTTTTTTCCTCCACCGCAAATCTGCAGAGCTATTTTGAACTGCATGTGTGAGGTGGCTGGTGGTCGCAGTCGGGGATTTAGCAAGCGTCTTGGTTTGGCGACTGGCCGTCCCGGCTGGAGTGGTCCGGCGGGTGTTGGCCTGTCGGGGGCCGGTGCCCCGGGGGCCACTTACAGAGACACCGCAGGCACCTCGGCAAAGTGCATTCCCAGAGGCCTCGTCTCTCTCATCCGCATCCAAAATAAAATCTCCACTTTACCTCCACCCCCAACACCCCACCCCGACACTACCATGACCAGCTGATAAATTAACTATGGATAGACTACCATGAAGGAAGCGTGAGAGAGAGAAAAAGTAATAGAAAGAGGCAAGAAGAGTGAGAGAAATAAATAAAAGAGAGAGGCAGAGATAGAGAGGGGGTCATGGAAGAAGAGCGAGAGAAATGAAAGAGAGATAGCAAGAGAGAAAAAGCAAAATAGGATCAGGGAAACAAGAGTTAGAGAAATCAAAGACAGTGAGAGAGAACGAAAGAAAGCGACAGACATAGACATAGACAAGAAAGAAGACTAAGAGAAACAAACAAACAAAAAAACACCGAACGACAGGATGAAGGCCTCCCCTCTGTGTCCCCTCCATGTTACTGAGCAAGCTGTGGCCTGGTTTGTGTCAGGACACTGCGCGGCCTAATTTGGAATGACGGTGTGTCCGGCGGCAGGCTCTCACCTCAGGGTGCTCACAGATGGGCAGGATTAGCATGCTGCTGGACTGCAGGGGTCCACAGCAAGGCGTGGGGAGAGATAAGGCCCCTCGTGAGAGCCCCTATATGATCCAGACATGGCCCTCTGATAGTACATTCTGCACTCTCCACTTGATTCTGACCAGTGGTCACTCACTCTCAATCAGTGTCCTCAATTCTGCACCCACTGCAGTAGTGAATGGGAGTTACTTCTCGACAAGCACACAGACACTGGACTTAGGGTTTACTGTTTAAATAGAACGATTTGGAATCTTTTCACACTCATGCACACACACACATGCACACGCAAAACATTCCAATTCCAAAGTTCAAAGAAACCTGCCTCTGCTCGCCTCAGGTTTGGAGCAGGGACAGACAGGAGACACAGACCATGGACAGCAGGCAGGACACACGCAGACAGGAGACACAGACCATGGACAGCAGACAGGACACACGCAGACAGGGGACAGCAGGCAGGACACACGCAGATGACAGGAGACACAGACAGGGGAGAGCAGGCAGGACACACGCAGATGACAGGAGACACAGAAAGGGGGGAGCAGGCAGGACACACGCAGATGACAGGAGACACAGACAGGGGAGAGCAGGCAGGACACACACAGATGACAGGAGACACAGAAAGGGGGGAGCAGGCAGGACACACGCAGATGACAGGAGACACAGACAGGGGAGAGCAGGCAGGACACACGCAGATGACAGGAGACACAGACAGGGGACAGCAGACAGGACACACGCAGATGACAGGAGACAGGGTCGGACTGGGAACAAAATTCGGCCCTGGCAATTTTCTCCTGGACCGGCCCACTACTGGACCAAAGTCTGGTCAATTGTGATAGAAATGCTGTAACTTTAGGCTTAGGCCTACTCATTGACTACCTGTATATTGTAACCCAAAACTTAAAGACATGTCAAGATAGGCTACACAGTGCAGATACTGGCCATTATTGTGCCCTAACTGGTGAAATACAGTATTAACCAGAGTATGTCATTATATGGCCAACTATAAAGATGTAATCTGCCTGTTCCCAGGGATGGGTATTTCTGAAGCATGTAATATGTGTTTCAAATGCAAAATAGTAATTGTAATGAATGTAATGAATAATTGGTAATTAGGCAACAATGGTTTATGTTTATTGCAATCAGCTAATGTGAGAACAGCTGTGTTCAACAACACTTACAGCTTTTCAGTGACAGCTATTGCTGAAGCATCAGCTCTGGTCTGAAGCACTGGTGTGAAGTGGTACGCAAGTAAAGATGAGCAAGTTGACCTGTGCAAGTTCACATAAGGACACTGACAAAGGCAACCATGTCCTATTTTCTCCATGCCAATCTTTAACAGAAAAATGTCAGATACCCCAACCACAATGACATCAATAGATGGTAAGGTGTTGAGTGTACCCAGATAGGTCAGTCACTTAGGCCTACCATATATCGTCACAGGTGACAAGCTAATCATCGCAAAGTGTTGTGCTAATGCAAGGATGGGCAAAAATACATCAGAATGTATTTCTAAATAAAATACCTAATACCCTCATTTTTAATGTATCAAAATAAAGTACAAAATCCAGTAGGCCTAACCATATTAGGTATGTATCAAAATAAAATACTGTATTTTTGTATTTAGAAAATACTTTTTTCAAGGAAGTATGGAAGCACTGCAAAAAAAGCTTTTTTTTTTATCCCAAACATTTAGCCTATTAAAACTATATAGTAAAAAACAATACAATTTGGCCCCTGTCGTATATCATATGCAAGTTCATGTAGTGTGATCAAAATTAATTATAAATATTTAAGAATTTACATTTACATTTAGTCATCTAGCTGATGCTTATCCAAATGACTGACAGAGCTTTCAATTAACCACATTATAATCAATAGGCCAAAATCATAATTAGGCAAAAATCATACGGCTGTGTATCTTGAAGTTCCAGTATGTGAGAGACTGATGTCATTGTGGTTGAGATATCTGACATTTTTCTGTTAAAGATTGGCATGGAGACAATGGGACATGGTTGCCTTTGTCAGTGTCCTTATGTGAACTTGCACAGGTCAACTAGCTCTTCGTAGCACGTGCAACTTACATCTATAAAAACAATATATTTATGGAATAAAATTAGACACCTCTGATTGCTGTTTACGGTTAAACTGCGATGATGTGAACACCAGCCAGCGGAGGCCACTTCTATAGCCTAGGCTATCATGCATGGACTCGTAGGCTATATTTCCCCACAAACCAAGCGGCTGCTTGGACAAATCCACTTGAGGGGTGGGGCAGGGGGGCGCGATCGTAACACACACTGAACCTGTCATGAAGTGGCCAAAATGATTGACCTGTCACCCCCCAATCCAAATGGATGCAACTGCATTTATAGGCTAAGCCTAGGTCTACATGACGGGCCGCAAATAGGATAACTTGTGGACCACATGTGGACCGGCCCACCGGGCATTTGCCCGGTTGTACAGATTACCAGTCCGAGCCTGACAGGAGACACGCAAGCCTGAGAAGCTCAGCAGGAGAGGGCTCTAAACTGTACACCAGTTGAGTCCAGCTTCCACTCTACTGCTCCACTGTCATCTTCAGCAATGATTTGAGGGGCACAAGTGGGCCAATATTGTCCCAACACAAATGGCACAGGGGCCATAAAAGTCTTGTACACATATGTGCTATGCTCATATATATATATATATATATATATATATATATATATATATATGAACTGCGTGTATATATATATGTATATATATATATATATATATATATATATATATATATATATGTTGCTTTGGGTTGGAGGGGTTGTGGGGATGAAGCAGGCCACTTTGAATGATGAGTTTAGATATGAGACCAGAGGTGAAACCTAAAACGTAAGCTTCAGTAAGAAGGGATCTAACCTACAGTAATCTCCGCAAATGGCATGCTTACTCTACAGTCACGCCAAGGCACTACAGAACTGTGAACAATCTCCAGTAGTGCCCTCTACCACCCCCCCCAACTGCAAACACCAGGCCTCTTGACCTCTGAGAGAACTTCTCCTTCATCTCAGAGTGGCACCAAGGACCACTTCGCGTCTCCAGCCCAATCCGGCTGTCGAGGCCAAGCCGTCCCTCCCTGAGACGCTTATCGGAGCTCGCAGCTTGGTCCAATCGTCCAATATCAATCGCCCCCGCCGAGAAGAAAGGGCTGCCCGTTCCCTTTTCAGACGCACATTGTTTCGTCTGGCAGTGTTTATTTGGATGTAAATCAGCCAGCGAAAAGTGTTACATCCTGCCTTGTGTATGGAGGGTGGGAGAACGGCCTCGGCCGGGAGGAAGCTGGCGCTCCGAGATTGGGAGCCTGCGGAATGTTGTGCGAGGGAGTTGCCGTGGCTCTGGCTATAGGGGGTGACATCATCCCCCCTCGCCCCTCGCTTTCCCTTTACCAACACCACCTTCCTCACTGCCTCTACCCGCAACTCCGCAGCTTCTGAAGAAACAGGCCGTCCTGAGAGAGTGCCATGCCTTCCGCTTTGCTCTGCAGACTGCACCCCCCACCAGGCTTCCCGACTTCAGACACCACCACCCCTCCTCTCCCCTCCTCTCTCTCTCCCTTATAACAGCTGTGATCGTGCTGATTGCTGTTATTGTTAGCCCCGGTGCTAATGCCGCTCCATCGTTGCCACATTGCGTCAACCTTTGAAAGATGTCTTCCGAGGAGGTCCACCCAGGAACGGGCTTGAAACGCTCTATTCGCTTATCACACCCTTCTCAATGTGGGAATGCTAATGATGAGAAAACGCGATTTGTTGCTGATAGAGGAGGGACTTACCCCTACGAAAAAAAGGGGTGATGTGGTCAGCAAGGTGTGTCTCGAGGGGCACCAATGTGCTGTGGACGTGGGTGGGTATGGGAGAAGAAAGTTCCCAGGACTGTGCTTTGTGTGTGTGTATGTGTGGGTGTGTGTGTGATTGAGTGAGTGGGTGTGGGGTAGGAGATTGTATGCTATACATACCGCACAGTGTGTGTACAACTGAATTAATCACTTGTAACCTTGGATAGAAAGGCAGCTGCTTGCTGTGTGGATTAATCTTTCAAAAGACTGCCCTGGAGTGTATGTAGAGCGTGCAATTGAAAAAGAGCCCTTTCTTGAAATGAGATGATGAAGACTGTGGAGTTCGCCCTTAAGTACACAGCCCCCGAGCTGTAGTCATAGGGAGAAAAAGACTGGACAATTCTTCATTTTCAAACATGGCCTCTCATATAAACACATAAATAGATGTTATAGGGAGAGGGAAGTCCTATCAAATTTTAAGATTGATTCAAAGTAGGCTTTGCCTCACCAAAGACACTGTAGGCATATAGACCCTTTCAAGAGAGTTCCATTATCAGCATCAGTTGGCCCCACAAGGCTTCCATTTTAACATTCCATGTTATCTTAATGCAGAGGAAGTAGATTGGGGCCCAAATAGAACGTTCAAGCATTGTTTTTGTTTACCTTGTTGAAAGGGTCTATATGGAAAATGCATTTAAATTATTCAAATAGTTGCCCTTTTAGAAATACACAATAACATGCTGCACAGCAGGCCTTTGATCCTAACTTAACCGATAAATAAGGGTGTGTACAAGGATGGTGTTCCCTTTCAAAGACACCACCAGATACAAGAGAAGACGGGGGATCCCATCCCTGGCACATGGGAGCATGAGGAACTCCATGCTCTCATGTCACCCCGGGGACTGCAGAACAATAACACACTTGCTGCTGTGTCTGTGACCTTGACCCGCAATCCCACAGAAGGCCCCCAGGGCGGCGCCCTCACAGAGCAATTACCCACTGCTCCACTTCTAAATCTGCCAAAAAAAGATGTCAGCCTTCTCTTGTCTCTCTCTCTCTCTGCTGCTGATGCGGACAAGGTCACTAACACATTCTGACTGTGCAGTGATTTGATTTGACCGAAATGCCCGATGATGTAACAGCAAGGATGCACCACGGATGCTTACATTGTTGTTTGTCAAAGCTGCATTAGTGGCTTCATCAGGCAAGCATAAATATGCCTGCTCTAACCTTCTACTACCCCTCCATAAACATTTGAGAGTGAGAGAACGCATACAAAAATACTCAGCCTGTCTTATTTTTGTCGTTACCTTTAATGTTCCAGAGCTGAAATTGGGACATTTTAAGCCTATTTTCAGCTCGCTATCTCTCCGAGGGGCAAAGCACGGAGTGTCTCAGTCTGCCGTGACAGCAGAATTAATTATTTTCTCATCCCTGTTTCATGAGCAGCAGCGTGCGTCAACCGCTACATATTCTGGATGAACTTTCTGGATGAACAGGGGCAGAAGAACAGCCCCTGTCAACAACAACAAATACAGCAAATCACTTTCCTTCTTTCCAGCTATGAACTAAAGGCACTACAACAGAGCAGAGGGCATACCTGTGTCAATCACCATCAAGAACAGAGAGAGGATGTTGGCCAGGAGAGTGTGTTATCGGAGGGAATGTAGGGAAGGAAGAGAGCGTAATCCAAGCCAGCTGGTTTATATGTAGCTAAGCTCAGGCATATGGTCAGATAAGACAGCCAAAGTGATCATCACACACATGGACCAACCCCTGCAGCCTCAAAGGCCATTAGATCATATACAAAATGGCTCCGGCTTCCATTTAAAGCGCATGTTTAGGCTCCAGCTGGCACTTCTTTGCGGTACATTTTCCAGAGAAGGGCTCCGAGGCCATCAGATTAACATTATCTGCTAAGTAAGTTTATTTGGAGAGGAGGAGAAAGTGTATGTCTCCCTGTCGCTGAGGGAGAGAGAATGTAGGTTTGAGGTCTGTCTGTCTGTCTCTGTGTGGTGTGTGTGTGTGTGTGTGTGTGTGTGTGTGAGAGAGAGAGAGAGAGAGAGAGAGAGAAACAGCATTGATAGCCTATAAGATGATGGTAGCCTATAATGTCTGCATAGGCTGTCATGGGCACACACAATCTGTCTGAAGCCATGATAGCCTACTGAAAATGAATGGAACTAGTTCAGTCATCGTGCACTTCTCACTCTGCCATTTTAATTAACACAATTTAAGATAAAAATCTTAATCTGAGGAAAATGCTTTTTGCCCAGAAATAATCTCTTTAGAGACCTCAGATGCATTGTTGAAGTCAAACTTAAACCACATGCAAATCCCCAACCCAGTTGAGTCGAGAAACTTTGAGAAGTGAGTGAGAAGCCATGATAATTAGTGAACGCTTCAGGATATCGGGATATACCCCACACACACACACAGTTACTGTTGTCGCTGAATGTGTGTTGTCTATTAAAGCACAGGGATTTCCGTATTTGGCATTTCTGTGGTTCAATGTAGGCAATGATAGGCTACATTTTAATAATGTAAAAACGTCCCTTAAACAAGGGCCGTCAGGTCTGCTTGAGCAATTTAATTGGTCTTCATTGCATAAGTCAACCATTGTTTTAATTGCTGACTACCTTATTGTGGACCTACCCTTTCTCCAATATCATTTTTCATCCATTGCTAAGGGCAGCTAAGGCCCAACAGCCCTGGTGGCCTATTTCTATAGCCTACAGCAGATACTCCAGGTGTGTGTCCCATCCATGAGTAATGGATGACTATCAAATAGTAATCCCAGACATTTGCATGATTCATACTTAGTGTATTTAAGACACAAGCCTAATCCACCACCGCCGTCACCGATAAATTAAGTGGGTAGAATAACACAGTGACACACTCGGCGGGAAGGTGGTTGAAGGCTAACCACACTAGGACCGCACGAGCCGAACACACCCAAGAGCGCGCCTGGCGTGCGCGGGACTCATGTTGCCTAAGGCGCCTGAGCGGGAAGTACATTTTACAGTTGCTCATTAATGGGCTACCAGCTTGCAATGGGGATTTTGTCAAATATTCCTGTCATTTAATATCCTACTTAAAGATAATATAGGCTATAGAATATTATGCACAAACTAGCCTATTTCCTCGAACTTGTAGTAGCCTACTAACCTATTGTTTCCCCTTTCCATTAATTCAGTCAGCGGTCAATCGTTTTTTCCTATACATATTGCGTTACCCTTTCTCGGAATCTTTTCCAGCTGTGTGTGTGTGTGTATGTGTAACAGGCTGGTCTCTCACGCACCCATCAAGAGCAAGTGTAGCGATGTATAGAGACTTTGGTTGTAGCGTTTTATTATGCCCTTCGCGGCTTCCGTAGACATTTGCCTCATCTCTATGTTTGTGCTCAACTGTATTCTGCGGCTGTGCTCTCCGCGGTCAGGAAAAACCGGTGTGCAGCTATTTGTGAGCTATGGAGCAGATAAATAATCTCCAGGTGGTTCCATGCACCGACTCCAATTATCTGAAACCCTTCAGAGTGCACTATAGCCAGGTGAGTCGGATTGCTCGCTCTCAGGTTATCATCTGGTTCAAATGCGGAAGCACCGTACATTTCAGTTGCCAGTAGCCCAACCCCCATTCATTTTGCCATTGCTGTCATTGTGTTATATGCTTAATTTATAAACCTGTGCTTTTGTTAAAACAAGACATTGCGTGATGTACAATGGCGAAGATGATTAGCCTGTGCATGCTAGTCGGAGATTTGAACTGAAAGAACACAGCGGATAATATAACTAGCTTCAACAGGAGAAACCTCTGAGCTAGCTAGATAGCCTGTCATGAGCACATGCTTTACATTAGGTTACTCATTTACCTTCCCAGCAAGCTAACCAAAAATTGACAGCACACGGTTGGCAATATATTGCATTATCTTTGCCAAAATCTTAACGATGGAGGGGATGTATTAGTCGTGTGGCATTTAAAGCCAGTACATTTTTATTAGTAAATTTGCTAAGGAAGATACAATGTGCAATGTGCCGAGAATGCAAAAGCATATTTTGTCCTCTACGTGGATTTTGTTTTCTCCTCTTCTCTCCTAAACTGACCCGACAGAGCAACGTTAGCTTCTTAATCATTTCCGTATGATGCCGAACGTTAGCTAGGCTACTCTAATGAGTGCAACGTTTGGTTTCCTTTAGTATTATGCACAAAGGTCTTAAGTCATATATCTTAATGGCAGCGATTAGCATAACGCGAGATGTTTGTTTACACTGCAGCTGTAAGCGATATTTAGCCAAACGCGGTATTGAACGTAATGACATTTGTTCATGTGGGCATGGCATATCGATAAACCAGTCAGCGCTTTCCCGATTAGAAGTCTTCATTTCTTCAAGTAGTGTGCGAGTTGAACGAATGAAGGTTATTATGTTCGTGATGCGTAATAACGAAACTAATGTTATAGTCAGCCT
The DNA here is from genome assembly GCF_017589495.1 of Alosa alosa. Lineage (NCBI taxonomy): Eukaryota > Metazoa > Chordata > Actinopteri > Clupeiformes > Clupeidae > Alosa > Alosa alosa. The sequence goes on from NC_063196.1 coordinate 8,990,947, forward strand.
TACCAGTTAGGTTTTTTTTCTGGGGCATGGAATAGTGTAGCGTAATGCACATTTCATCCCATGCTCAACTTGGGCTATTTCCTGTCATAGCGTCATTTCTATGTCTGTTCTCTTCCCCCCCTTGTATTCTTCCCAAAAGACATTCCAGGGCTTTGTTTTCACCCAACAACACCTGTAGTCATTTCCTTGCTGATTGTTCTCCTTCCATCTGTGCTTTTAAGTGCTTTGAGTTGTTTGGTAGTGCTTCCTATTATTTAGAAACGAGTCTCAAAGCCCTCTCCTCATTCCATTATACCCGACCCTGAGTCACCAGCATCCGCTGCCAGGCTGTGGCATGCGTGGAATTGATCGTACAGTCAGTTCTTCTGATGTGCATCATAACTGTCATCCGGTGCTGTTCATGGGGATTTTGTAGGGGTCAACATGATGAGGGATGATGCGTAGGTTGCATTGTAAGATGAACCAGCCTTTGACTTCCTCTTACGTAAAAGTTCGTACCCCAAGTAGGCTAATGGTTCATATTGGTGTCTGTTTTGACATGAATGAGGAATAAGCCCTAAAGCAAAAAAAGCCAATTACCTGTACATGTTTTACTTTGAAGTTGGTATAGTGATGTATGAGACTATAGCAGGAGTGTAGATGTACAGTTGGCTATAGTCCAGTGCAGGCTGTGCTGAACAAAAGTATGAACCCAGCGTTGAGCAATCCAAAACATCTGTCAGTCAGTGAAGTAGGAAATTATGGATTCCACGTGAAGTAGGTATGGCAAGAATAAGTAGGAATTTTGCCCAAAAATGTCAGAGAAAAAAAGCTTTATCATCACATAAAAGACATAATCTTTTATTTAAGTTAATGAATTATGGAATTGTGAGTCAATCGCAACAAAAAGGTGGTGCTTAAAATTGTTTAAATACTTGGCTATTCTAATTTTTTTGGGAAAAGAAATAAAGGATTCACTAACATTATTGACATTAGGAAAAGCTACGCTATCTTGACATCAATGTGAAACTTCTAAATTTAGCAACCAACAATGCTAGCAATGGTTGCACCGGTGGCATTGCCATTTCCCTGTTGCTTCACCAAAAAGTATTTCAACAGATGACACACACACACACATGCAGTGTGGCTAAATAACGTCTGGACCAGTGTCGAGGGCTGGCACTCAGAGAGGGGTCAGAGGTCATGGCGGTAACAGATGATGTGTTATTTCCAGGCAAGCATCCTTCACAGGGTCAAGTAAGCACTATAAGGGAGTCTGTAAATGGAGCAAGGCGGCATGCCGTTAGGAAACACAACACTATAGCATTTACCCCCCTATTTTGAGTTTTTCCTCGAAATTGCACACCGCCCTGTTGCCACATACTTTGACTTATAATCAAGTGCCTGACCTCTTTGGAAAGCTAAGGCCTTGTAGAATTTTTTGGTACCAATAGATTGACTGTGTGATGAACTATCAGAGAGTGGCAAAGGGTAGAATGACAGTTTTTCTTATAGGCGGTTATGTACATCTCTAGAAATGACCACATTCTGCCCTCTTGGTCACTTGTATTGTCTTGAAAACACCACTGAGGCCCACTACCAGGTCTTGTGAATCTGTATCTCAAAGTAGACCCCTATAGGATGAAGTATGACTGTGTGGGACCCATATTTGTGTGGGCATACACATGCGTTTTGCTTTGGAGACTCCAAAAGGACCTTTGGTTACCCAAAACACATACTGACAAAAAAACTTCCTATACAAGAACCCCTTTATGTAGAACCAAGATCTTGGTGTCAAATGAAAGGTTACACTCTGTGTCATGTTGCTTGTACCTGGAGTGCTTTGCAGTGGCTGTGCCATGAATCCAGAGAAGCATTATCTGACCTGAAACTCTTACTTTTGCTCCTACGCCTTTGAGATTTCCATGAAAAAAAGGACAAACAAGGTAATGCAGTGAACATTTGTATTATAAAATGAAACAAAGGTAAAAATAGTTCTAATATTGTGTACTGTGCAGAGATACGCTGGGGGCCAGGAGTCCTCATAGGGCGAAACGTGGGCTGTGGTGGTATGGTGTCCTGGATGTCCGTCCTAAGCCATGGTTCTGCGTCTCCGCTCTCCTGTCTGCTGTGGGAGCACCCTCTTCCCCTGCCTTGGCCTCTCCCTCTTCCTCTGCCTCTCTCCCTGCTTCTTGCAGCACCCTTTCCTCTTCTTGTCCCACTGATCTCGGCCACCGGCTCCTCTTCCTCAGACACAGGATCCTCAGCTCTTGTTTTTTTTGCTTGGCGGGGCCCAGTCTTCATCGCTGTCACCGAAACAATTGTACAGGTGGAAGTTAGACTCAGACCCACTAAAGTATATGAAAACCCTTCCCAACAACTTATACAAATTATATAAATGTGTGTCACCCCTGCACTCTCTTTTACACACACACACAAACCCACACTGCATTCTCACCTAACTCCCCTCCCCCCCAGGTACCAGAACACTGTTCACACCTCCCCCAGGTCACACTATCTAAGGGTGTCACCCTCCCCTATGCACACTGAAGATCCACAGACATGTTTATGCACACACTAGAACTGTCTAAAAATAACTGAACAAAATTGTTTAGGACAAAAAACAGAACCCATGTCCATGTACTGTTACAGGAGAAAAACAAATCACTCACTCTCTCTCACACACACACACACACATTATGTTCAGCTAAATGAAAAACTATGCACTAAACATTACAAAAGCAAACTAAACTGTATCTGTAACTGTATATGGATATAAGTAGTCTACTCACAGCTCAAAATCAGGGTCCTTCCCAGCTAAAAAGTTCTGCTCCTCCTCGGAGTCGCACTCCATTCAGTCGAGAAATTGCTTTCTTCTCCTTCATCAATGTCCTCCAGGTCATCAATGTCCTCGGGTTCTTCGACATGTGTCGTCTTTTTTTGTCTCTTTGGTATGTTTCACGAACAAAAACCTTCAAAAAAATGCCTCTTGCTTGTTTAGTAACAAACTTCCAAACCACTGCTTCGGCGACTGGTTACGCATGACCATTGCGCATTGAGTTTAGCCGGCAAGGAAGTAGAATGTGACGATGTGTCACGTGTCTAAAGAAAGCTCTAGGCTACACGGACATCTAGGTCCCATCTTATTGGCTCGTTCAGACGCAGCGCTATGGCCATTCAAAGACTGGTTGTCAGATTCATCGCTTACGTGACTCATTGGCTTTGATGGCATCTATCTCGACTGTCATTGGTCCTACAGACATGTAATTGGTATCGATGGAATCAGAAGAGTACCGTGAATCCAGCGACAATAATGGAAGTCAAACCGAAATACCTGGATTTCCGCGGAAAATAACTTTTCACTTTGCTTCTTTCCTTATGTATCTGTTTTGTTTGAGCTGGCTCAATATATTGGCAATAAAACAATCTAAATATTTCACATCTGTGGATTCTTACGAAAATTTCAAGACCAAGCAGGCTGGGCTAACTTATTGGTACGGCCATACAGACAAGTGACAAAGTATCAACGCAGCAACTTTGGGGGGTGGTGGAGGGGGGCATTTGATATGTTATATATCAGGATAAACTTATATTTTACACACAAAATATATGTTAATTCATGGAAAGCTTTACATATATCGATTCTTGAGATTCTCAGCTTTAAAATGGTATATATGACTATGGTAGTTCATGATAAGGTGCAAAAAAATGCATGGGGGTTGTTGGGGGAGGTGGGGGGCACTGTATTTACTGTATTAGTGTACTGGGTTAAAGATCCTCACAATATGCTTTTATGTTCATATTCATTTAGGCCTATTTAAGATGATCAAGGGACATTTGGCCATACATATTAGGGTGCCTGCAATTTGGAAACTTCCTCTACCTGACTCTCGCCAGATGAATTTCATTCCGCCTAGCTCCACTCACATTCATCTGGGATTGCTTCCATTGGAAGTGATTTCGGCACGAGATTTTATGGTAGAGCCCATCAGGACGCAGGGCGGGAGTTTCATACAGTAGATGTGACGTAGCGGAGAAGCGACTGTGAGACTGTTTTGCGGCTCGCATGGAGGAAGCAAGCGTCATCAGCGTCACAGGCTGGCTTCGATGTGAGTGGTTGAAGTAGCACGTCAATAAAGATGAAAGTGGCTTATAAAATCCTATGCAAGGATTTTTGATAAGGCCCAGCCTTCTGAAACACCTCTCCAATGGAGCGACCCCAGATGGATGAGTGGAGCTAGGCAGAACGAAATTCATCTGGCGAGAGTCAGGTTAATTCCAGACATGGAAAGTCAGGAAATTTCATCATTTTTGGGGCAAAGTCATGGATTATTTGGGAATTTTGTCGTAGCAGTTTAAAATTTACTTACCAAAATACATTGATACAACATATATTTCCACACAGAATTGGTGTATATCTGCTTATTAGCTTTGCTTGTTTGAGTAGCCCAACTGTGTTCATACTATGTATTACTATTTATTACCTATATAGTAAGTCATGGAAATTCAGATTTTTTGTCAGGGAAAAATCATGGAATTTTACATTTGACTTGAATGGGAACCCTGTTCCTCCCTTCCTTTTTATATCAGAGTTACGTAATGTAGAAGCCCATCTAGTGGTCAACCCCTTAATTATCCCAGAATCTGGACCTACATTTACTTACAAATCCCTTTAAGATTAATGAAAAAAGAAAAAAAAACTTCTGTTTCATAATATGTAATGGAGGCTGCTGTCCTTGTCATGCTCAACTATGGAGTGTGCCATGGGCTGCTGCTGCTACCGCTGTGTGTGTGTGTGTGTGTGTGTGTGTGTGTGTGTGTGTGGTGTGTGTGTTGTCCTCTAGTGAGATGGAGAGAGTGGCTGGTCCTCTGAATTCTCTAGGGGAGGATGATTTTTGCAGCCGCAGCAGCAGCGGCATGTAGCATCCGCATCAGTGAGTCACTCAGCCACCCACTCGTCCCTGCTGGAGTCTCCAGGAGAGAGAGGCTTTGTTCGGCTACCCACCCCGTTTCTTCGCCACCTGTGCCCCCCTCTGTGCACACACACACACACACACACACACACACGCACAGAGTCTGGGCCCTGTGAATCCCTACCTGGACACACAGCCTCTCTCTGTCCTTCTCTGACCTGTCTGTGTTATTCTCACTTCTTGCGCGCTGGTAATCTGCTGTGTTGGCACCCGTGCCAAGCATCCACAGAGAGAGAGAAAGCGAGATGGGCAGAAGGGTTTTTACATTCCGTCGCAGTGGGAGGCACTGCCAAGCAGATGCTTTTGTTTCCAGGTGGTGTGTGTTTGGACGTCAGTGATTCTGTTCGAGGTAAATAGGAACCTAATATGTGCTAGACTGTGCTATCCTTCTTTTATTAATAAAAGTGTCTTGAATTGACTTGACTTATGATCCTGTTGGTACAGGAAGCATGACCTTGTGGTTAAGTCCACAATTCTTAGGAAAAGTTCATATTTAATCATTGGTGCCTTTGAACCAACATGTGTTTATGGAATTGCTTTATGGCTCAGTCCCAGCCACTATGGCTTGTTTTTCACTAATAGAGCAGAATTACTGTATGCCATGTCAACACCATTTTTGTTTACCCATAGAAGACAGCTAGAGTAGAGGACTGTGAGGAGTAATCAGCTGAATATGACAAAATTGGTTTAGAATCACAGAAGGTAACATTAGCATTCTTAGAAATTTTCTCAGGTAGCTTCCATGTGGAAAGGAAACTGAAGGGCTTGTGTGTTTCTTGTTAAAATCTCCCCGCCCCCCATTTGGTTCTCATTCTTGACGGTAGCTGCTGTCTGAAAGATGCCCCAGATTCAACTTGAGCGTTTTAAGATGTTTGAGCCCATTTCTTAAGCGGCCGTTTTACATCCTCAGTAAACTTGTAATTTTTATTTATGCACACTAGCATAGACAGATGCTCATACAAATGCACACTCTCTCAATCACACACACACACACACACACACACACACACATTCACACACACCTCACCACCATCTCTGTGGATTAGGCCCTATTTAATTAGCCCCTTCTCCTGATAATGAGATTCCACCCTGTTCCTGCCTCCCATAGTGACTCTCGTGCCGAGCAGCGCTCCAAGCGGCTGGAGTCCCGTGAGCCACAAGGCAGCTGAAGCAACAGGGCCTGAGAGAGGCAGAGGGAAAGGGAGAGAACTCCAGCTGCCCGAATGGCTACTGCTCTTAATAGCGCGTAGTGCAGACTACACGGCTTCAGTTGTTGTAGGATCGCATTCGCAATACTGCTCAAATTACACAACTTGGTGCCTTGTGATGGGGACTCTTTAACATTTGCTGTGTGTTCAAAACTATACAGCTGATCGGCACCATGGGTGAACCGCACTTCGCCGTCTTTCACAAGGAGAAATCCCAGACAAATGCGTCTTAGCAAACGTACAGATTTGTCACCAAAGAAGCGGTGGAGGTGAAATTGAGCGGGGCGGTCAGGGGGAGGGTCGGTCAGGCTGGACAATCAAAGGGGAGATGTGTTAGGCCGGGCTTTTGGGGTGGCCAGCGGGGGAGGTGATGTGGCAAGTGGAGAGAGGAGGGATGAGTTTGAGTGGGGGGAATGTTTTTTTTGTTTTTTTTTTGTTTCTTTTCTGGGGGGAGGGGCGGCGGATTAAAACAGGGGTCGGCGTCAGTTGGTTAGTAGGTTGGGGTTTTGGATGGCGGACAACTGGCGCGCACCGGGGCGGTGAAGCACAGATGAGTCGACAATGGCGGAGGAGAGCCGAGGGGTGAGGAGGCCATGGGAAACGTGTGGCGGCCCTCTCACTCCCCCCTCAGCCTCAGGTCGCTGGGCATGCTGAATAGCCACAGGAAATGGGATTTGGGCAAGACAGATGTGTGTGTGTGCGGGGGGGGGGTGATGAATGCATTAGGTCCTTAATGAGGGACAACAAAGGTGTGTGAATCCCCCCATGAACAGCTATCTCCACTCTGCCTCTAAAAACAAGGAGTGGAGGAGGACAGCTGTGCGGAGAGGCCTTTTGATAAGATGACTCCTGATGGCTCGACATGACCAGAGCAGCAGCAGCATCACCCACAGTAGCTGGAAACCAAATAAGGAACAAATAAAGGCAATCTTCATTCTGATCGACCATGTCATTCTTATCGACCATGTCACTCTGCAGGTCAACTTACTTCTCACAAGTCACTTTAGATAGAAGCATCCATCATCAAATGACTGAATGTAAATGTAGGTTAAATGATAAAGGTCCATCTCAGCTCAACTCGGCCGGCCTGTTTTCTGACCACTTCACATCTGTGAAGTGAGTGAGCACTCACTGCATTATAGATGAGTGCTGTCTGTACGAGCATCATGCTATTGGTCAGGGCTGCCTGATGGACAGGTAGTAAGTGTGGTCAGCGTTACCCTTTGACCTTTCCTGGTGTTGGGCTGTCTGCCCCTGACAACTGATTTTGGAGACCTTCTAATTTTGTCCTTGTGAGTGAGTGCAGTGGAGTGGCTCATGGGTTACGGAGAGTAAATGTCCTTTTTCTTCTTCTGTGGGTGGGTGGATGGCATGCTGTTATGTCTAGAGGAAGGTGCTAACGCTAGCATCAAGATCAGGATCGCTGTGGCGCAACTGGCTACAGCACCCATAACACTTTCGGGTCCAAGCTTTAAGTGCCCACAGGGGGACCTGGATTGGAGTCTGCCCCTGGGTCATCTCCCGATCCCACCCCATCTCTCTCTTCCACTCACTTCCTGTCAGTCTCTTTACTGTCCTATCATAATAAAGGTAAAAAGCCCAAAAAATATACTAAAAAGAAAAGATCATGGGCTTGTATTCTAGGGAGAACACTCAGGAGACTGACAAGAATGTATATCTGTGCTGAAAGTCACTTTGGATAGTAGCACTACACAGTCTGCTAAATGAATAAGGGAAATGTATTTAGATCTGTGTTTGTCAGTGATTTGAGCCTAACAAAGATCCATCGGGTTGAGTTTTCAGAGAGAAAGTAAACTCTAGCATTATGTAGGGAGCAGTATTTCCAATTTAGAACACATAGAGAACTCTCTCCCAGACCTGAGCATAGGGTGTGCTTTTTTAAAAACCTTACTGTTATCCTCACACTGGCAAAGATGCAGAGGATGAGATAAAACTCTTTGGAAAATGGCCTTGCCCTGTTTACATGTGACCTTTTCTTTTCCTTTGCTCCCTCTTACACAAGTGGGGCCGTTGGTCTCCAGCGATGGCGACAGGGGACCCAAAGAATGACTTTCCCACTATAGAGTGGTGCCATGACTTTATTCACGTTGGGTGGCGGGTTGGGAAAGGCACAGTTTAGCTTGGTGGCCATTGAGGGCCATTGTATTTCTGTTCCTGTGTATCATTTCCCTGCTAGATTGTGGATTGTTTCAAAGGAAACAATGTAATGTGTGTGTGTGTGTGTGTGTGTGTGTGTGTGTGTGTGTGTGTGTGGGTGGGTGGGTGGGTGGGGGGTGCCTTAAAAAGCACTCGTAAATCACTCTCTCAGTCATAAATTACTAGCCTTAATGTACAGTGTGCCGTCCTTCACTTGTAAAGGAACAGACTCGCCATTTCTGATTCACAGTTTTGCTGTTCGGGTGTCACGTTGCACCAAGAAAGAAAGGGGGGGGTGGGATGAAACAAAGACTCACAAAGTTTGAATGCTAAAAATAGAACAGCTTTGTTATTGGCAGCGGTTGGCAGAGACCCCCACCTCCTCTGCCTCTTGCTTGGATACATGATGCCGCCCTGGAGACATGGGAAATTGACAAGTTTGAGCTGGGCCATCCATCAGCCTAGCCAGCTGTGTAAGGGGCCCGGGCTGCAGGCTCAGGGGACCTGACTGCGGTGCCACGTGGGGCCCAGTGGACGGTGACTCTCCCAGCAGCAGCAGTGTGTGTAGCCCAAGCCCCAGGGGCAGTTGTGTTCTGCTCGCCTGCAGATCACATTAGTTCCCCACTAGAAGGGGGCAGTAGAGGGAGGATAAAAGAGATGGGTGGGTTGTGACTGGGGGTAACTTAGGGAAGGTAGACCACCCCACTCCTGTGAAGTAGAGGTTAAGAGGAGTGTGTGGGTGGGTATGTGTTAGGTGGGATTGGAGGGTTGAGAAGAGGGGGTAGAGGGAGAATGGGGGTTGTGACTGGGGGTAACTTTGGGAAGGTAGGTCACCCCATGCCTGAGTAGATGGAGGAGTGTGTGTTTCTTTCTCTCTCTCTCTCTCTCTCTCTCTCTCTCTCTCTCTCTCTCTCTCTCTCTCTCTCTCTCTCTCTCTCGCTCTCTCTCTCCTCTCTCTCTCTGTTTATGTATGTGTGTTGGATTGGGGGGTTGTTATCCTAGTAGGGGGTGGGAGTTTGCAAAGACAGCAGATGGAGACAAAGAGGTTGAACTCCTTCTATCCTCTCCATCCCTCTCTCTCCTCTCTCTCTCTTTCTCTCTCTCTCTCTCTCTCTCTCTCTCTCTCTCTCTCTCTCTCTCTCTCTCTCTCTCTCGCCCCCTGTCCTGCCCAGTGGGGTACCAGATCAAAACACTGAAAGGCCTGCGATGGCTTTTCAAGCAGAATGAGCCTGCATCTCTTAGGATTTCTCCTTAAGTCTGTCAGTGTCTCTCACTCAAACCCATTCATCATAGCTTAGACTCTAATGGTTGGTCTCTCCTTAATTAGCCTTGTTTTGTGCTCCTACTCGGCCGGTTACAAAGCCTTTGCTAGTCTGTTGATTCTCTGAAAGGTAGGCCTAACACAGAAATGTGCTTGTTTTTTTATGGGCACATTTGGATACTAAAGCAAAGTGTTTCTTATTAGTACTCTCTATGTCTGCAACATGTACTTTGTAGCTGAGCTCCTTCTTACCGGCCTTTTCTGAGTGATTTGTTACTGACTGTTAGTACAATAACCTCTTTAAGAGTCAGTACTTAACGTGTTGTACTTGTGTATGTTTGGTTTTTCTTCAGTGTTGACTGATTGATGTTTTCTTTCATGCAGTGAGACTTTGCATGCCCTCATTTGTATTGTCATGACAACCTCCAGTGTTTCCCTATGCACACCATCTCTCTTGCTCGCTCTCTCTCACACACACACACACACAGTCGGCATGAATAGAGATGAATAAAATCATTGCCTAGTGGGAAAGGCGCAGTGCCGAACGAACTAAATCCCTGCAAGTCCAGGAGCACATGGCGGGAATTAAGAGGTCCGGCCTCAATTGTCAACGGCCAAACAACAACGGCAAATTGAATTCTCAGCAGCTGCCGGGGTCACTGCATTATAAACTCCGGGGACACCGGTAATTAGACTTAAAGCACCCCCGAAAGAACACGGGACTCCCTACTGCTCCCTCTCCAATGACCCACACACACACACACACACACACACACCCACCCACCCCCCATTCTCATTCACTATCCTGGGCCTTTGTGCCACGCTGAGGGGACCAGGGGACCACATTAGTTTTGAAGGTCTTGTGTTTGAAGGTCTTGTACTTTGTGTGCCCTGTAATCTGTATTGTAATCCACGTATCAGAGTCCCCTCAGGGCTTTCGTTTTACTACTCTCCTGACCCACTGAGTAGCTCTGATAATGGGACAGGGGGACGGGACGGGACAGGACACGGGGGGGGGTGGTCCCTTACCATCTGGGAGCAACCAGGGGTGTATTTCAAGTAGGTTTAGTGACAAACCTGGGTAAGTTAAACCCAAGGCAGAGGTAAATATCGTAATAGAAGAGCCCTATATGGCTTCATTTACCTATAAAAAACAAAGCCAAAGAGCTCTTTTAGGAGGTTTACCAGTTACTGTGAGACAACTTACCCAGGTTTGTCACTACACAACACATACTTGAAATACCACTTAGTGGCCTGATAAAAGGGGCAATAACAACAGCAACAGCATGGATGTAGGCACTCTCTCAGCTCCTTTAATGGCTAAGGCTGAGCTTCACTCCATGCATAGGTGTGACTCCACTCCTTGGGTGAGTCATAGCTCGCTTCAGTGGGGAGTTAGGTGACAGAGTGATGGTGGAGGATCCCGTGTCTGAGATGAAGGCATATAGGAGTCATTTTACTGAAGCAGTGTCGGCTTCGGAGGTTGAAAGCCTTGGGCGTTGTGTGGTTTGTCACGCCGTATTCTTGCCTGTCAGCATCCAGCTTTTATTCGAGACCCTATAGTGTAGTCATTGATTAGCGCTTCTTTTTTTGCTGCAAGTTAGCTGGAACTATTTCACTGAGGTGTGGGGAATCCGTCATTCCCTGAAACACGGTGTCTGCTGAGCCCGGGGCTTTGATCCACACTCATGTGTCCTTGAGCGTTGTCCAAGCGGAGCAAAGCACACAAATGGAGCTTTTCTTCTCCAGTTACTTCTCCAAACTTCCTAAAAAAGGCCAAGATGGAAGCGAAAGCGCTTTCGACGTGAACACTCCAAAGAAGCCTGTGCTTGTCCAGGCTGGTCCTTTGTACTGAGGTAGGAGGACAAGACTTCCGTGAAATCGCCCGCTTTTTACTTTTTTAATTCCCCAACTTAAGCCCTTAGGAATACACCAAATTTGAAACGTTTTGAAAAATACTAACAGTAATAAAGAAAGTTATTTATTATTGTAGTGACTTGGTCAATGTACATTTTGCATAGTAATAATTTAAAGATTAAAGTTTGTTTTGTGGTCTCTGATGAAATGCAGCACCATAAATGGCAAAATATCACAACACTCACAGTACTGAATGTTAGTCTATTTTATTTTCCAGCTTCACACAGAGACTCATGTTTGCAGTCGTGTGATTGGTTCTGCATGTATCCCAGAAATCCGATCGATTGCTTGCTCTTTTCACCTTTCTCTTTGCATTGCAATTTTCTGAAACGTTTATGATTGCATTTTCTTTAATAAAACAATTGATTACTGATAAAGGCCATGTAAAGGTCTGATAATGGCGTTTTGGAGACCGATCGATGCAGAATTACTCAAGAGAGACTGCTTTTAATTCACGAAGGAATTGGTCTTTGTTTCCCTCTACTGTTCTCCTCTCTCAGGGGGTCTGCCATCACATTCAGTCTTTTCACTTCCCACAACATCTCCTCTGACGGTGGCCACGTGTGTCACCTTACTGCAAGTTTTCGTCAGCCTCTCCCTGGGTGGTTCTGGGAAAGAACGCACAATTTGCGCTGCGCTGGCTCTTTCAGATTATCTTGTCTCTCCCTAATCTGATTCAGTCAGGGTCTCTGCAAAACATATCTCAGGCCTGGACTCAGAGTGGCCGACTTGTGTATTAACAACATCCCCCCCCTTGGTACTTGTTTGTTCATTGTGGGGATTGAATGTCAAAGCAAAACACTTGTATTGTAGTAGTTGAGATTTTATGAGCCCTGCGATCGACTTCCATGCAGACTGTCTTCTCTGAAAGTGTCTGTGTAAGTTATGAGTGTGGGCCCTTATGAATAAACATGTCTACCACCACCTCCACAACTATGCTCTCAAGTACATGCTTGTTAAGGCATGGTGACTTGTTATCCACTTTTCGCTGATCCCATTTAGAGAATATTTTTTTTTTTAACACCTACACAAATATGCTCCTATGACTATGAAGTGATGATATGGGCACATTCCCTGCCACCCCCCCCCGTATGTGCCCCAGCAGGTGATATTTTCATCACCTTTGCTACCCTTTGCTCATACTCATAAAAAAGGCATTCAGAGCATTTTTGACGATGGTGGATGTTACTGTGCAATGTTTATAACAATATCGGTGCTTTTAAATGGTTCCTTGAGTGTTGATGAGTGTACATATTGTGAATGTGGATAATAGTGTGATTTTTGAATGTTAAAAGTTGCAATTGGTGAATAAATTCTTTTGAGAGGTGGATAAACTCCTATTTCTGAAATTTCAGAGGTGGATGAAGGGCGTTCACTTGCCTTTAGCCTCCACTACAACCCTGCTCATACCAGACTGTTCAAACTTCCTGTAGGGCTAATGCATGCTGTACACTGCACTGCTTGCCTGGATCGAGGCCATTTGGTTTTAACGCAGTATTACACAGTCGGGGTGAGCAGGGTGATATTTAAGCTAAGAAACATTTTAATACAGCACAAGCCTCTCTCATATTCACACACACACACACACACACACACAGAGAAACACACAGTGTTGCCAAGGCAGTGTGTTTTGTTCATATTATGTGTATTGCTGGATAGTACACAGTACACCTTGTAAAGTAAAGTACACAGTACACCTTGTAAAGTAATGCAGATTTTTGCTGATCACTTGCACATAGCGTTAGAAGGAAATGTAGCTTGCACCCTGAGCACTCAACACAAGAAAGGAACTCCTATTTTTACCTCCCCCGTTCCCTCCAAAACCCTCACCCTCCCTCCAAAACGGCCTCACTTTCGAGCCAAAGCGATCCGGGCCATTAGTCCAGGTGGCGGCGTGGCCTACAGCAAACATGACCCTGCTGGCCCCGTGCCGACCACGCTTGACCTGCCACCCACCGCTGCCTGCGAGAGTGATATGGCCCGTTATGCGTGGACACTTCCATCCTCGCTCGTTTTAGCACTTGCGCCTCCCAGTTAATCATGCGCGTTTGCCATTAGCTCGAGCCCTGTTTCTCATTAACCGATCCAGCTAGCGGCCCAGGCCTGTTCAGGTGACGCCAGGCTCGACGGAGCATGAGGATAAGGTGCATTTTTCGAATGCCAGCTGCGAGATTTGAAGATGTTTTCTGGGAAGGGTTGCGACCAGCACAGCCATCCGTGTCTGTTGCCTAAGTGCCAGACACCTAGTTTAGCATTAGAGTAAGTGTCAGTTTTAAGATGAATCTTAATTTGTAATGATGACTTTTGGTAGTGTTTACACTAGACATGCTAGATGTGAATTAATGTGGCATGGATGCACCTCTTAGTCAGGAAAGTGCTTGTGTGGTATTGTGCTGGCTGCTTTGGGGTAAAGACAGGATTATTATTTCTGCATTTCTGCTTTTTCATAACGCCTCAGAAATAACTGAGGGCCCATCTGAACAAAAAGTAATTTGCTTGCCCCTGAAGTTGCCTGTGGAAGAAAAAAAAAAACCCAGAAGATTAAGTCATCTGAAAGTTTGTTTGTTTGTTTGTTTGTTTATTTTTTTTTTATTTTTTTTTTATTTTTTTATTTTTTTAAATTAATTCTCTGGCGGGAAATGGATTTCTTTTGGATTTACAGTACCCTCCAGAATTAAGTATAAGTATATATACTCTTTTGATCCCGTGAGGGAAATTTGGTCTCTGCATTTATCCCAATCCGTGAATTAGTGAAACACACTCAGCACACAGTGAACACACAGTGAGGTGAAGCACACACTAATCCCGGCGCAGTCAGCTGCCTGTAACAACAGCGGCGCTCGGGGAGCAGTGAGGGGTTAGGTGCCTTGCTCAAGGGCACTTCAGCCGTGCCTACTGGTCAGGGTTCGAACCGGCCACCCTCGGGTTACAAGTCCGAAGCACTAACCAGTAGGCCACGACTGCCCCATTATTGGCACCTCTGCTAAAGTTGACTAAAAAGAGGAATATGAAATCCTTTTTTTGGAAATTGATCTTAATGCCTTAAGTAAAAAATGAGGAAATATCCAACCAACTAGAGATTGGCATGATTTTATTGTTAAATGCTCGTTGAGCTCAATGCAAATCAAACCAGCTAATAGGCTAACTGAAATAAAACCATGCCAATCTCTAGGTATGGTGAAGAGTATGTGATGATGTGGGGCTATTTTAATTCCAAGGCCAAGGGAACTTTATCAGGATGCATAGTATCCTGGATCCATGAAATAACTGGCCTTTACTGCCTGCCTCTATGGACATTTAACATAGGGGTGCCAATACTTATGACCCCTGTATTTTAAGGAAGAACATTTATTATAGTGGATGGAATCCACTATCTTGAAATCTTCTTCTTCTTCTTCTTCTTCTTACCTTTTCATTATTACATTAATACACAGGATTAGATGTTAAAATCCCTTGTGCCAAAATCCAAGGTAAAAACACATTCAGAAGCCCCTGCTTAAGTTTAACTTTAAAAAGCACACTATCCACAAATCCGCCAACAAATGGTCACAAGCACAATACAAATGGCCCATCCAACAGCAGTATATAGGATGCGGCATGTCATTGGGGTTATCAAGTGGGCACCCTCATTCACCGATGTTTCGTTAAGTTAGGCCCACGACACCTCATGAAGGCTTAACAGTGAAACCAGCGTCCTGGAGACACTCCCCTCCATGCTGCCACCATATTACCACATTGAAATATCCAGTACCCAAAATACTCTTAACCAGCCCAGGCATGGTCAAGGTTGGCTAGGTTGGTCCGTCCCGTTGATGTGGACTGAACCATCGCCATAAAAAAACCCTCAAGAATTAATGCGACTCTAACCGCTTAACGTACAGACATGTTGAAATAACCGCTCTGAAGGTCTGGAGTGGGGCAAGAGAGTTATTATTTCAGATTTTTTATAAAGTTTATACTTTTTTTTTAGAGAAATAGGGGATTAAAAATGTTAAAAGCTCAATTTTCCCCTTAGACTTCAAAGGCTGTGATGTCATAATGGCCTAAAAGGCAGCTGCGCTTTGTTAAGCTCCCAGAGTAGTTCGGGCTAATTAGAACACTGACACAGGTGTCACCTGTGAAATCAACTGTCTCAGCTTCTAATGCATACAATCTGGTGCTCCCTAAAACTACACATCCTGTTTAAGTGTTTCCCGTGTGTCAAAAGAAAAGTCACAGCCATATCTCATGCTTTGCGGATTATATCTCCAGAACGGTTTGACGCATGTGCTTCAAATTTGGTACAAGTGTTTGTATGACTCAAAGATGAAGTGAGTTGATGTTGGAGGTCAAAGGTCAATGGTCAAGTCAATGAACACTGAGTGTGATATCTCAAGAATGCCTTGACATACATGCCTGAAATTTGGTATGAGTATTTGTATGGATTCAAAGATGAAGTGAATTGATGTTGGAGGTCAAATGTCAAGGTGAAAAACACCTTGAGTGTTATATCTCAAGAACGCCTTTGACACACAAGGTCTTTTTTGGTACGAGGGTTTGTATGAACTCAAAGATTAAGTGATTTAATGTTTTTTTTTTCAGGAATTTCCCCACCAACTTTAGCAGCTTTCCATCCACTATTGTAATTCCTTTGGCATTACATTCTAGTTTATTTATGATACATTATTCATTCACAAAGAAAATTGGTGTCCTTATAGGTTGGATATTTCCTCATTTTTTTTTACTTAAGGCATTAAGATCAATTTTCAAAAGATGATTTTATATTCCTCTTTTTAGTCAACTTTAGCAGAGGTGCCAATAATTCTGGAGGGTACTGTGTACTGAAGCCAGATAACCTTCTTGGTGTGTTCTGACTTGATCTGTGTTGCTTTGAGATGCCAAATTGTAAGGTCAGAAAGGCTTCCTCTTTGCACTAAAAATGTCATAGGACTCCCTGGGTATTATAACTAAATTATACAGTAAATTATACGCTTTGGGCGTCTGGAAAAACACTATTTGAATGCAATGGTTTGTTGTCACATGTGGGGTTCACCTCAGGCTTCTGTTTTCTCTTTTGTCCACAGAATGGAACAAAGAAGTACTGGGACTTCATGCGCACCCACGATAGGTATGTATGCCATGAACTGTGATTCACAAAGGTTAGCAAATATGATTGCTTCCTTTACGGAAGCAATCATATTTGGAATTTGTGTAATTGCCATATTGATTTGTTTGTTTGGTTGTCTTTTTTTGAGCTAGCTGTGTGTGTGTGTGTGTGTTGGGAACCATTAGAATGACCCCCACACACACACACACACACACACACACACACACACACACACACACACACACACACACACACACACACTACTCCTCTCCAATCACCCCCACCACTGGCATAAGGGTGTCCTTTGGTTTACACCCATTCAGGACGCCGCCACTCGGCCTCCTCTTGTGGGTCAGTGCAGGCTGGTCAAAGGTCAAGCACCTCAAAGCCTAACTCCCTCTTGTCTTTGTCTCCTTTATCTCTGGTCGCTCCTAGGGCTCAAGAGGCTGCCCAGAAACATTAAAATGACCCCAAAACATCCACAAAACACCAAAACAGAAACCCTGGGGTGGATTCCATGCAATCTAAGTGGGTTGTATTTTACAATCAAAAGATGTAGAGGTGAACACCCACGCAAACATCAAACACAATCTGTAATTGTGAAAAGGGAGAAAAAAAACTAGATTCATTGTGTGTCTTAACATGCAGAGGTTTTCATAAACGGCTACCGTGGAGACGTTTTCAAGAACGACACTTCAGTTATACATCTGTGCCTATTGGAAAAGCGTGGGAAAGATGTCCGACTTTACCGGCCTGGGGCGCGTTTCTCAAAACAATAGTTGCTAACTAAGTTAGCAACTTTGTTGGTTGCAATGCAATTTCCCATTGCCAACCAACTAAGTTGCTAACAGGTTAGCAACTATGGTTTTAGGAAACGCACCCCAGTCTGTGACAATTATGGGAAATTCAAGAAAGTCAATGATAGTCGCAGCGTTGTGGCAGGAATCGTTATGTGTGTTTGGGTGACGGATTTGAACCTTTTGCGATTCTTTTTTCATTGTTGACGCAATGCAGAAAGCTTTTTCATTTTTAATGTTTGTGCTCATAACAAACTCCCCATTCGTACTAGACTCCGCCTGTAGGTTTGATCTACTCCGTCTCGTTCTTGTGAGTGCAATTGACGTCCGAGGTCCGTTCCCAGCTTTAACGCATCTCTGCCTCCAGGCTCATGATTGGGGACCGTTCTTTCTTCCGCCACCTCAGGGAACAACAGGGGGAGGAGAGGAGAGGAGAGGAGAGGGGAGGGGAGGGGAGGGGATTGTTCTATCCTCACATCATCCACTTCTTTTTTTTTTATTCTTGTGAAGTACATCCTTCCTACCTCCAAATTCCACTGTAACTCGTAAACACCCCCCAGCCCCCACACACACACACACACACACACACTCTGATGTTCACAGAGAAAGAGAGAGAGAGATACACACTCGTTGCGTATAATCCATTGTTGCTGTGTCACAACAATGGCTGGCTGTAGTGGAAGACTGTGTAAAAACGCTGGAGCATCAGGTGGCAGTGGAGCTGGAATGTGTCACCTCAGTGCCAACACCGGAAGCCACTCACCCTGCAGCAGAGCTTAATTCATGTAAAACACACACACATACACATCAAACATGGAGAGATCACACTGAGTTATAAACCATGACCACACATCACACACACACACACACACACTTACACAGAAACCCACATGTAGGCCCACAAGACAAGCACTGTAGACCACAATCACACACACACACACACACACACACACACACACACACACATCCATAAACAGGACAATGAGCGAGAGCGAGTGAGGGAGAGAAAGAGACAGACAGATTGGTCCAAATCTTTTCAACTGTTTGGGGGATTTGGGGTTGTTTTAGTTTTTTCATCCCGTCATCCTTGCAAGGTTAAGGAGTGCTGTGGGTGGGAAGAGGTAATCATTAGAAACTAAGAGTTATGGGGTTCTTCCTCTGAGGATATGGAACACTGAAATGGCCTTTTGTTCTCCAAAATCATATCTGAAGCCTGCCACTGTGAGAAAAAAGGGCCAGGGACATTTGTATGGGAAACATGCTCAAGAGGAGGAGAGAGAGTAAGAAAGAAAGAAAGAAGGAGAGAAAAATGGAGAGAAACCATGACATATTTTCAAATAAAAAGGGGTAGCAAAGAGTGAAACATAAAAACAAAAGAAGAAAGGTGATGTGGATAGAGAGAAGGAGAGAGGGAAAGAATGAGAGAGGTGGATGGAAGGAGAGAGGGAGTAAATGAAAGGCAGAAAGAGGACAAAGAGTATGGATCTAGTGTATAGTCATTTGTGGGCTCACAGAGCGTTACTACTGATGGAGCTCTTAGGGGGTGAAGAGCAAATATTTTTTGACACCGTATAGCTGTGCGTGCGTGTGCTTGCGTACGTGCGTTTGTGTGTGTGTGTGTGAGCGCTAGACAGAGACAGGAAGATCATGGCTGAGGACATCTGAAAGTCTGAAAGATGTATTCTTATGCTGATGTGAGTGTTTGTGTGTGTATTGCTTGTGAAAGTAGGTTCATGCCTGATCAGTCTCAAGTGTGTGTGTGTGTGTGTGTGTGTGTGTGATAGTGATAGTGTGTCTTTGTTGGTGACAAATGTGGATGTTTTCATTGCTTGACCATCCTGTACGTGACCAGGTCTGTTTACGTGTATGTCAAATTACTCTTGCTTTCAAGGACCAGCCCATATGTGTGTGTGTTCACTATTTGTTCTCTTTGTTGACGGAGTGTGTTTGTTTGTGTGCTGCTGTTTTGATCGTGTATGGGAGAGTGTCCTTCTGACCATAGTGCTGGAGAAGAAAGGGGGGAGTGTGTGTGTGTGTGTGTGTATGCTGTGTGTATGTTGGAGGGGTGAAGGTTGTTCGAGGAGTTGAAAGGTAAAGCCATTAAGCATAGCATCTGTTGAGCTCATTAGTGCCACTGCTGCAGGTCTTTGCAATGGCCACTGGTCCTAGGAGGGACACTGGATTGGTGTATAGCTGCTTGCGTGGACAGAAGCCCCTGGGGGGGGTTTATGTGTGTTTATCTTTGTCTAAGAGTGATCTATTAAAGCGTATGCAAGCAGGAATGCCTAATGCAACCTTGCAATACCCATCATTACTACAGGTAGAGTCTTTAAGATAGACACACAATCAAATGACGAATCAACAATGAAAATAATGGTTAGTTGCAGTCCTACAGTGGAGTAGCAGGTCAGGCATACAGTCTCTGGATGGGAGTCGAGGCCCCTCAGTTTTTAAATGCCAGCTAATGCTGGTACTGGAGCTGGTGGTCTCTCTCTCCCTCCCTTTCTTTCTTTCTTTCTTTCTTTCTTTCTCTCGGCCCCTGTTTTATCCCCGGCAGCCCCATCATCCCTCAGCTGAACCGGAAAGCTCCGGAAGAGAGCGCTGGCCTAACGGTCCGTGAAAACCGTTGGGGGAGAGAAGTGGCAAGCAGCAGAACGCTACACGCTGGAGCCCAGTGTCGGAGCTAGTGACCCCCTTATCTCAGACACACACACACACACTGGTGGGCAGAGGTCGAGCGTACCTGTTTCGGGTCAGTTTAGAGACTTAAGGTCCAAGCTAGAGGGAGCCAAGAGACCCAGAGAGAGAGAGAGACAGACAGACAGACAGAGAGACAGACAGAGAGAGAGAGACTTTGACCCAATTTTTAGGACTATTACCCTTCCATATGATGGGCTTTGCTTAACCAATCAAAACATCGCTACAAGAAGGCAGCTTTTTTTTCTCTTTTGGGGCACTTAACCTGAAAAGGTTGCCTGCAAAAACCACTTCCATGAGTTGGAGAAAAGAAAACAATTTAAACAGTCTCCAAGCAGTGATAAATTGTATCCAGTGTATTGCAAAACCTGCACGGGGCAGAAAAATCAGCTCTCACATTTTGCAATAAAGACCTGTGGGCATGGCACTGTGTAGAACATGCCACTGAAAGTCACCAGATTGTTTCGAGATGGGGCGTTTATACAGCACCCTCCATGAAGGTGACAGATGTGAGACAAAATGGTACAAAGTAAACTGATACAGAATCAGTCTTTGAGCATGTTAAAATTCACGCACCAGGCAAAATTTTAGTCTGCCATCCTCTTAAGCGAGAGCAGTCTCTGTGTAGTATCATATGGAGGGTTGTTAAGGGTAGTAATACGTATGTCTGGATATGGGACATCCACTGGACCACCATCAGGAAAAAAAGTTAACGAAGCTAAAAAGGTAGCCAGGAAAACTTGCCTTCAGGGTTTCGTAGTGTGTCTCCTACCATCCTTTCAGAGAGGATACAACATCACATACAGCGCGCCAGTGTCTTTCATAAATGGCCAAGCAGGTGACCAAGTTTTGTTATTGTCGCACGGGTAAATAGGGACACAATGTCGTCAGATGCAACACTCTCCCTTAAGGATTAGAAAACAAAGGCTCATCAAGGCCATAGTGTTCTGGTCGAGACACCCTGTAGTGACGCCAGGCCTGAAGGGTCGAGCTGTACAAATTGTGAGGCCAGGTCTGAACCGAGAAATGGCTGCCTGTCGTAAAAGCATCTCAGTCTTGGCCCTCAGCAATGCGAGGCCGAAGTCCACCCATGGCAGATCCGTGTTGTATGTATAGTATAACAACCTCTGGGCAGACTGAAGTCTAATTGCCTTTTACGTTGCTAGCGAGATAGATAAGACCTTGCCCCCCTTCACCCAGGGGCAAATCGAGGACTCCAGGAGGGAGCCAGTCATTCCCATCCACAAAAATGTCACAAAACTCTTCCGTATAGATGCAGGAAGCTCCGCAGGTGGATTTAAAACGGTTAATCGAGGCCACAGCATTAAAGGAGCCAACATGACCACAAGCATTCACCTATCTTGGGTGAGTTTAAATCCATGTTACCTGATATGGGACAGTTCTATTTTACATGAAACATCGATCTGGATAATTCCAATAATCAGAGAGAGAGAGAGAGAGAGAGAGACTGGGAATAAGTAGGAGTGTGGTGATGAGGAGAAGGAGGGAGCTAGAGGTGGGAAAGGGGGAGGATGGGTGGCGGTGGGGGAGGGGTACGCAAGAAGTGTGTGAGACAATCTTGTCTAGATAGAGCTCCTTAAAATGGAACAGAGGTCTCCTTAATCAGGCGCCTAGACTGAACTGGCTCTCACCAGTGGCCCTCGTGATGGGGCTCTCTCCCAGCCCCCGGCTCTTAACTGTGCGCATACACACACACACACACACACACCGTATTGTTGTTGAGTTATTAGCTAACGTGGGAATTTTTGCTGCTCATTTGTCTTTCACATGTTTGCGTGCGCATTGGGGCACACGTGTTGTACAAATGTGTGTGTCTGGTTGTGCTGTGTTGCGTTTTGTTGTGTTGCATCACGGTGTGTGTGTGTGTTTTCGTCTTGTTGTGTTGTCTTGTGCGTGTGTGTGTGTGTGTGTGTGTGTCCGTCCAGGCCGAGTAGTAATCTCTGGCCCCGCTGCTTTTCAGCATGGGAAACAGAGGGTAGGGCTTCCTGGCCCCGCAGACGCATCCGCTTTCCCATCACTGCATCGCGGCCCTCCGTCTCCACTGCCATCAAAACAATCACACACACACACAATCTAATACACACTCACACTGAAATACACAGACAACCTGAAACACACACAATACACTTACACAAGCAAACACACACACACTCAGACATACTTTCATTCAAAGTTACACATACGCACAGAGCACGCACACACACACACACACACACACACACACACACACACACACACACACACACACACACACACACACACACACACACACACGTGCCAAGTTACGAACACGTTCATTCTCGGGCACATGCACTTCCTAGAAGACAACACAACATACAACAGAATTACAGCCAATTGTTAAGACCTTGGTCTCTCTGTGAAAGAAAAAAGATCTACATATATATATCTATAGTACAATACTTGGTACACAATGTCTGTTGTGTACACCCCTGAGCAGATAGTGTTCATGTAGGGTTGCAGACCATTTTGTTCTAGAAACACCACTTGATGAAATAATGATTTGAGTCAGGGGTTGCGTCACATATTCTCCTAGCCTCCTTAGACAAGACCAGAACCGAGAGACTGAGGAGGAGCTTCTATCCTCAAGCAATCCGTATCCTGAACACACACAAGACTATATAAACTTTTTTTTTTTGTGTATTTTTTTTTTTATTACACACTTGCACATGGACTGTACACACACTGCACTTTTTATTCTCTTGCTCTTTATTAAAATATTTCTTGATCTTTCTTTCTTCACACTTAACGAAATTTCACTACATGCCAAACCAAACGAAATTTCACTACATGCTTTACGTTAGTATTGCTATGTATGTGACAAATAAACCTCCTTGTATCCTTGTAGCTGTCTCCGTCTCGTCACGTCACGTCACCTCATCTGTGTGAAGCCTTTGTGTCTGCACTTGAGTCTACTTGACCCAAGCATCCAGATCCCCAGCAGCTGTCCTTACCCTTTGCCTGGAAACATGCCCAAGATACAGTATAGTGCTGGAACGATAACACAGGAGAAAGTTTGGTTTATCGCCCATTTGTTTTTGCCCTGTTGAGGGATGAATGCATGGCCGTCGGAGGGAAAGAGTCATTAAAGTCTTATTATTAGAGCTAAATAGATACATTTTGTGAGTGACAGGAAGTGATGGATGGGTGTATGCTGTTGAGTGGTAAATGGGTGTATGAGAGGATGTTAATGATTTTATTTGATTATTTCACAGGGTCGGAACATGTAAACTAATAGGGAAAAAAGGCCTGAAACAGAGAAACAAAAGTGTTCAAAGCCCTCAGTAATAGTGGGTGTGTGACTTCAACATTAAATAAATAAAATAAATAAATACATTTTATTGTCAGTTGTCTGGGTGACCTCTCTCACCACAGAACCCTTTTTCGCTTATTTGTCAGCAAAAAACTATTGACTGCTGCTTCAGCCCTGCTCGGCTCAGCTGGAGAATTAGCCTGGCGTGCATCTGTAGGCCAGCGTCAGGCTGTGATGTCCCAGCATGCATCTGGAAGATTAGGTTCTGTCCCTCTCCACTCTGTTCTGTTGTGTTGTGTTCTGCCTCTCATCCCCTGATTGGGAGAGCCCTTAAGAGGCAGGCCATTCAGGCTGTCTCCCTCCTGAGGAGTGAGAGCCGTGTCACCCGGCTGATGTGAGGGCTGAAGATGAAGGCTGGTGGTGGGAGATCAGATCTGGTGGGGTGGGGTGGTGTTAGGGGTGGGGGTTCTAATCCCACAGATTGACGTAAAAGGACTGCATGAAGTGCTCTCTCTCTCACTCTCACTCTCTCTCCCTCTCTCTGTCTCTAGATGAAGATAGGTGGATAGGAAAAGGGTCAAATTAATTCTATTAACTTTCTCAAACACACTTAAACCTTTTGCTTTGTCTTGAGGTGATATAATTGATAGACTAGCTTCTCTTCTAACACACACACACACACACACACACACTGTTTTGCACACTGCATCCACACTGTCCATTCACATGTCAGTCCCTGAGCTAAACCAAAGCCAACTTCCAGAAGTTTGGCCATTCAGATTTCCACCTCCTCTCTGATTCATCACCCCTGCTTTTTAGCTTATCTCCGGGTTGGGGCTGGAAGCGGGTTTCCCTTTCACCCAATCCCAGATAGAGAGAGGAAACCAAAGTAACCGGACAGCATTTTAGGATGATAACCTGCACCGTCCTAGCAAGCCACCCAAACTTCTACTGATTCCCTGACCATTAGCTACAGAAGCTGCACTCCAGTGCTGGCTAATAATACCCCCACAGTAGTTCCTGTCCGCTCTAGGAGGTAGCGATGCCCCTCAACAACTCCCAAACATTTCTGTGTTTGCAGGACTGTGCAACTATCCGAGATCTTGCTTAGAGAGATAAAACTCAAGACAAAGAGGTTAAAAGGGAAAATTAAAGTTGTTTTATTGGCTAATTAAAAAACGTAATGCACACTGCAGTCTTGACTACCTGTTACTGTTGGCCCAAATTCAGGGGCCCATATCTGATGAAGCACTGAGTGGTGGTGTTCCTCTTATGTTTGACTTGGTTGCCTGCACTTCCTTCCTTTTTTAACCCAAGTCTCGTTGTTTTGAGGGAGTTTTTGCTTCTCCTGATGAAAGCCATGAGCTGAACTTTCAAAATGTGGATATGGCATCATTGGAAATATAAGCTAACATTTTCCATGTTTCTTAGACCTGGAAAACATACAATATGATTGGCCAAAGTTCAAATTCAGATGCAATATTGCCCTAGTAGTTACAATACAATAAACTATAGTGTAGTAATATCCTCAGTATTTTTGTAAAATTATTTTCAAAGAGGAACAGCTCACGCTTTGGAAATGCAGTTATTGTGCATGACTACAGGTGGGGGAGTCAGATCCCTTGCAAATGACCTGGTCAATGTGTGTGTGTGTGTGTGGTTTTTCAGCTGTGTGTGTGCCCCCACCTTCTGACACATCCTCATTACGAGACAAGTGCTATGAGGTCACATTGCATAAGATGAGTCAACATCATGACCTGTGTTTTATACGATTGTGTAAGCGGCTGTGTGTGTTGTTGTATACCGACATGACATGAGTTTTACAGGAACCGAATGGGGAAATTCAGACAATAATAAATGAATAACTAAATTACATTTCTACCTCCTTCTCCTCCCTCTCTCACCCACTCCTCCTCTCCTCCTCCAGTGTGTCGGTGCTGATCTTCAACACCACCTCCCACTGCTTTGTCTTGGTCAAGCAGTTCCGCCCAGGTATGTGTGTGAAAACCCCAGACCAAGGGAGTCTTGTGAGATTTCCAACTGCAAGACATTTTTTAAATAGTTTTCTCCCAAACAAGACGGCATGCATGCATAGTAACGGTATCTAGGGTGATGCATATCAGAGACGTGTAAAGTCAATATGTAAATGTATCTATGGTTCCAGATCACATTTTCTGCAGATATCACAGTTATATCCTACACTGAATTCTTTTGACCATAATAGTTGTGCATTGAAAAGTCGACCATGGTAGCTAAGAGGGAGAGAGGATGCTCAGAGTCTCTCTGTCATTTGACGACAATTCAAGAGCACTCTCCGGAAACCTCCCAGGGTCTTATGTATTTCATTTCATAACAATCTCTTTACTTTTTTAATTAGCAGAAATTAGTGCAGAAATGAAGGGAAGATGCTTGTCCTATATTCACTCTTAAAAAGGCCCTCTCACGCTCCCTCACTTGCATGTTGGCACAAGCACTCACACCCTCACACACATGCTTGTGACACGATCGGAGGAGAGACACATTGCATACTTTTCCTCCTACCCACATTCTACCGAGTGATGACTCGTGGAGTTGCTGTTCGCATTCACACTTTATACCATGCACACACACACACACACACAGACAGCGGTATGGTGAAAGTACACACACACACACTCACACATAGAATGAAACTGAGAGCTGAACGTGTAGTCTTACTACTGCAGAAACTGCTCATATGTCCACACTAAATATTAATCGCACGTTTATGAATATTTTAGCTTTGTAAAGTGACCCAGTGACCTAACAACCCCTAATGCCACCCGCACCTCCACCACCCCCCTTCAGAACCCTAAACCAAAGTCCTTTTAGGCAAGTCCCTCCACTCGGCGGCCATATACCAACATTTTATGGGCACTCATCGGGCACAGTCTTTGGGTCGAACTTCTTGCTAGCGTCTTTAAGGCTTCCACGACACCAATCTTGCTCCAGCGGCGAGATCACAACACATGATTGGCACGATGTCTTCACAACACACCATATGATTGGCTCAATGTATTCACATGTCGACGTTTTGCCGAGGAAGGGGTGGGATATGTGTAGACAACGGCCATATTGGCGTGACAAACTAGCCCCATGCATTTCTATGGAGTATTTTTTGAGTGCTGTGTCTCCTCATTAGAAAGTCTCTGCCTAAACCTGCCGATGGCGTGCGGGTCATCGGGACCCTATCGTTTAATCATGGACGCCGTGACCTCTCCACTGATCATGGCCGCCGTGACCTCTCCACTGATCTGGCCTGTTTGGTTTCCATGCGCGGCAACAATGCCGCCTCTCTCCCTCCCCACCCCAATGCAATACAATGCAACACGACACAGCACAATACAGTACAGATGAGAGTCTATAGAAAACCGAGTGGGTGGGAGGGAGGGAGGGAGAGAGGGCGAAAGGGAGAAAGAGAAAACAGAACTTGGTGCCCCTGCTCTCGGCCTCGGCTGAGAAAACAATGGCCGCCGCCGCTACATAATGGTGGATGTTTTTTTTTCCTTTTTCGCGGCTTGTTTCGGAGCGGTGAGGGGGATTGTATCATAGGCTACGTGAGAGCACCGCGCTGCACCCACACCCACCCCTGACATCACCTCCACCGCCTCCCACCTGCCTCCCCCCCTCCCTTCGACCATTGTTCCCGCCACTGGTCGCCAGGGACGGCGCCCCCGCTCCTCAGAATGGAAGGAAAGGCAGCTCATTGAAAAGGGACTTCTCTCTTTTCTATTCACTCCTTTTTTTTCTCTCTTCCTCCTTGTTCATGTTCTTTTTCTCTCTCCTCCCGCCCTGGGAACAATGGCAAGTGTTTCTTTTATTATTATTTTTATTTAAAATCAAGGCAGTGATGGTAGAAAGGGTACTACTTTTGAACACACACACACACACTCACACACACTACCATGGAAGGGCAAACAGTCTCAGCTATTACACCTCTAATCTGCATCTGAAACTACTTATGTATGGGATGTGATGGATAGGCGCTTCCTGTTTCTTTGTGGACTTGGAATAACAATAACCCAGATCACTGCTGTCCTGTCTAACATACCAGCTAGACTTAGTCATTAGGAAGGAAGTCCTGAGATGTTCTCATTAAAGCTATCAACAGAACAAACCAGTGGTAAAAGTATTAGCTTAGCCATATCAGCTTCCCTATAATAGCTCTGGCCTATCACACACCCTCTCTCTCACTCACTCACACACACACACACACAAGCACACTCCATCTGTCTCTCTCTCTAGCTCACTCACTCATTCACACACACACACACACACACACACACACACACACACACACACACACACACACACACACCTGGCCTTAATAGTACCAGGGGTTATCTACCAATAAAACTGCTCCTGGGTGGTTAGAAATGGGGGGCAATTCTTTTAAAGCACCGAGGGTTCTGGAGACAGAAGTAAAAACCCTTAAGAAGAAGAAAGCTGAACACTGATTGTGTTGAGTAGATAGATAGATGGATACTTAATTACTTAACTTATTACTTAAAATTCTTCCTGCATATGTGCTTTAGATTACCAATAAAGACAAGGTTACAAAACAGGTTCTTCCTTCTTCTACACCACAATTGTTTACTGTACAGTGTTAAATTCACCATTAATTACTTAAATACATACACCATGGATAAGTTACAACTTCAAAGTCATATAATAGAAGTCAAGCATCATCTCTTCTGCCCTCCTCTCCTCCGCAGCTGTGTACATGTGTGAATGGGAGCGCAGCAAGCCCAAGCCCCCGGAGCCAGCCGAGCAGCCAGAGGGAGCGGAAGGGGCCGAGGCCGGCGCGGCGGCCCAGCCGGAGGCCTCCGAGGCTGGGGAGGGCGGCAGCGACGGCGGGGAGAAAGCGGGCGAGGACGCCACCGCCGCCGCAGCGGCCCCTGGCCAGCCCCCGGTGTCGGCCGGCGTGACCTACGAGCTCTGCGCGGGGCTGGTGGACAAGCCCAACCTGACGCTGGAGGAGATCGCCCGGCAGGAGGTTCTGGAGGAGTGCGGCTACGACGTGCCCGTCACTAAGCTGCGGAAGATCACCTCCTACAGGTAAGCACTCCAAAATCGCTGAAAACCCAGGAACCAGTCACAAGTGCGCTTGACACCATGGGGGCAGGCTTTATAGGTTTACAGACAGGGGAGTACGGTTAGGAGCGCCGTTGAACACAATCAATGGCTGCACTGATGGTGTCAGTGTTAAATGACACAGACTTGTATCTTCTTTAGAACAGAGTAAACAGCATTTTGAAACCTTTGTTTACAAGAAAGATGTGGTTCCTGTCGGGACTTACTTTCCCGATGATAACCGGCGTTCCATACATTATCCCTTACACACGTGAGGCCTTGAGTCCTTTTTTTTGCCTTTAGTGGCCTGGTTCTTTCAGGTGACCTTATTGCAGGATCTCCCTAAGGTGGTCTGACACAGGTGACCGAAGGCAAAGTGGGGAGGAGAGAGGAGGGTATTACATCTTATCTGGTTTCTCTTAAGATGATGGTCTGTGTGTCTGTGCATGCGTAAACACAAGTGCATCTGCTACTTTACTTAAGCAGTGACCTAACAGAACCCTAGCAGCCTATGTAACTGAATGACCTAGCTTAACTTTGTCGCTATCTGTGAAGTTGGAGGCACATATTTGCACACACACACACACACACACACACACACACACGCACACATATGTACACACACACACACACACACACGTGTACACACACACACATGTACACACACACGCACACATATATACACACACACACACACACACACATGTACACACGCACACATGTACACGCACACATGTACACACACACACACACACACACACACACACACACACACACACTGCACATGAATACTTACTTACGATCCCTAAACTCTGCATTCATGTGCCGAGGCATTTTTCCCGCAGGTGGCTTCTGTAGCACCATGTTTTGGGAAACATCTGCTTAAGTGGCCCTTCCAAAGTTCAAGCAAGTCTTTACAGACTCGGAGCAATTATCTGCCTTAAAAGGAATATCTACATTTACAATTATGTTTTTTTTTACATGGAAGATATTGGGCTTACAGTAAGAGAGCTTACCATTTGATTTCATTTGCATACAAAACATGTACTTTTAGTCTATGGGGCACACTTGCCAATTTCACGCCTGTGGAATCATGGAAGAAATTGGTCTAAATGTGGATAGTGACACTTTGAGTTTTGACACTATTTTTTTATTATGATGCTTCACTACTCCTGTGTTTCTGTTTAGAAGGTTTACTGTCCTTGTTTACTCTGCACAGTTCTATCCTGTTATCTCGACACACATCACTTGCCGAAGTCTTGTCAGGCTCTGCTAAATCTGATACTATCTGTGAAGGTCTTCTGCAGCTCTGTTGATATCTTACATTTTCTCAGCTCCTCAGGTGGGCTTGGCTTTAAATATCATCCCAGGTAAACCTGCTCTGCTTTGTGGTGTTTGACTGAAAAGTTAATCTCTAAAGATCTAAAGCCATGTATATTGGGACACTTTACTTGAAGGTATCTACATAAGAGTGACATGACCCTGTCATAACCCTAACCCTAACTTGTCATGACAAAAAAAACATGTCATAAGCGTTACTATGTCATAAACGTTTATGACTTGTTTATAATGTTTATGACACGTTCATAACAGTGTCATGTCACTCTTATGTAGATACCTTCAAGTAAAATGTAACCGAATATTGTTGAAAGATTTTGCCTTTTTCATGGTGATGTTGACCGCTCCCTCACTCACACACCCGTTCTAGAGCCACATCAGTGTAGTCAGAAAAAGCTCTTTTGGAGCTGTAATTCAATAAAAACAAATCTGCCAACACTTTGTTTCAATAGGTGTTTTTAAGTTTGTCATCCTGCTAACTTTAGTTCATATTGGTGTGGAAAGCAGTTTAGTTTGTATGCTGCTATATTTTCTAGTTTGGCAATGGTGTCATGTTTGAAACGTTATTTATGCTAAGTTGCCAACAGTAGCTCCTACCCATTGGCAGAATGTGTGAAGAGGTTTCAAACACCACGTAGGAGGAATTCTGCATTACCAACGGGCAGGCTTATTAAAAGTAAATACAGAGTTAACATGTTACTGTTTACATAGCAGTTCACCCATGAGACCCTTAGTTGAATCTCCTCATCCTGTTTTATGTCATTTGTTGGCATCATTTTCCAAACAGCGCTTAGAAAGGGACTATGTTCAGTATATGGTATAAATTAAAGGTCAGCCTGGCGATATCCTGGGTGTTGTACAGTAGATGAAACTGACTTTGATGGATGCGAGATGCCCAGTCCCCTATACTGCCACGATGCCGGAGGCTTCTCCTAGACCCCCCCCCCCCCCCCCCCCCAAATGATGGTCGGGGAAGAACAAGTTTCCGCTTCTTCTGTTGTTGTTGTCTGCACAGAGACCCTTTCCTGCTCCGTGGGTGGCTGTTCACCCCCTCCTCCACCTCCACCTCCATCTCTACATCCTCCTCCTCGTCCTCCTCCTCCCATATACCCCTATGAAATGGTTATACCTGGAGGTGGGAGCACCTATGGTTCGTCTCTGTAACGGGAACACAACTGTTTAGCCGCCATGCTTCTGCGAGGCTTCTGCCCCCGGCCTCCCTCGGAGCAGGACTTCCACAAACACACACTTGACAGGGCAGAGAAAGACAAACCTCTTAGCTGTCTGCGCCACTGTCTGTGGGAAGAACCTGGGCACTTCCACTGCTGTCAAAACATTGCCTCTCTCTCTCTCTCTCTCTCTCTCTCTCTCTCTCTCTCTCTCTCTCTCTCTCTCTCTCTCTCTCTCTCTCTCTCTCTCTCTCTCTCTCTCTCTCTCTCTCTCTATATATATATATATATATATATATATATATATATATATATATATATATATATATATATATATATATATATATATATATATATTTTTTTTTTTTTTTTTTTTTTTTTTATTTTTTTTTTTTTTTTTCTTCTTTCCCTGGAAAGGGCATCTCTATGATTCGGGGAGGATTTCTGAGAAGGGCTTTTCATGTTTTCTCATGTTCTGGTTGAGGACTTCTGAAGGGATTGTCGTGCGGTTTCTTCTCTTGGTCCTACAAGCCAAATGACACGGGTTATTAGTTTTTCTGAGTCAGAGGAGCTTTAGACTGAAGACGCTGAACACAAGCAAAGGAACAAAACCGTTTGCCTCATCTCATCCTCTAATTGACTTGGATTTGGTGCTTATTTGTAGAGGCTGATTGGGTGGTCTGAATTCACCACCGCAGTGGTGCTTTTTTTTTTTGCCCTCCAGTAACACAAGTGTGAGGGAGGTGGGGAAAAAATCCTTTTTTTTTTTTTTTTTTTTTTTTTTTACAAATATGATGGAAAGTGGCAGTCATCCATTTGCCAGCTCCCCCGAGCCCTGCTGGCTCTGAAGAAAGGTCTCCATGGCTGCCTCCATGACAACATTTCAGGTGAGGCAGTCAGACAGAGACGGAGACGATGGAGCCGTGGTGGCAGCAAGCACCCGCTGGTAGTGTAATGTTACCTGCTGCCTGTCTGTCCAGAGGTACCTGCCTGCTTGCTTGCATACCTGTATAGGACCCCTAGGGCTGCGTGCTTAGACCTCCTCATCCCAGCCAGGCGGGCAGCCGCCGTGTCAAAACACCCCTAGGAGACACACCGGCCTGAGCTGTTAGTCAGCCGCACAAGATGGGTGGATAGATGATGGCGGCTGATGTTTGTTTGTGTGTGTGTGTGTGTGTGTGTGTGTGTGCGCTTGTGCGTGTGTGTGTGTGTGTGTGTGTGTGTGTGTGTGCGCGTGTGTGTGTGTGCGCGTGTGTGTGTGCGCTTGTGTGTGTGTGTGTGTGTGTGTGTGTGTGAAGAGGGCGTAGCAGGCCATGTAGCGGCTGAGCTCATTCTCTTAGTGTGCTGCTCATTAGGGACAAGGCTGAGCGGCAGACCCCCTGTGGCTGAGCTGTTAGAGGTAACAGACAAAACGCTGGGTCATCAGCAACACAGCTACGCCGGTGCACACATCGATTCACAGATTACAGAACAGAACATCTTACATTCATGATCTTAATGCCTCATATTTAGACATTTATTTCATGTATATGTTTCTGTACCACAAACACACGTAAACAGACGTAAGTAATAGTAAGTAATAAACGAATAAAGTTAATTTGTTTGAAACAAGGTGGTCTTCCTAAGGTCCTACTTAAGGTCTACTTTGCAATATATCTTGAATGTTAATCTTCATTTTGGATAAAAGCTCCTGCTAAATAATGAAAAAAATGTAAATATAAATGTCCTATTCTCACAGGTCGGGTGTGGGAGTGACTGGTGCCAAGCAGACCATGTTCTACGCCGAGGTGTCGGAGGAGAACCGCGTGGGCGAGGGCGGAGGTCAGCCGCAGGAGGGCGAGCTGATCGAGGTGGTCAAGGTCCCGCTGCACGAGGCCATGAGCTTCGCATACGACGAGCGGATCCCCAAGACCATGGGCGTCATTTTCAGCTTCATCTGGTTCCAAAGCAATATGTCGCCCAAATACAAAATATCCACCAACGTGTAACGGCAGCAGAAAAAAAAACAAAAAAAAACTCCCTCACTCACCTTCTTCCCTTCTCCCCTCCCACCTTTAACTCCTCACCCCAGCCCCTCGAAACACTTACTGCACTGATATACCAGTCATTCACCGCACATACACACATGCGCGCACACACACACGCGCACACACACACACCTTCTTCCTGACATTAGTCACACTTCACTGTAAGTTATGGTCTGACTGGGCTGTCATTTGGCAATCATGTTGTACATTCAAGAGACTTAACAGTGGTTCAATTTTAGTTTCTTTCATTTTTCTTTAGCTGTGGTACTTCTGTATAACGAAGCAAAATATCAAGTTTGATGATTCATACTGGAAGTTTCTTTTTCTCATTCTTTTTTATTTATTTTTTTTTAGAAAAACTGCTTCTATTTGTATCACATTTAGGTTGTGCTTTTAATAAGTCAGGGTCTACATGAAATCAGACTCCTCTTATGGTACATATGGTGAAGTGGCAAGATCTGGTTTCAGGAATGCATTAATCACTACGATCTTGCCAGCTGCACCTCAGCGCATTGATGTTCATCCAATTCAAGATTTCAACAAATTGTGGCACATCTAGTTTAGACTTGCCCAGGCATCTTTTATTAGACTATCACCAAGCCCAAAAAGCAAAGGTAAGCCAAGTACACAAGGTTAGTTGAAATCATAGGAACATATAGAAAGAGCCTTTTTGTACCATTGGATGCATTGTAAAAGCTACATCCTTCACCAAGCCAGACCACATCAAGTTGATTGTTTTTAATAACAGGGCTTTTCCAGTATACTGCTCACAGTTGTTTTTGCAGATCTGAGGTTATGACAATTGGTTGTGATTTATTGCCAGTGTCATAAAATTCAGTGATGGTTTGTGAAGCAAAAAGAAAACACATCATTTTCTTTGAGATCTAGCATAATGGTAAAAGAACGGGGAGGGGGGGGGGGTATTGACGATGATGATGATGATGATGATGATGATGATGATGATGAGCATAGCTTGACACTTCAGATAAACTTCAGGTTACAGGACCTGGCAACACACAAGCAAACACAGGCTGTTGTGAAGGCTCATTTTACTCCCCCGTTATGGAGTGGAGACTAGTGAGCGTCCCACACAACCTGACTGACAAAGTTGTCTCATAGTGCCAGATGTGCCGTCGAATACGCACTTGGAGGGCAGAATTTGAGCCCTGGGGGGTTTGGTCTTCTGGTGGGTGAGAAGCATACATGTTTGGCTTGTTTGAAACATTTGAAACCAACCCACTTTAAAGTAGCGGTGCGTAGTCAAACAGAAAACAGCTTTCAGAGGGAAAGCCACCCTTGCCTGATCTTGATGCACTTAATACGAAATTTTGAATTAATTTACTCCAGATGTACTTTCATCATGAAGGACTTGCAGTCCCTTCTGGCGCTGCAAGACTGTCTGCAAGTCAAAATCCGAAATGGTTTACCGTCAACTAGGTTTTCGCACACAAGGAATTTGTCTTGGTGATATGGTGCAAGAACTACTTAAAATAAATAGAAAAGAAAGACAAAAATACCACAACGTAGTCATGAACAGACTATGGAGAACATAAATATACAGATGTTTGAGGTTGTCCCTGAGTCCACATTGTATCTGCACTGATCTTCTGCCCGGGAGTTTGAATAAGGCCAAGTTTCAAGTTGTACCGTTGTTCGGTCAAGCTGGTGGTTAGGTAGGTTAGGTTTAGTAGCAAGACAACAACAGCAGCAACAACAACACATCGCATTTACATAGCGCTTTTGAAGACACCCAAAGCGCTAAAATCCAAAACAGCAAAAATGCACAAATCTGCTCTCCATCGCCGTGACGAAAGGAGATCAGACTTCATTAAACTAGTTTATTTTGTCAGAAGGGGCCCTAATTTAAAGCTTAGTGCAAAGGCAATTGAATAACTGATTGTGAATTAAACACTGTAAACAAACAAGATGGTAAGCGTCAACATCAATGGGATCGCTCAGTGCTTCCACGTGGGGCACAATATAGTTCATGCTCGAGACTCTGAGTTTGAGATCACCTGACTCTGCATTATCCCGGCCATTTGAATTAGGGTCCATGTTCTTTAAAAAAAACAAAAAAAAAACAAAACGTTGCAACATTTTATGGTTGCATTCTCTCAATTGATAAGACAAAGTTTTTTTGGATGTGAAACTTCGTAACCACACACACCGCAAATAGATAGGATGAGATGCCATTCCAAGTTGCTCCTAAGACTTCCCATCAAATGCCAAAGCCTTAGCTGGCTTCTCAGGTTTCCAGGGCGGCCAGGTGACGCTCAGGGTGACTATATGCGAGAGCCTTAGAGCCATAGACCATTGGTTTTAAATTTTCAACCACTAAGCTTTGAATCGACCTGCCAGCTCAACTTCAGTTGATTGGAAACATCTTTTGTGGCACTTAAGCAAAAAAAAGAAATTAAGATCGTGGTCAAGAGTGTTGAGTAAATATATACATGCACCTTTCGAAAATTAAGCACTGCATTTTTTTTCTCCTATTTTTCTTTCTTTTCAAGAGTGACACATTCAGACAAAATGTACTATTGTTATTCAGACAAATCAGCAAATGAATGAGTTTGACCGGTTGTGGTCCAACTTAACTTAAATGCACACACAGCAGGACCTGAAGGCACATTTTGTCATAAGCTTATTTCTGGTCCTGTACAAAGATAATCACCCAATCCCTTTATGTCCTAACCGACATTCTCTGATGTTCTCTTATTACCCTGTGGTGTATAAGGAATGCATGAATTTTCTTGAATGGCCTGATATTGGAGCAACATATACAGTAAGCCTATTTAAATGACACTTTGTGTGTTTAATGCCATTAGCAATAGCAATATTCAATGATTTCTGATGGGGGTCTGGAAGACGGTGTTTGATTTTTTATTTTTTTTTATTTAATGTCCAGGCACCATTAGTATACATAGTTTTATGTATTTAATTTAATATCTTAAAAATTATGGAGTAGATTGAGTTAACCATAGTGTTATTATATTGATAAGACCTATATGTTAAAGCTGCGATATGCAATTTACTAGAACTAATAATAATGAAAAACTGACTTCCAACCTGAAACCTGTAATCCAACAAATTTAGAAATGGATTGAATGCACATTGACACCAAGCATACAAGAAGTCGCTCAGATTTTGCATGCGGTCTAGAGAAATGTCTACCTGCTACAGCAAAAACAAAACAGATATAGCCCCTATAAAATCACTTCAATCACTTGAGCCTTGGTCCCTTAGACGGGGGGGCATCTCTGGCCCCGCCTAGCCTGGATTTGGCACATATCTTGTGGGTTTGATTTCGTCCAGAGTCAGTTGTTCTCCTGGTATGTCAACCTTAACTTAAAATAAATAAATATAAAAAAAAAAAACATTGATTTTAAAAGCACAGATGCAGCATATCTGTTTGTTAATTGTTAGTTTATCCTTCCCCCTCCATATTCTACTCAAGTAATTTTATGCCTATACTAAGCCTTTATGTATATACACATATGAACCTTCTTTGCAACATATCTCATCCTGCTTTTCCAACAGAAGAGCCTTTATCTTTGTTTTTAATCATAAATGTTATAAAAGTTATTCTTCCTCATCAAGTGAGGGGGGCACATGTTTGTTTGGTGTGTGTTTTTTTTCTCTAAAGCCTACTCCGTCTCGAGTGTATTTGACGGTCTATTGGTGCGCAGTGATGTCACTGTTTTAGAGACGCAGCCATGGTTGCGATCCGCCAGAGTGTGTAACGTTAAGGCCTTGACATTAGCGAAATGCCTGTAAGTGGTTCAGTTCTGCGCGTTGCCCTTGCGGAGTCATGCACAGAAGCTCGTAAGCCATGCTGTGTGCACCAAGCTACAGACAGTCCACCTCCCCCCTCTCTACCCCCCAACCCCCCCACCCCCAATTCCTGTGCAGTGTGAACACCAAGAAGCAACTCTACCTCCACGCCACTTAGCTTGCGTTTCAAGCTTACGATCTGAAGAGCACAGGCTTTACTTACTCGCTCACTCCTGCTTTGTACAGGTGCACAAGAGTAGCAAATAAGAGTCAGGGGGCTACAAACTGCGTTTGTTTTAGACTTTGTGCAGTCCTGACCGCAACGATCCATCCTATAGGCGAATGCGTACAGTTATTCAGTGAGTATGCGTTGCATACAAACTCGTCTTGTGTTTTTCTCACAAATGGAAAAGATCCCATACCACTGAGGGCTTCGACTTTGCTGTTTTTAGTAAGATGGACAGAGAGCTTGGTTTGTGATGTGATGGCCCCCTTTACTGTTTGATTCACAGTTTTATTAATCATGTTTTTAACACTGTCAAAGAGTGTGTTTTAAATGACGTCTATAAATGGTGAAGATCCTCTGTAGAAGCATATTTGAAATAAACATACACATTGTAACGATTTATATTTATTAGATACACGGCACAGTGATATCTGATCAATGCTCTTTGTTTTGTGCTTTTTTTGTTACAGCATAATACTAGCCAAACTTTGTTATTTTGCTAAGTTATTTGTACTGAATTTTGTGTTTCTTGAAGAGACACTATTGAAGTCATTCATCTCATTTGAATACTGTTGTGTATGAGTGTCTTATAAGCTGGAATGGCTGTTTCACGGTACTCTGTTGTTTCTGTAGGAGTTCGATTTCTACTTTTGAACTTTGTTTTGAATTATTAATTAACTTTTAACTGTTCTCTTGTTTTCCATCATATGGTAATCAGTGGAAAACATATATTTAAGAACTGATTCTTATTGCATGTTCACTAACTGTGTTTGATTGGTCTGCATTCAGTGTAAATAAAAAAAAGTTTGATGGCCGCACTTGGTTGAGTAGATTGATTTATTAGATACAGAAGAGTGTATCTCATTCTTTACTTCTTTTTTCTCCTCTTTTCTCATCCTACTCTTTTCGACATGGTGTACCTGTTCCAATGGGCCACATTCTTGTGCCTCTTTTTTTAATCGGTACTCTCCCTGGCTCTATTTACAAGTCTACAGTGCCTCTTGGGCCTTCTTGTTCATAGCCTCAGACAAGGAAATGTATCAAAGGAACATTCGTTCCACGTTGGTCCATTTGCCACCCCCCCAACCCTCTCTTCAACCTTTGGCCCTCATGCACTCTCCAGCTCTCCTCTCGAGTTCACCGTACTCCGCTATGGCTCTCACGTCCTCTGTCCGGAGTGAGTGAGTGGGCAAGAGAGAGAGAGAGAGAGAGAGAGAGGAATCGAGTTGTCAAGGCAATGTATGTGTTGACCTGCTTTCTTCGAGGGTGGTAATCATTAGACAGAGTTGCGTTGACTGGCGTTCGGAGGAAAGAATTGTGGGGGTAGGACAGGTGGTTAAAGGGGTGTGTGTGTGGGGGGGGGGGGGGATAATGGCATTAAGTAACTAAGTGCAACGAGCACAACTTTGCTATAGCAACCTCACTACACACAACAAGGTGCTCAACAATGGACAAGACCGGGCAGAGGAGAGGTGGGTGGATGGGGGTGTTGGTTTTGGTGAAAGTATTTCACCAGGCTTTCCTGGCTGTGTGCGGGTGCATGTAAGAGTGTGACGGGAGAAACTTTCACTCTGACTCCTTGGAGTCGTCTCGAAGAAGTAGTGTGTGTGTGGTGGTTTGAGTGTTTGCTTCTTTTTGTGGAAAAAAGAGGCGTCGGTTCAGTGGAGCCCCTGCTTTGTGGGGTTGTGATGTGATGGCGGGGAGCGTGTTTTTTCACAGCCAAACAGGGGCGCCAGCTCGTATACTGCGCCTTTTCCAGAGACCCTCATTTGGGTGTGGGGCACCCCACCCCCTCTCCACCCACACCCCACCCTACGTCTCTGTGGCCTTGTTCAGACGCCAATGGCACCGGATTAATGGAATCAGAAGCTCAGTCTGAATCCTCCAGATGTTGGTTTTTGTACAGACGGTCTTGGCAGAATTTTTTTCATTCTTGACTCGGGGCACCTCACAAGAAAATCAGTGGGCTTATTGTGGCGACACAGTAATTTAGGTTGCTTTATCAATATAATTATCTTATCAAAACTCTCATTATGAATGTCTCCTCAACAGACTGAGATTACATTTGCATCTTTCAGAGAGGTCAGTTTAGGGTAGGCCTAGTCATTAAGCCCTAAAGAGTTAAATCTACCAATGAATAAAGACAGAATTTCAACTTAATCTGAGGAGTTATGTGACCATGCATTTTTTTTTTAGTTTTTTTTAAACGAAACATTTTGAAAGCTATTAAAATTTCTCAATCTATCATGAAAATGGTTTGTAAATGTGGACATTTTTTTTTGTTCCAATGTACACAGCTATTAACAGGCTCCCCAATTGATGGCACACAGTCCCGGTTCTTTGTTACTTTCTTTATTATGTCAACTCAAATTCTAAACACTCATAAATCTGCTACGAACTTGGTAAGGATCTTAATTGGTGTTATGGGACACCCGTCATACAATTTACATAACGGCTCACCGCAAATAATCTCAGATTTGATCAGCCAGAGATCCTTTTATAAATAAGCTTGATTTGACTTGACTTTCCAAACTCGCCCTAATGACCGTCAGTCTTCCAAAAACACATCCTCATAAATTTTTGTTTTGTTTGCGGGTGTGACGTTTGTGTGAAGCTTTGTCTCATATATGTTTGCCTGAGGCATGGGTTGGTAGTGGGGCGTGCTCAAATGCATGTATACGGAAAGTCAAAAGTGTTTCTGTTTCCCGTAAGCAGTCGTTGTTGGGCATGCAATTGATGCGACCGAAAAGGATATGGGTGCAAGTATGCTTAAGATCAATTGTGTCATTTGTGTAAGAAAAAATAGGAAAGATTTTCTCTTCATCGGATTGATACAGCAAAGTGGTTTATTCCAGTGCAAAATGGTAGAAAGGTTCACAAAAGTTCACAAAGGTTCAACCTATGCCTGCCCTCGGCATATTCTCTGGAGTTCTCTCTCCTTCGTCCTGTCTGAGTGAACTACTTCGTCCTGTCTCAATGAACTACTAAAAGTTACCAAAACCCATTCTATGATTGTTGGTGTTTCACACCTCACCTGGCGCCAAACCGTCTGGCCTGCCATCAGAACTTTATCTTGGTTGGAGAAATTATATCACTCATACAATTGGGCAGGATTAATTTCTTACATTTGAAAATACATGCCCTTAGGGGGAAAAATTCTGAGACAACTCTCTTGAGACCTTTAATCCATGGCTACAGCGTCAACACAGCTTGGCTGCATGAACAACCCTTACAAAGAGATATGTTTCTCCCAGTACCACTGAGTGTGCAATGTGTGTAAATGGATGGCTTCTACAGGGGCAATTTAACTCTAACAGTGCTCACAGATGACAAAGAAATAGTATCTTCTTCTAGGTGTACTGTGGGTCTTCACCTTGAAGGGGGAAATTGACCCCCTCCTTTTGAAGTTTGTTACATTCTTCACAAAGATTGTCCTTACGTTTTAACTCGTCTTACTTCAAACCAGCAACGTCAGTAGTGAAGTAGAGGACTTAAGGGCTTAAGGTTCCAGGTTAAAAGTTTTGCAAACTTTGCGGGACGTAGGAAGCCAAATTAGGACATCCGGAAACCTAACAGCCAGCCATCAACTGGAGCTTACAGTGTGACCGCAAGTGAGACTAACACACCTTTTTACGAACCACTTGTCTGCGTGTGGTTTAGCCTCTGGAAGCAGACAAGCTCCATGGCAGATGGTAGTGTGAGATATGCCTCTATAAAGGCTTGCAGAAAACAATTCAAACATGATCACATACATTCTCTATGGGGTTTTTTTTTCTGATAATTGTCTACTGAATCTCATCATACAACCACAAGGTTATGTGTGACAAGCCAATGCATGTCAGCCTTCATAATGGATGAATCCAGCTCCCTTTTCTTTCATGTGTGCAAGAATCTGCTTGTTTGTTTGACACATTTGCTTTCAAAATGTTGCATTCAATTACAGTAAATAGAAACCACAGCAACACTTATAGGTGGAGTTCTCTGAGGCAGAAATTCTTGAACACTCCTATATAGTATATACAGTATATACAGTATATACAGTACATCCTCACATCAGAGATGCCTTTCAGTGATGTTTTTATTTGAGTGCCAGTTCCCCCACCCCGATTCAGGTATGAAAACAGAATAAGAGTCTGTGTCCGACGGGTTGTGAGAGCAGCGCTGGTGGTGGTACACAAGGAGAGAGATGCATGTACCTTCATTAACATGGCCCACACACCTCCATCTTTTTCTGGAAAAATTCCATCGTAGAGGCAGCGCAGCTTTTGAGAACTTGTTGCCTGGGAACAGGGTGGTAACAGGTCATGGAAACACCCCCTCAAGGGCTTTTCGCTCAATGAAATGCAAGTCTTTTTTGCCTCGCCTGCCTGGCTGTGCTGTGTCAGTGAAAGCATCTGCCAACCTTGAATTAAAAATGCTCCATTACACTCCAATACTTTTTTGAAAGGTAGAAAACACTCACTACTGCACAATTTCTGTAAGCCTCTATTCTCCAGTCGACATGTTCTTGAGAACATCATTGAACTCTGTTCCACATTATGAAATGTGTTTATTCCCCATCAGCCACAGCGACCATCTACAATCCGACACACTCTGCACCAAATTTCCCAACCCAC
This sequence comes from Alosa alosa, assembly GCF_017589495.1. Lineage (NCBI taxonomy): Eukaryota > Metazoa > Chordata > Actinopteri > Clupeiformes > Clupeidae > Alosa > Alosa alosa. The sequence continues at coordinate 9,032,552 of NC_063196.1, forward strand.
AAAGTCTGGCCTCATCCAACCCCAGTAAACTGACCCAAACGAGGGAACAGTTAGGGTTGCAGTACTTGCGATAATTAAATAATAATGACCTCAAATAAGTCAGGCGCAAATTTGTATGGAGGGGGGTGAGGGTGAGTTGCCTTTCATGTGTAACCTGACACTAGGGTCTGTGACAGCTTTCCCATTGTGCTTGTGTGGGAGAGGCCATCTGTGCGGGCAGCCATGGGTGGCTTCCTCCTTTCGGGGAGAACTCCCAGGTGTGACGGTCCCCTCTTTGAAGAGCCCCGGCGTGCATTGTGCCCACCTCTGGAGCAATGACCTGCCCAGGGGAACAAAAAAGATGAGGGGCAGGACATCCAATATGATTCCACCGCACTGTCCATCTGTATGGTAATGAGGAGGATAGGAGAGGGAGTGTGGTGGCAAAAGAGGGGGGGGGGGTTCAGAAACTTGAGAAGCGTGGCCCAGTGAAAGGTTCTGTGACCCCACCCCATACCTCTAACCCCCCGCCCACTCCCACACCCCAACCCTGACCAAAGCCTCGCCCTCAGCTGAGCTGAGGGGTCACCGTAGGTTGGGAGGACAGTCAGTCAGTTGAGAGGGAATTCAGGAATCGATGGTGAATGATTCATGAGTGGCCTGTCTAATTGATTGAGGGAGGGAGGGAGGGAGAGAAGGACGATCCATCTTTCTCTCGCTCTCCTGGTTACTTGTATAACCACAAACAAGATGTAGGTGTGTGTGTGTGTGAGCTCTGCTGTGTGTTTTCCTTCCCTGCTGGTGCCCCTGCCCAGTGACGGGGATTACCCGGGCCGTGATTTAGAGGCGGGCGGAGGGCCCTGACCCGGTCTGATAGGACGGGACCGCGCTTCACTTATCTCCAGATCCCAGCCATATTTATGAGCGCTGTATCCTGCAGATGAGGCTGCTCTGCTGCAGCTCCCTGTATGTCTTGGAGCCGGTCACCCTCTCTCTCTCTCTCTCTCTCTCTCTCTCTCTCTCTCTCTCTCTCTCTCTCGAGTGCTCTCTTTCTCTCTCTTCCTCCAGTCGCTTTCCTTTCTGTTAAAGTCCTAGGAAGAGGGGGATAGAGAAGGGGAAGAGATAGAAAGATAGGGAGAGAGAGAGAGAAAGAGAGAGAAAGGAACTTAGAAAGAAGAAAGAAAAAAAGTGGGAAGACATGCAGATAAGGTTAGAGGAAGAATGAGAGACAGAGAGTGAAAGAGAGAAAGCAAGTGAACGATACTTAGAGCAGGGGTCTAGGATGTGTGTGCACGCACCCTTTGACTTAGTGAACCCTCTCTGAACCTTGAGACGGATGTGAAACTTTAAAGGTTTTTTTTTTTTTTTTTTAAATGACACGCAAAAAGCACATGCCAAAAAAATACGGGGAGTTGCCATTTTGAGCCAGTTGTAGGATTTCCTGGATGAGCAAATGTCGTTGCTCCTCTCCGGGGGCAACCAAAACATGGGAAATTCGATAGGACAGCACAGGCTCTCTGCAAAATCGGAGCCAGTGTCTTGATGTCATGAACAGGACGGACATCCTCATCCCAACAAGCCAAAGATAGCAAGGAGCCATATAAGGAAAACAGTGTCTCTCTTGTTAGTCTGTGGGGGTAACAATAATGTGCCATGAGCTAAAGATTAAAGGGGATCCATTTACTCATAGCACCTTGGGACTACATATATATATATATATATATATATATATATATATATATATATATAAAATATGACTACATGTATCCACATCGGTAGATTGGTAATTGTGTTTTACAATGAATGACAAATATACAGTATATACAAATCACTCCTCTGCTGTGTCTTGTGTTTTGAACTGATCTGTTTAAACACTGAAAATGTATTGAATTACTGATAATGTTTTATTATTTTAATTTCTTGCTTGTGGGTGATGAGTAGTGTGCTTAGGCTGTGGCAGGAAAAGAGAACTATGCTGAAGAGTCCTTAAGGCTCTTTTCATAATTGAGATTTCTTTTTGTTCCATTTTGAGAGCCTTCTAAGGCCTTTTAAAATATCACCAGTCAAGCCATTTTCTTTTTCTGGTCTGAGCTTTGATGTTGACTATGGAGGTGTTTCAATGTAGAGTCCCTGATCAGTACCATCGATTGGAGGGAAAACAATTAAATGCTAATAAATTAGCCCATTCATCAATTAGCACGAGGTAATCAATTGGTGTCCGCGGCAGGATGACAAAAAAAAGAGCTCAAGTATTATTGATCGTGAACAAAATTAAGGATCCATTTCAAGGCTGAGATAATCTACTTTGTGCCCTCACTCAATCAATTGATTCTCTAACTAGAGGGGTGATGCATCACCATCTGCATATATGCCAATGATTCGTCGGTACACATCTACGGTGAGAAAGAAAGCACAAGAAAATGAAAGAAAAAAAGAAAGAAAACACATAATCAAATGGCCAAAAAAAAAAAAAGGCCTCTGACCCAAAGGACGGACAAACGGACGGACAAGTGAAACACAGAGTATCCCAGGAGTGCAATTGTGTGAGGTTTGCTCCCTCATTCCCACTGAACCCTGGCATGGCCTTTCCCCACCATTGTGTGTCAAGGTTGATACGGCCCATTGTAAAAATTCCCAATTGTAAAGATAAATGCTGGGGCATGTGTGCAGCTGCTGTCTTTGGAGGGAACTCGGGAGGGAACTTAACGAGGTGTGTCTCTCTCTCCCTCTCTGCACTGAAAACTTACCTCACTGTTTAATCGCCAGGGAGGCAGTCAAGACTCCTACTATGCCTGTCAAGACATTACATTAGTGTGTATCAGTAAGCCCTCAGAGAATGAGCAAAGAATTTGGGTTGTTTCAGAAATAGAAAACACCCTGTGTGCTGTGTTAGTGTGTGTGTGTGTGTGTGTGTGTGTGAGTGAGAGAGAGAGAGAGAGAGAGAGAGAGAATGTGTGTGTGTGTGTGTGTGTGTGTGTGTGTGTGTGTGTGTGTTTTTGAGTGGAAGTTGCAAGTACTATAAGTGGTGCACCTGCTATTCCTCATCTCGCTCAGATGTATCATTCTTTCACACATACCAACTGAGACAAAACATACACACAAACATACAAAGCGAGGGCGTCCATTGTCTCTGATGAGATCCACTTTGCCTGAGTAAGCTGTTGGGTGGGAGGAAGTCTTGCTTCCGGTAAGATAAGCCGTCAGCCAGAGATAGATAGTTAAGGGTAAGACATGACACCGCACTGTCAGGTGCTGAACGCCCTCATGTTCACGCCTCACTGCAAATATGCACATTCACAGCCCTGATTCCCATGAGACAGCAAAGGTGTAAAGTAACACCTTGAACCTATACCTGGAAAGGTGCTGGAAGCTGGTGGTAACAGATTTATATATACCAGCAGGACCAGCCATGCTATTGTAGCACAACTGCATTTCAGAACTGGTGGAGTTGTACTATGTTGATAGAAAAGAGCTAATAGCCATCCTTGTCTAGAGGTTGGCCTCCCCATTACCTCAGTTCACAGGCTGTCTTGAATGACTGTCACATGGACTTTTTCTCAGGATTGGAACATGAAGAGTCAGATTCCTCTGGCTTTGTGTCATGCCGTTTCCTCATAGCTACACATTACCAGAGCGCGGGCGGTTGCTGAATAGTTTATTTTACTTGTGCTCCTGATGAGCAAGCCACAGCCTACATCATTACCACAACACTGTTCCTAATCCTATGGTTGTAATGAGGAAAAGGAAGCTCTCTCAGATATAACACTAATGGTGGAAGAATTGTGGCAGCTTAAGCGCAAGATCAGTGAGCACATGACACCACCCTAGCAACACCATTAGATGTACCCATTAGATGTACCCCTTTGAACAACTGAAAATGTGTGTTGTTGTATGCCTTGGGGTGGGCAGGGTGTGCCAGAAGAGCCTTGGGGTGGGCAGGGTGTGCCAGAAGATCTTTAAATGATGAAATACAAATCTTATACTATATATTTTTTTCTGTGTGTGTGTCTGTGTCTGTGTGTGTGTGTGGGGGGGGGGGTTACCCTGAGTTGAACTCTGAATGCCAGAAGAGCATGTCTCTGCAGTTTTTAAATGCAAATCGTACACCAATATTTGCCTACAGCAAAACACACATCACTCAGAAAGCCAAGCCAGACCAATTATTTCATAGCTTGAAAGGATTACTTTATATGACAGCTGTTTTTCTTGAGCAGTCTGACTCCTTCTGATGCTAGAAGATGATATCCCAGGTTGTCCAGCAAGCCTGCATGTCCAGCTGGGACATTTGAGCTAATTTCAACCAAAGAAAGGCCAAACATTTACATACTATAGCTTTTGGTTCTGCGTGTGAGCATTGCATGTCATTTGGATTACATGTTTAACACTGAAAATGCTGTAAGCAAGCAGCTGAAATGTAAATGTTTGTTGTACAGACCTATTGAGATGTTTGATTCACACTTTTCACCGAGTGTGGAGATCATCACAGCCCTATCGCTACGGAAACAAGGCCCACACTTCCATGGTTTCTCTGACAACATGAGGAACATTACAGACCAGAGCACTCAGCCATTAGCATTAGCAACCATTAACCATGAAAGGGATGCTAACATCCTAGCACTGATTTACATCTTGTGATCATCATCGGACACACAAAAGGAGCCAACCTTTTGTTTCATGAGCGCCATTTTTTCATGGGTGGATGGATATGGTGGTGGTGGCGTGTCTGATTCTCAGTCAACCAATAGGGGCATGTAACTCTGCTGCTCACTGAGCTCCACAGGCTAGCCACCCTCATCAAATTCAACTCAGCTTGCGTGTACACAAAACACAAAACACTTGCTTGAACACAAAAATGATTGCTGAGTCTGCATTTACTTAAATGCTCTCATAAAGGGTTGTTACTCCTCGACCGCTTGCTTTATTCCAAGGAACGTCGTCTGGCACTGCCACCCCTATGGCAATCCAGACTAGCAGTTGTACTACTCCCTGATGGTGGAACGACTTCCCAAGCAGGGGCGTCCCTCTCTATCTAGAAAGAAGCTCTTGAAGACCCAACACTTCTGAGAGTACCTCCTCTCCTAATACATCTAACAACCCAACACACATAACATCCACTTAACATGCACTTCCCATGTACTTCCCATGTAATTCCTTTCCTCTACTTCCTTCTAACCCTTTTCTCCGTCTACCACTATCTCCTTGGACTGCACTTTGACTAGTTCTTAAACTTCTGCACTCATCCTCTGGTAGTCTTTGGTGTTTGTAAAGTATTATTTATTGGTACCTAAGGTCTGCTTTGCAATGTAGTTTGGATATTAATCCACAGTTTGTAAGTGACTTTGGATACAAGTGTGCTAAAAGAATACATGCAAATGAATGGCTAGGTAGGTTTGTGCCATCCTGTGTAATTATGGTGATGATGGTTTTGGGGATTCACCTCTGCCTCTGTTTATGCTACTTATCTCGCAATCTCCCCAACAGAAAAACCTGTTATTGCTGCTTACCAGTTTAGGTACATGTGAACGTTAAAGTGGTTCAAGGCAATGATTAAAGATGAAAGGGAATTGAGGTAGGGGGCTATACATTTATATGCACTGGTCCTCCTAGGGAAGCCCAATGAAATATAGATGAGCAAAGAAATCCACTTCACCTTTCCCTAGGGGATTCAAAAATACAGCCAAATACCCCCCCCCCCCTCCACCCTACCTTCCTCCTGTCTGTACACACACACACACACACACACACACACCCACACACACACACAGACCCAGCATCTCCCTACCCCCAACCACCACCAAAACTTGCTATCCCCTTTCATCCGTTCCTCCCCTTTCATAATCCTTTTCACACCTTATCCCCACACACTCATATTCTCTCTCTCTCTCTCTTCCTCTCTCTCTCTTCATTCACTCACATTTTTCTTTCTTTCTCTCTCTCTTATTCTTATTCTCAGAGAGAGAGATAATACAATAGAGACAGACAGAGAGAAAGAAATGAAAAGAGAGAGAGAGAGAGAGAGAGAGAGAGAGAGAGAGAGAGAAACCAGCCTGTTAGCTGTGTACTGCTGTGACAGCGTGTGAAATTTCCCAGTTGAGGTGAGCGAGGGCCGCCGCCACCCCTGCCACTGCTGCTGCCGCCTGCGCTATCTGTGTGCTTATTTACACGGTACCTAATGACACGACACTTTGAAGGGCGCCAGGAGTGTGCTGCAGTGTGTGCCGTGCAGTGCAGAGGGTATACCAGCCCATTTCAGCACACTGCCTGGGTCTGTCATTGACCCCAGACTGTCCACTACTCGGTGCACCCAGACACCCTCTGTCAAATGCCCTGATAAGTTTAAGAGACAAGAAATCCACTGGCTGTTGTTAGGCATTCCTTTGAACAAGATTGTTCTGTTGGCTGTGATTTGATGCAGAAAGAATGAAGTATTATCAGTCGAGTTGCACAATCATCTTGAGAGTTCTAGGTGTCTAAATATGAAACTGAGAAACTAAGAGGTGTTGCATCTTTTATTACACACAGCTATCAACTGTGTCAACATGTTGCAGCTGTCAATTGCAACAGATCGTTGAAATACAGCTCAGTTTTGTTTTATCTTGATTTTACAGATTGTGGGTGGGTGGGCTATCTCATTTAGACAGCTCAGCATTAGTCGACGGTAGTGCACTGCCGTACGGAAGAGGGCGCTCACACCTACTCAATTCCGCGAGGCCAATAGAACGAACAGGGCTGCATCCATGCTGTTGCATTGTAGTGGAACATTTTCGACCAAGGCGGGAGGCGTAAAAATACACGCTTGGATATAGAAGACATTAAATCTAGTGTTTTGAAGAAGTTACTGGTCTATATTTATGATGGCTAGTAATGCTTTGTCTTTCATGTTCCTATTTGTGAAAGACAACCACAGCTTTTAGATTTTAGCCTTTAATAGCCTACAACCTAGGCCTACTACGTTTAATAGTGACACTTTTATTAGAGGAGTATTTTGGTTTCTGACCTCTTATCATTTGGACATTATGCCTTAAACATGTGGCCCCATGACATTGGACAGCTCAGTTAGCCTCTTGGAAGATTATGACTAACGAACTTCACAGAAATCAAACACAAAAATCAGTCTATTCATTGTTTATTTTATTTGCCACACCGTCTATTTTCTCAGAAGAAGAAATATATATAGGCCTACATGTAGCCTATTTATTTAATTAATTTGCACGAACATCTTCAATTGCGTCTACGTCAATTCAGAGGCTAGAGAAGTTTTTGGACATACTCCGCCCCCACTTCTGTGGTTGGCTTAGAAACGGTCTTTACCCAAATGTAAGGACACGGAGTGGTTTATGTGAGTGGTTTATTCAGCTGCCAATCACGGGAGATAACCTCAGCGTGCAGTAGCTGCGAAAGATATCAGTTGCTGTGGAGTGATCTGTCGGAGGGAGTGTGTGTTGTAGCTGGACCATCATCGTGCTAATACCACGCTTGTGAATTTTGCATGTCAGGAGCGGAGGATCCTGTCGCCGGTCAACGGCTGTTTTCCATTTTTGGCATAATATTCCGTATTCCTAATTAATCAAAGGCATGTGGAATTGTACAAGGATTAGGAATTGGCTTTTAACAGCGTGCCTGCTGTTGACGATATGGACGAGGGTAAGAACACCGCTGCTGTTTTCGAATATAATTTCAAATGATTTCATGATTATCAAAGTAACCTGGAGTCGAAAGTTAATGGGTGTGGGTTATCTGATCGGTCTTACCATTTAGCAAAAAATGGAAATGTTCATATTAATCGATAATTGAATTACGCAGCCGTCAGTGAAAGCATGTGATCGCACAATTTGACTGTCAAGGTTGAGATGTGAATTCGAAGTAGCACTCTGCCTGCTGACATATTTGACCGAAATAATTTGCTCTTAATTTTATGCAAGAGTTTGAAGTCTAATGCAATTGCCTGATCGCTTGCTGTCGACAGTGGCTCTGGGGAAGCCTCAATTTCTAAGCAAGAATTAGCTGGCTAAGTGATCTCAAAATTATGAACCTGAAACCTTAGGCTATGTATAAGGTAGCCTAACGCTCCACTGTGTAACACAAAGCACAACGTTATTAACGTTAGCTAGCAATCGGCACTGATCAATCTTAGCTCTGTAAATGGTTGATATACGCTTGCCAGTGCCTGGTCCTTGCCATTGCGTCTGTTTTTATTTATGCATGCCACTGTTTGAAGCCTATTGTTTTTTGTTGGGTAATTTTTGTTCCATTTTAATGTTATTTATAGGTGTCCCAGTCCTCGGGCTATTTCGAGCTGCAGCTGATTACCGTACAGAATGTAAACGGTGAGTTGTTGGACGGGGAATGCTGCGATGGCTCTAGGAACTCTCAGGATCTCCGTTGTAGCCGGGACGAGTGCGATACTTACTTTACAGTCTGCTTAAAGGAGTACCAAACAGAAGTCGCGGTCACTGGCCAGTGCGCGTACGGCAAAGGATCTACTGAAGTTCTCGGTGGAAATATTATTTCTTTCAAGAATGCTAAAAATAATCGAGTAATAAACGAGTCTGGAAAGATCACAATACCCTTTCAGTTCGCCTGGCCGGTAAGTGAAATTCTATTACTTTTGTATGCATGTTTTAATAGGATACAGTTAATGATTCTAGTCATGCATAATTTCATATAAAGAGAGAATGTGTCGATGCACCCTCAGCTACGGTATGCAAAAGGTTTATGTTACGGTGTTTGAACATGCTTCATAATTTAGGCAAACTAACGGTATGGTCTTTAAAGGGGTTTTCTTGTTTGTGGCGGTTGGATCAGACAGACTTTGCTGTACATGGGAGTAACTGGTGTGTTAAATTGTATTCAACTTGTTACTGCTAGAAAATCGCTCACGTTTGATTAATTTACTCCTACTACATCAGTACAGAACAAGAGAAGCCATCTATTTTCTTGGGGTACGTATTTGTGAGAGAGGGGGCGGCGAATTAAGGGGGTTTCGGTGAACCACTCATGCAGCTTTTCGAGTTGTATGCCCTATGCTGTCTTTTTAGTAATGTATGCCTAGTATGTAGTTAACCTAGATATCGCCGACGCAAATTATATGGTAACAGAAACCCATTTGCGAAGCGAATATTTTGTGCTCGTGGTTGGAAGTGCATGTGAGGTGATGGTGACGATGCGCAATATCCCCTGGCAGCCGTGGCTGTTGCGATGTACTGTCGCTGTCTGTGCCGACTCGGTGGCCACGCATGGCAGCGCTGGTCGACTGACTGACTGCGGGAGACAGCTCGTGGCTATGTATGTGCGTATGAGTAAGTGAGTGCTTGTGGCAATGACCATATTGTTTAATGTCTGTCATATGTTTTGGCAGTCGTACTGAACGCCAACAAGAAACTGAGTCAGATCCGTCACACTCTAGCACGCATACGCACAGCCTCCTAAATTCTACCAGCTTGTGATATATTTATAAGGCTAATGAATGTATTAATCAGGCCAGCCCTGTGCCGTATTCCACTAAGCGTCCACATGATCAGCGCCTGTGAGCCAAGTGTGCACAAAAAGTGTCAGTGGCATTGCTTGGGTTGATGCAGTACATCAGATACCTGTATTACACCTGTACAATCCTCAGCCACAGTGATAGGTGAAACCTGACTCTGCGAGCTACCACTGTCTTACACAATTACACCAGCACCTCTGGAACCTTGCATGATGCCACACAGTTGAATGGATGAGTTACCAGCATCAATATCTAATGTCAGATGCAGCTCAATGTGTTTCAGGCTGACATAACTTCATAAAAAAATCCTTGTGTAGTATTGACTGTCAGAGCCTAGGCCTCCTTGTGTAGTATTGACTGTCAGAGCCCGGCCTTAGTACTAGAGGGCTCACCTTGAGCCAGTCATCTGCAGACCGAGGGTGCATTTAGTTTAACCATCCTCTCCCTTGATGGCTCCTGATTTACAATAATTGCAGTTGCTGGTTAATGTGTAACAAGGCTATCAAACAGCATTGCAGCGTACAACTGCCCCCACAATCACCACTGCCACCACACAAACACACACACACAAATCCATCAAATTAGGCTTGTGCACCTGTCGTCTTACCCTCTCGGTGTTTACTTTCAGCAAAAGAGACGGATGAGGAACAAGTCTATGGTGGTTTTTGGTGGTTGTCTGGTCTGCTTGGGCCTGTTATCTTTTTGTTAGTTTTTCCCGTGTCGTCACACTGATGCCAGTCCTCAATTCTGTGTGTGTGTGTGTGTGTGTTTTGTGTTTGTGTGTGTTTTGTTTTGTCAGACGAATCCCTAATATTGAATTTCTTGTCTTGTTTGCCACGCCGGGTTGGCGGTTCCGGAGGCTTCTCTTGGAAGCTAATGAAATTGCTGGTGGAATGTCTTCCAAGCACCCCACCCCACTCCTTCCCTCCCCTCTCTCCACCCTCTCCGCGTCTCCGACGCGACTTCCGGACATCCGTTTGATGTGCACTCACTGTAACTGCATCTGGCCTGTATTGTAAAAGGATATCTTGCACCTCTTGCTAGCTATGGGGTGCAGGGGGTAGGTTAAGGAGTGAGTGTGTGTTTGTGTGTGTGTAAAGGTTTTTTCGAAGGCGAGTCTGCCACCTGTTGGAGGGCAGACTTTATTTTCTAATGTTTTACCCTCCAACCCCTCCCTCTGTGTCCCGAGGTGCCTCAAAGCAGGACTTAAGAGTGGCCCCAAGCGTGTGCGCATGCGTGTGTGTGTGTGTGTGGTGTCCCTTTAAACATGTCTCGAGGATTGCAGGCTCAAGTAGACCGGGTAAAGGGAGCCTCTTGCCATCATCACCCCGGTCAGCTGTCAGTCTTGAGAGGGTGGGGGTAACCGTATCTGCTCAAAAGCTTTGTTACAGGCGACCTGCGTGTATGATTGCGTGCGAGTGTATGTTTGCATGTGGGAGCCCATGTTCCAGTTTTCTTTTTCCGTGATCGCAATAAAAGCCTAGTAAAGCCTACAAGAGGAACATACTGTATTTGGCTTTATTCAGGAACTTGCTACTGTGTGCTAGTTCCTCTCTCATAATGATTGCCTAGCTTTGCTTTGACTACGTTTTTAGTGTCTAAAATGGCCATTGGCTGGAAGCCTGTAACGGGTTTGTTTAGAGTATGTGAAGTGTCCACCTTTTGTTGACAGCTGGCATTTGAACTTGACTTGGAGAGGGGGTGCCAGCTCTGAGCACATGAGGTCACTTGCCTGCGAGCCACCGAGTGAACGAGACCGACTGTTTGTAAGCAGATTTTTACATCACGGCTGCCAGAGAGAGATGGCGAGGCCAGATAAGGTGAAAACATTAGGGATCCAGTCTAGCATCCCAATTGAACGGCTTCTGTGTCGGTCTCGGTCTCGGTCTCGGTCTCGGTCTCGGTCTCGGTCTCTCTCTCTCTCTCTCTCTCTCTCTCGTCAACCACTGCACTAGTCCAAACCTTGGTTTGAGAAAATCAGTCTGGCCAGTGGAGAGACAGCAGCTGCAGCCGTCCGTCAGGCCGAGGGGGCAATAGTGCTTCAAGGCTAAGCAGCAGCGTCAGCCACACCTGATTGGGAGCTCGCGAGGACCGTTGCTAGGAGACCGTCACAGAGGCCTTTAGTAAACAATTATCTGCCGCCCTCTGTGTGCTTGCTCCCTCCCCGCTCCTCGCCTCCTCTTTCTCTCTCTCACACTCACACACACACACACACACACACACACACACACAGGGTCCCCTGCCAGTCTTTCATTGGAGCTGCTACACTCACCTGGGAAAGATGGGTTGAGGATTTGCAGAAGGGGGGTAGAGGGCGAGAGGGGACTTGGTCCATTCTTGTGATTACACCATTGATTGTGTAATTATCTGGTCTCAGCTGCCTCTGTGCTCAGCCTCTTTCTTCTGCAAAGAGCAGTAATTGTCCAGTCTAACATCAGAACAGGTGGCCTGTGTGTGTGTGTGTGTTTTAGGGTGGGGGATTTTTGGATTAGAAAGGACCCTGTCGTTTTGGAAACACTCTCTGTACCTGAGCATGTGGGTCACAATTAGTGGCCATCCCATTAGCGCTCTCAAGGAAATTGGACGAAAGGTTTAAAAACCTAGCCTTTTTTTTTGGTGTTGTTATTTTATGGGTCTCGGGGAAACACACCACTCCATGTTAAATGGAATAATCCAGCTGCAGAAGTGGGTCTCTCCGCGGAAACTCTAGGTCAAATCAAGGCCATTATGCCACTGTAATGCAGTCAATTAAAATACGAGCCTCACATTTGGCTAAAAATAAGCCTTGGCTCGTTGATGAATGTAGTGTACTTCACTCGGCTATTCTGAGCAATAACGACCCCTCTCTGCCAGTACAATGGGGCATTAATGGGCTGGAGTGATTATGGCGCAGAAGCATCCCTGATCGATTCCCTACTCCCCCCTGAGGGAAGGGGAGAGGGTTGGGGGCTGAGGGGGTGGGTTATGTTCAGGAAGTGTGCGATCTGGGAGAATCAGTATGTTGTTTCCTCTCTTTGCTCTTTCTTTTCTCTCTGTCTCTCTGTCTCTGGCTCTCTGGCTGTGCCTCCTCACTCTCTGATGTGAACAAAATAGCTTTTTGTCTGCCACCTCAATAAACATTTTCTCTCTTGTGACTGCCTGGGCAGGAAGGGTGGGTGTAGGGAGGGTGGAGGTTTTGTGAACAGGGGCTTTTTCCAACCTCTTCCCATGAAGTAGGGAGGAAGGCCACTTAAAGGCTGCATTTTCCTCCTCCATCCCCCCTCCCTCTACCCATCCAATCTCCACTGCTCCAGTCATGTGGGGGATATTTTTAGGAGCCGAGAGACTTGGCCAATTAGGATCTGATGCGCCTCAGGCATTTCTTTCTTAATACATATATAATACAATCTAGCAAGACCTCACTGCTGACCCTCCGCTCCACCACCCCCACCCCCACCCTCAGCCGGCTCATTCAAGTCGGATGTGCCTCTCTTCCTCTTCCTCTGTCTGCGTCAACCAGTGGAGCGACAGAGAGAGGGAGAGAGAGAGAGAGAGAAAGAGAGAGTTACTCAGCAGTTTGTCTCTCTCCTTTATCTTGTCTCCTTTTCCCTAACCTCCAGCTGCCAGGACCGCCTAAGTGGCCTCCCCAAGCGCTCCTCTTCCTCTGTGCAAAGCTTCTCGGAGGCATTGGTTGAGTGGTTTCTGTTTCTATTTGATTGAGGCAAGATTGAGCATTATTATTAATAATAATAATAATAATAATAATGACTGAGAGTACTTTGAGGTAAAGAGTACATTTAATGAATTAATTCATGAAATAGAATTATTATTATTATTATTTGTTGTTGTTTTGTGTGTTGGTCTACCACCTTGTTGACCGTAGGTTGTGTTCTGATGCTCTGAAGGCCCTGTGAGCCCAAGCAAACACACAGGACCTGTGTCAGAAGTGTGTGTGTGTGTATGTGTGTGTGTGTGGGTGGGTGTGTGTGTGTGGGGGTAGGCTCCCATTCTTCTCCACCAGGAGGTAAAGGATGAACATTTGCCAAAGAAAGAAGTGCTCCCATTAGGTTAAATGCACTGGGCCACTGGTGATGGACATAATTGTATTGGGTGATTTATAATTGACTTGCTGTCTCCCTAGAGGGGATGGGAGAGGAGAGGGGGGGATTAGGCCAGCGATTGGCTGACTCCTTTCAGAGAGAGAGTGCATGAAAGTTGGTGGGCCAGGCCCCTGTGGTGCTCCTTTTTAATAAGACTGAAAGCAGAGAGAGAAGGCTTGAGAGAAGGAATGGAGTGGCAGAAGAGTGGAGGAGGGAGTCGTGTGGGGGTTGGTGGTGGGGTGCTGTCACTGTGAGATCCACTCTATTTGATGGGGGCTCTTTAAAGGAGTAGGTCTGCCCAACATCACCAGCCTTTCCTCCATGGTGGAGTTGTCTTCCATGCTCTCAAAAACATCCTCCTCATCCTCTTGCTCCTCTTCCTCTTCCTCCTTCACCAATACCTCTCCCACCTGACCATCATGTTGGCAGAGGTCCCATCATTAGTGCTTGGCTCTGATTATATTCCTTTTGGGTGCCCTGTAATCCTGGGGGTGCAAGGGAAGGAATTGATTGCATTGTCACCATCTCCTTTGTTTGCATTGCGTGCGTGCGTGCATGTGTGTCCGTCCCTTCGTTAATGCCCACTGTGCTTGTCCCCTGCTGGCCTCAGCCCTGGTGGCTTAAATGAGATGAGTGCAGGTGCGGCTGTAATTAAAGTGCATTGCGGCCGGCCCCTGCGTAATTCCCTCTCGACTCCTGAACCTGTTTGAGATGGTAATGTGGCTCAGCTTGTGGCTGCTGCTGCCCCTGTTGCTGCTGCTGCTGCTGCTGCTGTAGCCACAGGCTTCTGCTGCTTGGGATGCCTGTAGCAGGGGGATGGGATGGGATGTGGGGGGTGACGGTGGGGCATGGAGAGTCTGAAGGGCATGGATAGTTGTTTGGAGCCTTGGTTGTTATTTGTTGAGGGTTGTTGAGGGTCTGAATTGATTCAGGACATGGGGTAAGGCTATAGAGTGGATGCATTTTCCTGTTTGGTTTAGTCCACTTCACAAGCTTGACTATTATTATTGTTCAGGAATAATTTATATCCCTTTTTCTTCAGTTGACCAGTTTGGTTTGCAGCTTACTGGACTGGTGAACTTATCACAAGCAGTGCTTTGTGTGCACATCACAAGTATTCATTCCAGCGTGTTCCATTTTTCACTTTTAACTTGTCTTTCCTTGTTCAAAAGTGGGATACAAAGTTTGTGTGTGTGTGTGTGTGTCTGATGTAGGCTGGGTCCTCTGGGAAGCCTAGTGTGCCCACTTTGCAGGGGAAGTGGTAGGCAGGGAAGAGAGAGAGAGAAAGAAAGAGAGAGAGAGAGAGAGAGTAATGGAGGGAGAGATGGAGAGAGAGCAGGAGAGCTGGCAGCAGGCCTGCCTTTCATGCAGAATATGTGGTGCCCGTCCGTTCTGTGCAGCCCCAACGCTGTGCCCTTCTCCACCCTCGAGTGAGTGGGCTAACTGCATGTTCTAAGAACCTCCCTGTCTTTCTTGTCAGTTACTCTGTTTGGTTCTCTGCAAGCTATTATTTAGTTCTGGTTGTTTTGTTTTTGTGTTCCATTCTTTAGTACCACAAGCTCTTGTTCCAGGTTTTATTAGGTCTAACGTGAGCCAAAAATGAAGACATTGTTCCATGTAGATGAGATATTGTACTTGTAACAATGTGAAATAGGGAAAGGCTTACTGTGTGTGAAGGCGGTCTGTTGAATATGAATCTCTCTCTCTCTCTCTCTCTCTCTGCATTTCTCTGTCTCTCTGTCTCTCTCTGCATTTCTCTGTCCTAGTTCATCTCTTGTGATGGTGTAATGCTAATGTGTGTGTTTAGCATACACAGCAAGGTGTGCACAGTCAGACCCCGTTGCTTTAATTGGTCGCCGTAGGGGAGGGGTTTGTTGCATTGTCAGGGCCTCGTTAATGACTCTGTTGGCATAGTAGCAGAATGCTAAATGGGCCGTTTGTGTGTGTGTGCTGACACGGGTGACTGTGGCGTGCTCCTTGGCCAAGTGCTCGGCGTTAAAGCCCCACTCGGGCGGGTGCATCTCTCGGCTCCGCCATGCACCTGTGCCGGTCTGCCCCCTCCCCCACATGCCCTGTTTCCCAGCATTCATTCATCTATTCATTCATTCATTCATCAGTTCATCTATTCATTCTCACTTATCCCTGCTCTTGTCGCTTTTTTCGTGTCCTAAAATGTCCCTTTTGTGTTTAATGTTTTAGCTCATCCTCAATAGCTGGTGCTGTAGTTTGTTTTTGTTTTGTTTTTGTGTTTTTTTTTTTTTTAAGAAAAAGGAGCTCAGCGTGTGGTGCTGTTGTTGTCTCTCTTCTTTTCATTTTTTCCTCTCTCCTCGACTTTTCTCGTCGTACACAGTTTCTCCCTCGAAAAAAAACCTCAAAGCCTTGATCCTAGAGAAAGGGAGTCCGAGGGAGAGGAAGGGCGGTCCCCTCCGTTCGGAATATCACTTACTAGCTCGGGGGTTCGAAGAGCACGTCAGCCCGGGTGTCTTGTCTTACCTCCCCAGTCTTCAACAATGCTCCTTAACAAAGCTATTGTCTGCCTTTGTGCTGCGGAAAGCTTTTGGAGCGGAGAAAAAGGGCAATTGTGGCAGTCGAAACAAGAGTCACATCAAATGGGCTTGTTTGCAGAGAGGTCACAGGCTTAAGGGGCTTCGAGAGGCAGGAGGGGGTGAGAGGGGTTTCCGATGACAAAACGCTCCCAAATCTGTGGCTCTCAATTCGACACCAACGTCCAGAAACCAGCTCTGCATCGAGTTTTCTTTGGTTGTGGTTTTGTTGGGTGTGGTTTGTTGGTTGGAGTATTCTTTTTTTTTTTTTTTTTTTTTTTTTTTTTTTTTATTTTTTTTTTAACCACCACCTCCCATCTCCCATCTGATTTCCTTGTCTTTGGTCTTTGCCCCTGGGGATGATCGCAGGGATGGCGGTGTCAGCAGGGGGGGGATCTTGGGAAGACCTGGAGGAACAAAAGCAAAACGTTGCCTTTGGGTCGTCCAAGCTGATGAGAAAAGGTTTCTCACAGACCCTGTGAAAAGGGGGCGATTTAACTAAGCCTGACACTGTTCACTGCACAACTAGACCCCCCCCCCACCACCACCACCAACTCATACTCACACACTGATTCTCACACTCACACACACACACACACACACACACACACACAAACACGCTTGGTCTGGTTGGTGGGGGCAGTCCGAGAGCAAATGTCACCTCCCTTTCCCAGTGGTTCTCATAGCCCTTGCAATTTCTTTTTTCTTTTTTCCACTCATTTTTCTTTGATGTAACCTCTTCTGCCGCTCAACACTCTTAACCCCCAAAACCCAAATCACACACCCTCATTACCGTGCCTAGACAAAACCCAAATCACACACCCTCATTACCATGTGCCTAGACAAAACCCAAATCACACCCTCATCACCTGAAGCCTAAAGACACGGCCTCTGTTGTTTCCCCTGGTCAAATTGGATGTAGCAGCCTGAAATCCCCAAATGTTAAAGTGAGACATCAAGAGATGTCCCTACACAACCCCCCACACACACACACACACACACACACACACACACACACACACACACACACACACACACACACACACACACAAAAGGGCCAGATGTGTTCCAAGGGGAATTCCTCTGTGCATCCGTAGCATTGCTTGTCATGTTCGCATTGGTGGCTGTGAAAAGCGGAGCAATGCCACTCTCGAAGATGGATGTTTGGGGCGACCTGTCCGCCCTCCTTCCAAGGCGACTGTGTGGACATCTTGATGTCCGTGGGAGGACAGCGGTTGCTCCGATGTGTTGGGGTGATTGATTACGTTCCCCTCCTTTTCTCCTCCTGTGGAAAGATGGTGTGTGTGTGTGTGTGTGTGTGTAGGGGGGTGATGTTACCCCCCCAAAAAACTCAGCCAATCTACAAGCACCTGTCTCGGCATGCCTGGAGACCCAAGTCTAGACTCCAGTCGTGACCTGCACTGGCCCCTTGTTATGCCCGGTCAACTGCGTTGACATGGTTGCCTTCTCCTCTGTGTTGGTCTTGCGCAGCGGGGGGGGAAGGACCATTTCAGAACAACAACCACAAAAAAAAGAACACGCTCATTAGTGACTATCAGGCCTCTGTCTCTCCTGTCCCTGGGGGGAACACAAACTGCCAGACGTCTTGTTGTTGTTATTCTCGTCCGCCGCAGGATCCGAGACCCATAAATTTTCTCCGATGGGTGACAGTGGCCTGTTCTCTCCAAAAAGAGTTGGGCGTACTCTGCCCTGAAAGTGTTAAATTAGCCAAAGCATGAAGCCTGTGTCCATGCTGATGCATATCTGAATAGAACTGGAATTGGTTTGACCTCTCTGGCTGCTGCTGTTGCTGTTGCTGTTATCTGGACTAAATATCATTAGGGGGAAGTTCTGTCCACACTTTAAATGAATGTCGTTAAGCCTCATCCTCAAAGAGAGCAGAAATTGACGACTTTTTTCCCTCACACTGGCTGGCGTTGTAGTTCTAAATTCACGTGTGTGTGTGTGTGTGTGCGCGCGCGCGCTCCATCACTGACTGTGCCGAGGACATATTTTGCCCCATTGACTTATGCCTGGGGAACATCCCTGTCCCATTCCTGCTTGGCAGCACAAAAAAGCCCTTCAGAAAGCCATAATTGAGCCAGTGGTGTCACACATTTGGCTGTAATTGAAGGTTGCGCTGGTTGCCCCAACCCCCACACACACACACTACTTGGCGGTGCCGTCCCCAGTCTCCCTTTCTCTGCCGCTGGACTCTGGCCTGTCCTACTCTTGCCAGGGAGTAACCAGAAAGCCGGGATTGACATCCCAGATTAATGAAGATTACATGTGGCGATTACTGGACGCCACAGGATGGACGCATGCATGAGCGGCCGGCCTGCTCTCTCAAGGGGCGATAAATCAGTGGCCATGCGTCGTTGCTGAGATCAGCAGCCAGCGCTGGGGACACTAGACTGTGCTGGGCTGGCGGGCCAGCCGGGGGTTATTATGGTCTGATGTGTGTGTGTGTGTGTGTGTGTGTGTGTGTGTGTCTCCCTGGAGAGGCTGCAGTTGCCGAGGATGGCACTGGAGAGCGACTGATGGGCAGACATGGGGATTGAGTTGGCCGCTTACAGCTTGGCTTGCCTCTCCTCTCTTGAGTGTTTTTTTCTCTCTCTCTCTCTCTCTCTCTCTCCTGCACAGTGAAGGGAGGGAGAGGGGGGGACAGAGGCCTTTCAGATTCTTCCCCAATGAACACGCGCATTGTTGTTTTTCTCGAAAGCATCGCCTCTCGCCCTCACTCTCGGTCGACAGCTCTTGGCCACAGCGTCCTCCACGAGGTCTGTGCGTGCCAATCCTCGAGGCGCGTGAGCCGACGTGATCTACCGGGCCTTACCTCGGCCCGGCTCGGCTCGAGCTGGAGGTGAGGGGAAGGAATGTGCCCTACAGGTCTTACAGGGGAAGTGCGTCTCTTTCCTGTTGAAGCAGCGCGCCGTTCTGAAGGAGAGACCAGGAAATGGACTCCCCTCTTATTGTCAACAGCCAAGGACTGTTACAGCAAAAAAAACAACGAGGTGCATTTTATCTCATTTGAAACTATCTTTTACTTACTCTCTCTTTTGGCCACATTAAACCAAGATGTATATTGTTTATCTTCTCCCAGTTTTACTCTCTCCCTCTCTTTTCTGTCTCTCTATTTAAGTATCGGTTGAGTATCTGCGTATCTTCCCCGTGTTCCTGTGAAAGCAGTCTGGTATTGTGAGAGGTGGCCGATAGAGGCCAAAGTGGCCTGATAAGATGTGTGAAAGCTCTCAGACCTGGCGTGCACTGCACTCTTGGGGTCAGAGTGACCTTCTCGTGGTTTCGTCATGGAGAGAAGGGAATAGCTTGTATAACTCTCATCATAACTCTGGCAAAAACATTTGATTTGTTTTGTTTTGGAGCTTTCAAAGAGCTACGCGTCACAAATGCATTTTTAATGTGATAACAAAACGTGTGCTCAGCTTCTGTGTGAAAATGATAGGATTGGCATTCCATTTGGCACTACTATTTGTTTACCGTCCTTTTTTTTTTTTTTTTTTTTTTTTTTTTTATTTACCCGTTTTAGTGGAGCGGGGTCATAGTTTGAGTCTGTCCTTTCAGGTGAGTTTAGCTGAAATTTTGGAAGCAGGGTCATTTTGAAGCGGTTCCCAGCCCTGCTGATGAGAGGGTCCTCGGGGTCACTCCAAGAGCTCTTCAGGCCCCCTCTAATTTGGGCTTTACTACCCTGCAATCCCCCCAGCCCTCCTCTCACCTCCACCCCCACCCCACCCTTTACCGTGGGAACCTGCACCTGTGGCTCCCGTTTAGTCTCAGACACTCCCCCTCCTGTGGTGATTGACAGGCAGCTTGCCTTTTGGTGGCCAATGGCGGTGTGGTTTATTGGGCAGGCTGTGAAGGGACATGTCCCACCCACCTTTGTCTCACATTCTAAGTTGC